>NC_048218.1:91394384-91696973 GCF_002007445.2 Ailuropoda melanoleuca
ATGCATCTAAGGCTTATAAATGGTTGATAGTTTTGCGGGGGGGGGGGGTTGTCATTGGGTAATATTCCATTATAGGAAAACACCACACTGGGTTTATCCATTCACCTGTTGAAAGGTATCTTAGCTATCTTTCTTTTTATTATTATTTTCTTCCACTCTGTAACTTGACTATTCATTTTGATAAGAAATTTTATATTTGATGAAGTTTAACACGTGATCTTTTTCTTTTATGGCTATTGCTTTCTATGTCTTCTAAAAAGTCTTTGTCTACTCCCAGGGTACATAGATATTTTCCTATATTTTTTTCTATAAATTGTATTTTATGTTTATGTCCACAATCTATTTTCAGTTAATTTTTACATAACATATGAGGTAGATATTGAGTTTCATTTTTCCGCTGATGTAAAATTCACATAACAAAAGCTATCATTTTAAAGTGTACAAATCTGTGGTATTTAGTACATTTCACAATGCAGCAACAACTACCTCTAGTAATTTATAACATTTTCATCACCCCAAAAGACAACCCTGTACCCATAAAGCAGTTCTTCCCTATTCCATTCTTCTTTCCAGCCCTGGCAAACATTATTCTGCTTTCTATCTCTATGGTTTTACTTAATCTGGATATTTTATATAAGTATATTACAGAATATGTGTCTGGCTTCTTTCCCATAGCATAATTTCGAGATTCACTCACACTGTAGCATGTATCAGTACTTTATTCCTTTTCATGGTTGGTTAATACTTCAATGTATGTATGTACCATAATTGTTTATCCATTCATCTGTCAATAAGACTTTTGGGTTGTTTCCACCTTTTGCCTATTTTGAATAGTGCTGCTATGAAATTTGTGCACAAGTATTTGTTTGAGTATCTGCTTTCAATTCTTTTGAGTATATACCTAGGAGTGGAATTGCTGGTTTGTATGATAATTCTGTATTTAACTTTTTGAGAAACCACCAAACCACTTTGCACAGTGGCTGCACCATTTTACATTCCCACCAGCATGTACTGTGTTCCATTTCTCCACTTTCAAACCAACACTTGTTCCTTTTTTAAGTTATGGCCATTCTAGTGGGTGTGAAGTAATATCTCCTTGTGGTTTTGATTTTCATTTCCCTACTGACTAATGATGTTGAGCATCTTTTCATGTGCTTTTTGGATATTTCTATATTGTCCTTGGAGAAATATCGATTCAAGTCTCTTGCGCATTTAAAAAAACAGCTGTCTTTTGTTGTTTGAGGTTTTTTTTTATTATTATAGCTTAATAATAAAACTTGAATTTCTCAAATATTTTATTTTTATAAATTATTTTTGTTATTATAGGTCCTTAGAATTTCCAAGTAAACTTTAGAATAATCTTGTCACTTTCTATACAAAAACTTACTGGGATTTTGATTAGGATAGTATTTAATCTATGGATCAATTTAGGAAGCACTGAATTGTGATACTTATGCCTCATGATCCCTAAACTTAGTATATTTCTCCAATTATTTAGGTCTTTTTTAGTTTATCCTCAGAATACTTTGAATATTTTGTAGTTTTCAATATATAGGCCCTATACATATTTTATTTGTAAGTATTTACATTTTTAGTACTATTATAAAGGTTCTCTCTTGTAAAACATTTATTTTCGGTTGTTTGTTGTTAACATAGAAATACAAGTGATTTTCCTATTGGCCCTATATCCTCACTTATTAATTCTAGCAAACACACTTGTTAATTCTAGTTCCTGTTTAATGGATCCCTTGGGATTTTCAACAGAGTCGATCATGACATCATGAATAAAGTAACTTCCGACCTGTATACCTTTTATTTCTTTTTCTTACCTTTTTGCACTGGGTAGAATCTCCAAAACAACATTGAATAAGAGTGGTTACAGTGAACATCATTGCTTTGTTCCTGTTCTTAGAGGATATAGTAGGCAGAATTCTAAAAATGTCCCCCAAAATTCCCATTCTCCCATTATTCAATCAAATACTAACTAGGTACTGCTGTGTAGAGACTCTGATATGGAATTAGGGTTACTTATCAGCTAACCTTAAATTAGGAAGATTATCCTATTGGGCCTAATGTAATTACATGAGCCCTTAAAAGTAGACAAGAAAGGCAGAAAAGTCAGTCAGATAGTGAAGAAGCGGAAGTAGCAAAGGGAAGATGATGAAGAAAGGGAGGTCAGAGAGATTCAAAGCATTAGAATTTGACTTGCCACTGCTAATTTTGAAGATGGAAGAAGGGGGCCAAGAGCCAAGTGGCTTCTACAAGCTAAGAACAATCTCCAAGTGACAGCCAGCAAGAAAACAGGGACCCTAGTACTACCACTGTGTGAAACTAAATTCTGCCAACAACTTGAATGATATTGGAAGTGGATTCATCCTGAAAGCCTCCAGAAAAAAACACAGCCCTGCTGATTCCTTCAATTTGGCCTGCTAGGACAGGACAGAAATCCAGGACAGAAAACAAACTGAGCCACACTGTTCATGGACTGCTGATGTACAGAACTGAATTAAGTGGGCGTTATTTTAGGGCACGAAATTTGTGTTAATTTTGTTATGGCCACAATAGAAAAGAAATACAGAGGGAACATATTCAGAATTTCACTGCTGAGTATAATGTTAGTTGTTGGGTTTTTTCATGGATGTCTTACTGCGTTAAAGAAGTTCCTTTGTAAGGAGGGCACCTATTGCATGGTGCACTGGGTGTTATACGCAACTAATGAATCATCGAACTTTACATCAAATTTCACTGCTGAGTATAATGTTAGTTGTTGGGTTTTTTCATGGATGTCTTACTGCGATAAAGAAGTTCCTTTGTAAGGAGGGCACGTATTGCATGGTGCACTGGGTGTTATACGCAACTAATGAATCATCGAACTTTACATCAAAAACCAGGGATGTACTGTATGGTAACTAACATGATATAATAAAAAATATTATAAAAAAAAAAGAAGTTTCTTTGTAATCCTAGTTTGCTGAAATTTCTCAGGAATGGGTTTAGAATTTTGTCTCAGATGCTTTTTTTGCATCAATTGAGATGATCATATAGTTAGTTTTTCAACACTTTTCTGTCAATGTGGTCAATTACATTGATTTTTTAAATCTTTTTAATTAATATTTAGGAAAGTCATGGTAACAAATGGAGCTTTTCATGTAAGGATATAAAGGAATAGGTTTGTGAAAGAACCTTTACTATGGCATGTCAAAGTTATTTATGCTGAGTGGATGAATACTTATGCTTACTTTTTTAAATAACAGCTTTGAGGTATAATTCATACATCATAAAATTCCCCTTGTAAAGTGTACAATTCAGTGATTTTTTAGTATATTCAGAGTTATGCAACCATCACACTAATTTTGGTACATTTTCATCACCCCAAAAGAAACCTGGCACCCATTGGCAGTAACTTACTAATCTCCCCTCCATCCAGGTTCTGGCAACCACAAATCTACTGTCTGTTTCTATGGACTTGCTTATTCTAGATACTTCATACAAATGGGATTATTCAATATGCAGCCTTTTGTGACTGCCTTCTTTCATGTAGCATAATTTTTCAAGGCTCATCCGCATTGTACTATTAATAAGTACTTCATTCTTTTTTATTATAGAATATTTTCCATTATATAGGATATAATGGAATATTATATGACCAGGTGTGGAATTCTCAAATGCTGACTCTGTTTTTAACATTTTGAGAAACTGCCAAGCTGTTTTCCAAAGTGGCTGCACTATTTTAGTCCCACTAGCAATGTATGAAGGTTCTAATTTCTCCACATCCTTACCAACAGTTATTGTTGTCTGTGTTTTTCATTTCAGCCATCATAGTGGGTGTAAAGTGCATTTTGTTGATAACTCATGATGTTGATAATCTTTTTATGTGCTTAACTGCCACTTCTGTATCTTCTTTGGATAAATGTCTATTCAAATCCTTTGCCAATTTAAAAAATTGGGTCATTCATCTGTTTATTAAGTTGAAAAGTTCTTTACTATATTCTGGATACAAATCTGTTATCAGATATAAAAATTTGCAAATATTTTCTCCCATTCCATGGGTTTTCTTTTCACTTTCTTGATGGTGTCCTTTGAAGTACAAATATTTTTTAACTTTGATGAAGTCCAATTCATCTTTTTTTTTTAATCACTTGTACTTTTAGTGCCATATTTAAGAAACCAATGCCTAATTCAAGGTCATAAAGATCCATTTACTACTACATTGGTTGATTTTTAAATACTGAACAAACTCTTGCATTCCTGAGGTGAATTCCTCCTGACTTCATCATGACATATTACCCTTTTTTATATATGGTGCATTCAACTTGCTAATATTTTGTTAAGGATTCCAGCATCTGGGGTGCCTGGGTGGCACAGCGGTTAAGCGTCTGCCTTCGGCTCAGGATGTGATCCCGGCGTTACCGGATCGAGCCCCCCATCAGGCTCCTCCGCTATGAGCCTGCTTCTTCCTCTCCCACTCCCCCTGCTTGTGTTCCCTCTCTCGCTGGCTGTCTCTATCTCTGTCGAATAAATAAATAAAATCTTAAAAAAAAAAAAAGGATTCCAGCATCTATCTTCATGAAAAATATTGGATTGTAATTTTCTCGCAATTGTCAGGAGTTGGAAGCAGAAAATGAGTTGGGAAATGTTCTCTTCTCATTTTCTAGAAGAGTTTGTGTGAACCTGGTATTATTTCTTCCCAAAAATTTTGATAGAACTCAGTAGAAGACATCTGGACATTTCCTTATGGAAAGGTTTATGATAATGAGTTTAATTTAAAAAAAAAATAGGGCTACTTTGAAATTCCATTTTACCTTGTGTCCATTTAGGTATACATTGCATTTTTCAAGGATTTGTCCATTTCATGTAAGTTGTTAAAAATATTGCCAGAAGTTGGTTATAATACTACTATCTTATCATTTTATCATGTATAGGATCTATGGTGATACCCCTTCTTTCATTCCTGACATCAGTTATTTGCATATTCTCTTTTTTTTTAATTTACCAGTCTAGCTAGGATATTATCAATTTAACTAATGTTTTCAATAATAAACATTCAGCATTGGTTATTTCCTCTTTTTTAAATACCTCATTGATCTCATGCTTATATTTTTGTTTTCCTTCCTTCTACTTACTCTAGATCATGGGTTTGCAAACTACACTTCACAGGACAAATCTAGCCCACTTCTCTGTTAAGTAAAATTTTATTGAAATAAAGTCATGCTCGTGCATTTATGTTTTGTCTATGCTTTAAGTTGAGTAGCTACAATAGACAGTGTATGGCCTGAAAAGTCCAAAGTATTTATTATCTGGCCTTTAACTGGAAAAGTTTGCAGACCTCTGCTATTGATTTACTTTGCCTTTTTTTCACTAGCATAAGGTAGAAATCTATGCCATGATTTACAATTTTTCTCCTTTTCTAAAATAAACACTTAAAGTATCAATTTTTCCCTAAAGTGTTTTAATTATAGCCCACAAATTTTAATATATTGTATTTTTGTTATTCAATTTAAAATATTTTCCTTGTTTTTTTTAACTCTAATCTAGAGGTTACATGCAAATGTTTTAATTTCTAAAAATTTCAATTTTTAAATATATCTTACTGATTTCCAATTTAATTCCACTGAAGTCAGCCAATGGTTTCTGAAAATTGATCAAGCATACTTTGGATGATGATCAATGTGTACTTGAACTTAATATATTCTACCAGTTTTAGGTTCAGCACTCTAAAAATGTCCATTAGATCAAGATGGATTATGATGTTAAGTCACACCACATTCTTAATGCTTCTGTGTCTATTGTTTCATCTATTGCTGAGAGAAGTATTTTAAAATACTCAACTATAATTGTAGACTAGGCTATGTATTTAGTTCTGTCAGCTTTTGCTTCATATATATGACTAATATACACACTTAAATTAGATTTTCCTAATGATTTGATCCTTTTATTATTATCCAATGTCTCTTTTCCTTTAGTGATACTCTTGTCTTGAGGTCTACATTATCTGATAACAGTAAAGCCACTCCAACATTTTAATGCTGATTGGCATCTTTTTAAAATCCCTTTATTTTCAACCTATATGTATCTTTATTTTTAAAGTGTATCTGGTAGGTGGCATATAGTTAGGTATGAGATTCTCCAGTCTGACAATCTCTGCCTTTTAATTGGGATGTTTAATCCACTTATATTTAATGTAATTATTGATATGGTTAAATTAAATCTCTTTATTTGTTCCTATTTGCCCCCACCTAATTCTTTTGAAATTGACATATATTTAATCTAACATATCCAAAATATCATTTCAACATGTAACCAATATAAGACATTATTAGATATTTTACTTCTTTTTTTCAAATTTTTTGAGGAATAATTGACAAATAAATTGTAAGAAAATTAAAGTGTACATCATGATGATACGCTATACATATCCATCATACTGAAATGATTCCTCCCATCTAATTAATTAACACATTCATCATTTTGCATACTTAGGTTTTTTGGGGGTTTTTTTCTTTTGGTGAGAAGATTTAAGTTCTACTCTCATACAACACAGTGTTATCAACAGTAATCACCATTTTATACATTAGATTCTTAGACCTTATTTATCCCATAGGTGAAAGTTTATACCCTTTTACCAACTCCTCCTTATCCCCCCCCCACTCTCTGGCAATAATATTCTACTCTGTTTCTATGAGTTTGCCTTTTTTGATTCCACATATAATAGAATCTAAATGCAGTATTTGTCTTTCTCCATTTGGCTTACTTCACTTAGTATAATGCCCTCAAGGCCCACTGTGTGTTGTAAATGAAAAGAGTTGGGGGTCTTATGTTCAAATCACTAATTCATTTTGAGTTAATTTTGTGTGTGGTGTAAGATACGGCTCCAGTTTCTTTTCTTTTCTTTTCTTTTTTTTTTTTTTGCATGTGGCTACCCAGTTTTTCCAATACCACTTGTTGAAAAGATTATCCTTTACCCATTGTGTATTTATTCCTCCTTTGTTATAAATTAATTGGTCATATAGACATGGTTTTATTGCTGGCTCCTTTGGTAGTCCATTGATCTACATGTATGTTTTTATGCCAATACCATACAGTTTTGATTACTATAGCTTTGGAATATAGTTTGAAATAAAAAATGTGATGTCTGCAGCTTTGTTCTTGTCAAGATTACTTTGGCTACTTGGAGTCTTTTATGATTCCATACAAATTTAAGGAGTTTCTCTTTATGTCAAAAATGCCATTGGAATTTTGATGGGATTTGCACTGAATCTGTAGATTGCTTTAGGTAGTATGGCATTTTAATAATATTCATTCTTCCAATACATGAACACAGAAAATATTTCCATTTATTTGTGTCTTCCTCAATTTCTTTCATCAACATCTTAGAGTTATCAGTGTATAGGTGTTTCACCACTTTGGTTAAATTTATTGCTAAATATTTTATTCTTTTTGATGCAATTATAAATTGATCATTTACTTAATTTCTCTGATAGTTCATTGCTAGTGTACAGAAACACAACTATTTTTCTATATTAATTTTGTGTCCTGCAACTTTACTGAATCCATTTATTCTAACAGTTTTTTGGTAGAGACCTTAGGATTTCCTATATGCAATATAATGTCATCTGCAAATAGAGATAATTTTACTTCTTTTCCAATATGGATGCCGTTTATTACTTTTCTTACCTAATTTCTCTGGTTAGGACTTCCAATACTATGTTGAATAAAGGTGGTGAGAGTGGGTATCCTTGTCTTGTTCCTGATTTTAGAAGAATAGCTTACAGCTTTTCACCAGTAAGATACTATGATGCCACAATTTTCTCATCTATAAGTCTTTGTACCCCCAATCCCTTAACCTAAAATGCCCTTTCCAAAACCCTCTTCATTGCCAACTTCTACTCATTTTTCTCATGTCAGATTAATATATTCACTCCTACAGAAGCAGTCTTGAAATTTTTCAGACCTGTGATGTCCAATGTGATAGCCACCATTCGTAAGTACCTACCAAGCACTTAAAATATGGATAGTCTGAATTGAGGTGTGCTCTACACAGGAGACTGAAGGCTCAGTTTAAAAAATTATAAAATTATCTTATTAATAATTTTATATTGGTTACATATGAGATATTTTGGATATATTGGGTTAAATAAAATATATTATTGAAATTTATTTTTATTTCTCTTTTTTAACTTTTTTAATGTGGCTACAATAAAACTCAAAGTTACATGTGGCTTACATTATATTTCGATTGGACAATACCTAGACTAGATGAGGAGGAGACCCTTTTTTCAATTCCCTATAGATTTTTCTTTAGAGTATTTATTTTATGTATTAAAATTGGTAAACTGTATCCTGTAGTAGACTGCAAGCACCTAATGAACAAGGGACTGTCTTGGTCAAAATGGTAATTTCAGTGCTAAGGGCACTAAAATAAAAACAGTGACTCCCCATTATTCATAGACCTCATATTTGTGAATTTTCCTATGCATCCAATTTACTTGTAATCAGTACTAGCACTGCTTTCACAGTCATTTATGGACAAGCACAGAACAGCAAAAGATAGAAGCCATCCAACGTGTATTTTCCTAGCTGAGGTCAAATGAGGTGATGTTCTGCCTTATTACAGCTGTCAAATTAAACAAGTATTTCTTTTTAGTCTATTAGTGCCACTTCTCACATTTTTGTGACTTCTGTTGGCAACATGGCTATTTAAAATGGTCCCGAAGCATAGTGCGAAAATGTTGTGTAGTGTTTCTAAGCACAAGAAGGTTGTGATATGCCTTATAGAGAAAATACATGTGTTAGATAAGCTCCCCTCAGGCATAATTATAGTGCTGTTGGCTGTGAGTTAAATGTTAATGAGTCAATATATATTAAATAAAGTGTTCTTAAACGAAAACACACATTAAACAAGATCATATATTGGTCAGTTGACAAAAATGTTGTGACCAGAGCTCACAGGAACCTAACTCTGCATTTCTCCTAGGAGCAATGGTTCAGTATTTGCTGATTCAGTGTTCCAGCAAGTTCACTAGAATTGACTGTATTTTTTGAATGAATGAAGCCAGAGCATTTGATTCCAAATCCAAATCTTATGTGAATGCAGTAATTGTGGTAGTTAAAGCAGTGATTGTGGAGCCAAACTGCCTAGATTTCAATCTTGGCTCTATGATTTGCTAACTCTGTGATTCTGGGCAAATGACTTTTCTCTGCTTTTTTTCTCACAATTAAAAATGTAGATAAAACAGTAGTTGTTAATGGCTGCCAGGGGCTGGGTGTGGGGGGAGGGCACTGACCACAAAGAGGCAGGAGGAAACTTTTGGAATAAGGCACATATTCTTTATCTTGATTACCGTAGTAGTTACATAACTGCCTATGTTTTGCAAAATTCACAGAACTAAAAAGGGTAAATTCTACTTTGTATAAATTATAACTTAATAAACTTGAGGTTAAAAAAAGAATAACAGTTAAGATTAAAGGAATAATGCACATAAGACATTTAATGCCCTACTCACATAAATGCTAGCAATCATTCTAATAACATTAGAGAGGGAAAATTTAGGTGGTATAAGGAAAAGCAGAGTAGACTCACGAACCAGGGTTCCAGCCTGATTCTTTCAAATATTAGCTACAGGCTGAATTCAGTTTATGAGAGTTCCCTTGCTTATTATAAAGGTTAAATTCCACATGTGTGAAATAAATATCTGTGCAAACCGTAGAGCCACATAGTAATGTGAGAAAGGGGATTGACTATTCATGAGACAGCAATACAAAATTACAGAACCACACAAACTGGTGGGTGTGGATCACCTGTCCAAAGTAGAATGTAGTGCATTGTGAAATGGAACATAAAGGAGCACATTTAAGAACCTTGGTCCTTAATCCTAGTCAAGATCTTTTGGCTCCTGTTCGATTATGAAGACAACCCTAACTGCCCTAATGGAGTATGAACATACCTCAAACTCAAAGGATTGCTAGTGCTGAGAGGAAAGAAGAGCCAAGTTTGTTAGAACTGGACTGGTCTGAGTTTCTGGATGGGACTATGCGGTAGGAGTCGGGACAACCATTCACCTCCACAGCGCCACAACAGTCTAGTGTGACGAATGGGCTGGGTCATTTCACGCTGCTGTTTGGTAACTGGATGTCTCAGCAGTTCCCAGCCCTGAGGGCGCTGCTGACCCTGCCCAGGCACCCAGAGGCAGTTACTGCCAGAATCCCACGGATGGCTGGGGTCCCGTAAGCCGGTGGGGCTGAGCTAGTAATAAAATACTGCACTTGGGCTCTTTCTTGAGGAACAAGTGTGGTTTCGACTACCAACCTGTGCCAGGAGTTCAACCCCAAAGTTCCCTCCATAACCACCCAGGATACCCGTTGAACTCGCGTGCCTCGCGCGTCCTGACAACAGTCACGTGACAACCACCACGCACCTAAAGGCAAGGGCCACCAAGCCCGTGGTTGGGTTCCCATTAACTTCGACTGGGACCAGAGCGCAACGAACCCTAAAGTTTGAGGTAGCAAGGCTCCTTACCATTGAGTTCGCCCTCAGCTACGGGACTCCAGAAAGTGCTCTTCACGCCGGAAGTGCACTAATCCGCAGCACGTGGGGTTGCCAGGGCGCGCTTCACGTGACTGGGCGGGGCCTCAGGAACCTTGTAACCAATGGGAGCCCGAGAGGGCGGTGCCTGTGACGCGCCGGGACCTATCCCGGAAGTGGGGCTGAGGTGGGGGCGGGAAAGGGCGGGGAGGCCGGGGTGTGGAAAGTGTGGCGGCCCCGCCCCGTCTCTTGGAATTGCCGGGGCAGCCACTGCTGCCGCCGCCGCAGCTGTAGGGGACCGGCGCCCGTGCGCAGGCGAGAGGATTTCTTTCGCTGCTGAAAGGTGAAGACAGGGGAAAAGCTGGTGGGGCCGGGACCTGAGCAAGGCAGGGCCGGAGAAGGCGGTTGGAGAAGGCGGCCGGAGCCGAGTCCTGAACGAGGGAAGGAGGAAGGTTGGATGGGGGAACGGAGGCGAGCGCGGGACCCACCAGGACTCAGGCCCATGCGGGGCCGGGCCGGGCCGGGGATGCCGGCAGGACAAGGGGGCGCCTGAGAGGCCGGGGCGACAGCGCCGCAGGCTGGAGGGCGGAGTGCAAGCCCGCTGCCCGAGGGCCAGGTGCTGTTGGCCAGGTCCCGTTATCCCCATCCTTCGCGGGGACGTGCGGCCTGGACTGGGTCCCCCGCAGTGGGATCAGGGCGGTGGCGGAGGGCCGGGTGGCGCGGCGCGATGCGGGAAGGTCGCCGGCTTCTCTTGCAGTGGGACAATGGGGGCCAGGATTTGCTGTCCCCGGCGCGGGTGAGTGCCCAGGGCGGGTATCCCCCCCACCCCCTTCGAGCTCATCTGCGACTTCCCTCCCCATCTCCCCACCTCCCCACCAATGGTTGGAAAAGTTTATAGAGGCCGGAGTTAGAAAGTGCCCGCTATTCTAGGGTAGGTGTTCTATAAATGAAAAAATCTATTGATCCATGATGCTTGGTACGTAACCTGTCCGAAATGCGATGTTTCCCCGCCTGCGTTCCCGTTGTTAAAAAGCAAACACAAACTTTTTGCGTAGTTCCTTCGGAAAAGCTACCATC
This sequence comes from Ailuropoda melanoleuca, assembly GCF_002007445.2. Classification (NCBI taxonomy): domain Eukaryota; kingdom Metazoa; phylum Chordata; class Mammalia; order Carnivora; family Ursidae; genus Ailuropoda; species Ailuropoda melanoleuca. The sequence goes on from NC_048218.1 coordinate 91,405,984, forward strand.
TCCTCAGCCCACCATGGCGGATGAAATTGATTTCACTACCGGAGATGCAGGGGCTTCCAGCACTTACCCTATGCAGTGCTCGGCCCTGCGCAAAAACGGCTTCGTGGTTCTCAAAGGACGACCATGCAAAATAGTGGAGATGTCAACTTCCAAAACTGGAAAGCACGGTCATGCCAAGGTAAGTGCCCTTCCAGATCTCTCTTTGCTTTGGGATTTTGATCATTTGTATTCTAGTACGGAACATGAGTGAGATTTCCGTATTTATAACTTTGTAATAATTGCATTTTTTTCTTACCACAATTTCTGGGTGACCAGCTTTGAATAGTGAAAGGTAGTATTTCCTTTTTGGGCCCTTATAATTTCAATTAGCTGGTAATTGAAACTTTCCTGAATCCTAGTGACTTAGAATATCTATTCAGTTTACAGATGAGTAAACCTGTTCTAACATAACTTCACTTCTCTTATGCACTCTTACAATTGAATTATTGGGCTGTATATGATATTGGGTCTTGATATGTCATGAAACTGTTTAGTTGTTCACTGCTTCTCAATTCTATGACCACTGCATTTTTTTTAAGAAAATAAAATTAGATGACCTTGGAAGGAGAAAGAATCTGTCATAATCAGCTTTGGTATTGTGCTCTTGTGTATGTAATGAGTGATATACTTGGCAAAGATTAAACAGGTTTCCTGTTCTCCCTTCTTTGTTAGGTTCACCTTGTTGGAATTGATATTTTCACTGGGAAAAAATATGAGGATATTTGCCCTTCTACTCACAACATGGATGTTCCAAATATTAAGAGAAATGATTATCAAGTGAGTACTAACTTCCTTTAAAATGCTGCTTTGTTTTTTAAAGTTGTAAATACATTCTATTATCGACTGTAATTTAATAAAACCTGGTAGTAGTTTTGCAGATTTTTTTAACCAAATACTAGGCACCACCTATCTTAGAAATTGGAAAAATAGTGATATTTAACCCTTGTAGCTTAGCTAGAATTCTGGCTAATTTGCTTTTTTTTTTTTTTTTAACATTTTTGAGTTTTTAAAGTTGAACATGTCATTATTTCTCAGGCCACGTGACTGCATGTTGTGCCTGAATAAGCTCAATGTTTAGTGAAACTACTATTCTCTTTGTTGTAAAATATTTCCAATTTAGATAACTCCCTCCTGGATGTTTTATTTCTTTTCACTTATCAAACCTAATTTTTTTAAGAAATCATTGGAATTCATGTTCCACCAACCAAGTCTGTGTATTAGTGAATGTGAGTCAGAATTTGGTATTCTTAAATAGGGAAATAAGTTGAAAGCCATTAATATAAAGAAACTACATGGCCAGTGCATATGGTGAAGAAAATACAAAACTATGTAATTGTTTTATTTACATTCAGTGACCATGCTGTGACCTTTAGTTAAATTATAGGTATAGACTTCCAACTTTTAGTTCCAATTATGCATTTGGATAGGTCATGTTTAATGATAGCATTTTGTTGTTTTGGAATATTGGTGGTAAACAAACCATTGACCTCATAGGATGTGGGAGCTCAGATTAATCATAACTAAAGTCTTTCTTGAAAGTCTTCAATCTCACTGTCAAGCATACCATACATAGAACTCTTTAATGTTTGTGTTACACAGTGAAAAATACAAGTGTGACACTTAGATTTTTTTTATTCATTTTAAACTGATTTGTTACTATACCTCTTATTGTATAATTTTTAAAGCATGTTACCACCAACTGCAATTAACATGATTTACTCTTTGTCCACATGTAAAAATATTTTTACATAGTTTTAATTTAGTAAGCAGTTTTATATTTTCACTTTCCCACTTACAAATGCTTTCTAGGTTGCTTTGAAGTCTGTAGAAATTTGAATTGTCTTATTATAATAATAGCTTATGGGGTTTTTTTTTAGTAAGGCAATTGGGGTTTGGATCTAGTTCTGTCACTTTCTAACTAGATGACCTTGGATAAATTATACAATCTCTCTGAGCCTCAGTCTTCCTATCTACAAAGGAAGGATAATGTAGAAGGATTAAATGAGAAAATGTATCCCATAATTACCTCATAAGTAGATATGTACCAAAAAGTATTTCTTTTCTGCTCCCCCTTTTCCTGTGTAAATGTTCCATCTAATCCTTCTGTTATGCCTGGAGCACCTAATTTAGACATGGCTTATAGTGGGTGCTCAATAAACAATTGTTAAGTGCATATGGGATTATTCATTGAAGTAAGGATAGTGCAGCTGAGGCTAAACATAGACTTTTTTTGCCAAAAATGGATTTCTTTTTTCATCCTTAACGTGTGAATGCTTTGAATGTTCAGTAATCGTTATATACATTAATATGCATTCAATATAGAATGCTTTTGCCTTTGAGTGTTTCAGAAAGTATCAGTAATTCAGCAGTAATTACTATGATAAAATTAATCAATCATTGATTGGAGCTCAAGATTTAACATAAAGGAAAAAATTTGGTTTGGGTTCTTTTTGGGGATACAGCAGGGTGTAGGGGAATGAGGTAAATGAGCACAAGATTTTAAATAAAAACAGGACAACTAACAGTGTCAAGTCACATAGGAGCTCAGGCAAAGAGGAAAAATCAGTAATTCAAATTCTATCTTTATTTAAAATTTTGATATTTTGTTCATCATGGATTTTTTGCATTAATTCTAATTTTAAAATATTTGATCACTGATGAGTTTTTTTGGTGCCACCTTAAATTTTGCATTCAAAATTAGTGCCTCACTTGCCTTATCCTATCTCAGCCTTTGGTATGTAGTCTACACTGTGCCGTGTATAAGAGAACAACTCAAGCCAGACAGGCTGGGTCCAAATCCTTACTTTAATACTTACTAATTATGTGACCTTAGTTGGCAAATTACTTAACCTCTCACCTTTTTTTCTTTATTTATAATATGAGGATAAGAATAGTAAAGTCCTCATGGGATCATTGGGAGGTTTAATTAGTTAATACTTTGAGCAGTGCCTTGCACAGTAAGTACTCAGTAAACACATCCCTTCATTATCAAGTCAGCATATAATACTTATTTCTGTTCATTTAAAAAATTTAGCTCCTTGAGCCTTTTCAGTTATATTTATTGTGCTGTGGTGGCCTTCATGCACCTATCCACACCAAATAAATACAAGGTTTTGGAAGGAAAAAGTTTCTATCAAAGACAATATTGGAACAATTGGCAAATTTAAATGGACTATATATTAAATAATATTTTAGCAATACTGCATTTTTTAATTTTGAAAGATAAGCTGATTATATAAGAATTTTTCTTAGGAAAACACACTGAAGTATTTATTGCTGAAGAGTTGTGATGTTTGAAACATACTCTCAAATGGTTCAGTAGAAAGAAGAAAAGAATAAGAATATATGTATTTTATATATTTCTATACACAGAGAAAAAAGGCACATGTAGTTAAATATTAACAGTGGGTAAGTCTAGGGAAAAGATATGGGATTTTGATGTATTATTTTTGCAACTTTTCTGTATATCTGAAAATTTTTAAATAATTTATTAAGATAAAATAATTTTTGGTATTTCTATTTTCTATAGTTTAGCTTTATTTTTGAAAATTTTAATTTTATTTCACATAGCAATTTATTTTAATAAGATGTTTAATTTTTAAAATATGCTGTTTTACTGGATGTTTTATAATGTCTATACATTTTTTATTTGAAATGCTTTTTATTTCATCCAGTTTAACTTATGAATTCTTAACTCTTTAGAAATAAAAACCACCATTCTATAAATAAATACCAAGTATCAGTATTATTACTTGGTTTTTATGTTTCAATCATAATGACAGTGGAACTTTTAATTCTTGAAATAGACAAGTTCTACTTCAGGGAATTGCTAAAAGGGCCAAAATCAAAAAGATCTACCTTGTAAGCCTGTGGCTAATTTTTTTAAAATACAATAAATGGTGTTGGGAAAACTGGACAGGCATATGCAAAAGAATGAAACTAGACTATTTTACACCGTACACAAAAATTAACTCAAAATTGGTTAAAGACTTGAATGTAAGACCTGAAACTACAAAACTAGAAGAAAACATTGGTGGTAAGCTTCTTGACATTGGTCTTGGCATTAAGTCTTTGAATCTGACGCCAAAAGCAAAGGCAGCAAAAGCAAAAATAAACAAGTGGGACTGCCTCAAACTAAGAAGCTTCTGTACAGCAAAGGAAACCATCAAGAAGATGAAAGGGCAGTCTACTGAATGGGAGAAGATATTTGCAAAACATATATCCAGTAATATCCAAAATATATAAAGAATTCAACTCAATAGCAAAAAAACAAAATAAAAACGCAAGCAATTTGATTTAAAAATGGGCAGAGGATTTAAATAGACATTTTTCCGAAGAAGAGATACAGATGGCCAACAGATACAGGAGAAGAAGTTCAACATCACTAATTGCCAGGGAAATTCAAATTAAAATCACAATGAGGTATCACCTCATACCTGTTCGAATGGCTATTATCAAAAAGACAAAAAGTAACGAGCGTTGGAGAAGATCTAGGGAAAAGGAACCTTCATGCACTGTTTCTGGGAATGTATGGAGGTTTCTCAAAAAATAGAAGTAGAACTACCATATGATCCTGGTATACCACTTCTAGGGATTTATATGAAGAAAATGTAAACACTGATTTCAAAAGATATATGCACCCGGATGTTCATTGCGGCATTATTTACAATAGCCAAGATATGGAAACAATAAATGTCCATTAATGGACAAATGGATAAAGAAGATGTGATGTATGTACACAGTGGACTACTACTCAGCCACAAAAAGGAAATTTTAACATTTGAACAACCTGGATGGAACTTGAATGTACTATGCTAAGTGAAATAAGTCAGGGAGAGAAAGAAAAATAGCGTATGATTTCACTTACATGTGAAATGTAAAAGACAAATGAACAAAAACAAAACAAAACTTATAGAGCAGATTAGTAGTTGGTTATTAGAGGGGGGGGCGGGAGATGAGCAAAATGGTTAAAGGCGGTCGATTGTATGGTGACAGATGGTGACTAAACTTATTGTGGTGATCACTTTGTAGTATATACAAAGATTGGTATGATCTAAAAAAAAAACAAAACTACACTTCTGCCTCAACCTCCTTGTTTCCCATTCCTCTACCAACCACCTTACAAATGTTTGAGTGATGTAAAGATGAATTAAAAGTATTTGTGGTTGCTTTGTAGGATGGTTTTTTGTTTTTGAGATTTTAGACATGTGCAAAAGCTGAAATCTCTTGTTGGGTATCTGTGGAAAGCCATAGCCAGATTTGGTTGTGCCATAGAAGAGAGCTTTGAAATCTATCTCTACGGTATGCTTATGTTATGTTGTAGTAGTTACAGAGAGGTAAGGATCATATCTTTGACCCCTTTTTTGTTTGTCAATGTTAGCATCTTGAATTCTGAACAACTGCCTTTTATAAAATCTGTTAGTATAGGCATACTGGTGGTTTACCTGCTTTGAGAATACATGAGTACAACCTGGCTATTTCCTCATTCCTATAATTTAAAAAATTGAGTGATATCAAACCTGTGCCTTTTTGAAGGTTAGACTGGGTTTGTCTCATTAATGTCATCAACAAGCTAGTGTTTGTCTTTAAAAAAATCTAACATTGTTAGTAGTGAACTGAAAACCAAAAGTTTTCCACTTAAGTTTGTTCATAATCAAAGTATAAAACACATTGTAATCATAGAAAACTAAAAATAACTTTATGCCCATTAATGGGAAAACAGTTAAATCAGTTACAATCTATCTGTGCAGTTGTGAAGTGGTTAAAGAGACTAAGGTAGGTCCATAGTTTCCAATTTGGAAAGATTTCTAAGACATATTGTTAACTGAAAAAAATTTGCTGAAAAATACGTGTAATGTCCCATTTATTTTTTTTTCTTTTGCCTCAAAAAGCAACATTCATTCAAAGGAAAAACAGTGACAAGATGTCCATCCCATGGCTCCCTTCCCTCCTCACTCCTCCTTCTCTTCAGCCCCCCAAGGACTGAACCCTGGGTAGGACTAGATAGCAGGGCAGCCCCTCAGATGAGGTTAGCAACATTGAGGGGCAGCTCCTCAACGGAGGTGTTGTAGAAGGTGTCGATGTCTTGAAGAGTTCTCTTGTCATCTTCTGTCACCATGTTAATGGCCACACCCTCACAGCCAAATCATCCACCACGACCAATTCTGTGGATATAGTTATCCCCTTTAGTGGGAAGGTCATAGTTGGTGACTAAAGAAACCTGCTACCCATTAATGCCTCTGGCCTAGTGTCAAGGGAGAGGACAACTTCAGCTTGTGAATGAGAAGAGGGCACAATCTATCCAGAAAGGATTGAAGTATATGTGTAGGCAGCCAAAGGATGGCAAAGGAAACAAACATCCCCTCTCTTCCACCAACCTAAGGCATGCCAGATTTTATTCCAAGTTGCTACTTTCCTGAAGAGGGGCACGAGCAGGCCCCTTGGAAAGGGAGTCACTTTGGATTCCCATTTATTTTTTTTAAAGCAACTATATTTGTATTGTGTACATAAATGTGAATTCTTCAGGACATACTATATATATAGATTTGGGGGAAGGTGGTGTGCAGGAAGAAGTGAACTTACACTTTTAGTCTATACATCTTTTATACTTTCGTATGTTTAGCGTTTTTAAGCTCTCAGAATATATTAATATATTACTGTGTACCTGTACAAATTAGTGTGGATTGCAACTTAACTATGTAAACATTACAAAGAGTGAATATAATCTAATCGGTGCAAATGATATGATTTCTTTGAATAGCTAATATGCATTCAGGATGGTTACCTCTCCCTGCTGACAGAGACTGGTGAAGTTCGTGAGGATCTTAAGCTGCCAGAAGGTGAACTAGGTAAAGAAATAGAAGGAAAATACAATGCAGGTGAAGATGTACAGGTAAAGACCTATGGGGAGATTGCGTTTTATAAAAACTTTGGCCTAATCTAGTTAGCAAAAAATGCCAACTATGAAATGTAGTTCTTAAATACCGCTGAAATTGAAAATGATCTCTATAAGATAGTTCTCCCATGATGCCCTTAGAGACCCATTACCAAGAAAAGTATCAAAGTTCATTTTTTGCTAGGTAGACACTGCCGACCCCAAATTTGTTTTGAAGATCAGCATCTGCGCTATTAAGAATGAGAAAGGATGTTATGGGAATATTAACGCATGAAGGTGATTTACTTTCTCTTTGTTATAACTCTCAGAAGTATAACATCTAATAAGTATTGAGGCATTTATAGCTCTTTTCTCCCTGTTCCCTGGAAGTTATCTTAAAAACCACAATTCGAGAAATTTTACTTGGGAAAACTATAAAGAAAGTAGATTATCTGGTCTTGGGGATACCTCTTTCCAAAGTCAATATGTATAAAATATCCACAAATATCCAGTGTATAATAAATTAAATATATCTTACATATGTATTGCCTTCTGAATAACTTTTTGCCTGCATTTTTCCATTCTAGGTGTCTGTTATGTGTGCAATGAGTGAAGAATATGCTGTAGCCATAAAGCCCTGCAAATAAATGGGAACATCAGGCATGAGCAAATTGTTTAGGTCTGGATCAACCACAGATCTAAAGTTTGGTTCTAAGTTGTCACCAAAGCTATGGCCTTCATAAGCAACCTCATTTCTTTTTTAATTGTGTTGAAATTGTAATGAATTAGTTTTGCAGGCAATTGGTAATTTAAAATAATCAAGATGTGTAATTCTGTTGATTTTTTTAAAAAATTTTGTAGGTGTCTTCCCTATAACTTTCCTGTGGTTTTCAGTGAGTCTAAGAAACAGATAAGATGGCTTTAGCAGATATGATTTGTCTGAGCAAATCATTCCTGAATTTTAGTTGATAAATAAACCAGGGTTTAAATCAGACAATGTAGCATCTAGTGGTATTGAAGTACCACATTTAAGTGGAATTGTTCTGCATTAATTTCAGACTTTAATATAGAGTAAGTAGATTATGGATTGGAATTGTCATAGCTTCAGCCTGTGTGTGGCAAGCACAAATCCTTAAACAGAAATCCTGTTATCAAAAAGTTTTGATTATCTTAGTAGGCATGTGCAGTCACCTGTATTACCTCAGTCATACTTTTCTTTGCCAAATTGTTGGAGGACTAAACATAACCTATGTAGTGATTTTGATACCTGCTTGTGGTTGACAGAGAGGCATTGAACTGTTGGTGACTAGTATTAGCAAGTCAGAATGTAAAGGAGTCTGCAAGGGACAGTGGCCCAGGGGGTTGGTTAGAGCTATAGGTCTTTCCTGGAGGCCTGTGTAATCGGCATAAAAATAGGAAGTTTCTTTCTAGTTACATTTTGGTTTTTCCTTTTGTTCTCTCTCCGTATTTAAAGGAATGACCTGCTTTATAGGATAATATGCAGTGCTTTTCATCTATTATGTTGAATAAATTATTGGTATTTATAGTAGTCACTCCTTTCCAACCTTTTTTAAGGAGTTGGTTGTTTTTTTTTATATATACATTAAAATATTTAGTTGTCAGACAAAAACTGGAAATTCTTACTTTAAATTGATTTGGAACATTTGTTAAATTTATGTACACTTTTTCTAAAGTGAAATGAAAGTAAATCATGGAAGAAGAGTTACTTTATGTAATAATTATTATTTTACTTATTTTAGGATGTACTTGTATTTTTTCTGATTGTTATGTACTTAATTCGGTTACTGGTATGAAACATAATTAGGAAAGAATTCTACAAACCGAATTATTTTAAAAACTGTTTTTGGTGACTCAGCTACATCTCTCTTTAGTCTTTTGGATCATGTGTATCTTATTTCCAGGACTCCAGACATGGTCACATGGTTTGTGAGGACCTTTGACTTAATAGCAGTCATATTGAAATGAAACTTAGAACAAAATCACTACTTTAGAAATACCTTCATTCTCTGAGACTGAGTATGAGACCTTTCCCATCATCCCTTGACCTCTGAAAGGCCTTTGTTTCTATCATCTAGAGGAAAATATATATGATGCTGTAACTGATCTAATCAGTGACTGAATATAGCATTAGGAATAGAAGATAGCAAAGATTTTAGTTACTTAATTTGTGCACATTTTTAAATCTTGTATTGGCCTCAGCAAACCCATTTGGAGAAGAAACAAAATACTTTAAGAGAAATGCAAGGAGAATTCTAAAGCACAAGAAATACTGAGGTTGTAGTTAATCATTTTAGTGTGACATTTTAGCTTTTGCCCATCTAAAGCACACTTAGGAATTAGGCTAAATTCTTTCCAGTATTCCGTTTACGTATCTACTACATACTGCTCTAGGTTTTTAGTACTCTGTACTGTGTGTTTTACTTGTTGCTGGTTGGCATTGTTACCCACAGGAATCCCAGGAAGTTCTCAATCCGTGTTGCTTGCTGGTCACTCATATGATCCCAGTTAACCACATTAGTGTTCTGGTCTACTATTAATTCTGGATTAGCATGCCCTTGATGTTCCTAACTTGTCAAACTTCACATAAATACATTTTTAATTGTGAGGTAAGCATATGTAAATTATAATAATGCATCTCTATCTTCACACCTTGAATGGCAAAAGCTATTTATGCATAAATATTTTAAGTATTATAATGAAGTGTAAATACTCTTCTGATATATAAGTATAGATTTTAAAGATGTGGGACTGTTTATTTTCAAATAAGTCAATACATGTTTCTCTAGAACAAAATATTTCATTTAGTAAAGCTTTATAAATTGTATTAAAAGGAAGCAGGTAAACATATTTTTTAACATAGAACAGAAGTGACTTCATTCTTTTTTGACATCAGAAATATTAAAAGTTGACTCCTAGTATTTGTTGTACTTTTTTGTAGCAAATGTTAAATATCACAGGTTACCATGTATAGAGTGTAGACTGTCCTATTGATTATTCAATGATACACCATTTTTGTCTGCAGGCATTTCACCAATTTATATACAATATTAAGTGAAATATTTGTTTCTTTCTAGAGCAACGTATTTTATTTCTACTGTGAAGACTTTGTTATATCTTATTTGCTACTACAAAGTTGTATACCCTCTGAAATAGATCACATCATTGCTACTTTAACTTAACATTTGCATCATAAACATAATTATGATGTTTCTTTCATTCTCCCCTCCAAGGGCTGTCTGTCACTTGAAATTGTTGCTAACCAAGCTCTTGAATCCGTTAACCATTTATGGTACAAAATTCTGTACCAATGCTTTATAATGATTACCAAAACTCCTGCAGCCAGAGCATGATATCTTTAATAGGAGATGCTATAATAAAATGTTTAGGCTATAAAATTTGGGGACACAATTTTTCATTCTAGCACAACATGAATGTGTGCATATGCACACATAGCTTTCTATGTTTGTTGTTTTTACAAAGTCCTTCCAACTCTTAAAAGTACTGTAGTCTGGTAGTGCCTCAAATGTTGGTAACTTTTTTTTTAATTTACAACTTTTCCAGAATTTGTTTTGTAATTTTAAAGTTTCTCAATTAGCTTATGTCTAGTTGAGCTGTAATTTGAATGCGTTGTTCTCAGGGCTGTTTGTGCTAAGAGCTAAAGTTGCATTATTTTAAAGCTAACTGCCTGAAAGTATACTGCACAATTTTCCCAAATTGTAATACAATGATACATGCAAATAAAAAAATCCTTAACATCAACATACTTAACCTATATGCTAAGTATTAAAGAAAAAAAATGGGAACATTGATAACATCTATACTGGAATCTTGCCATATTTTTTTCATTTTAGAATAGAATTTGGTAGTCTTATCTTAGAACCCAAACCTTAAAGATATATCTGAAAGCATTCCTTTGGCATGACCCCAAAGATAGTTTTTAGAGCCATACAAAGATGTAGTGGTTCTCAAATGTATTTAGGGACAACAGATAAAAATTCATAATGCTCTTTTGTATACATGAAAATGTTTACATACTAAATTCTATAATATGAACTGGAAACAAATTTACTATGAGAAAATGTGGCTCTTAAGCAGTATAAGAGCAAACTGTAAGCATATTTCCATAAACCATATGTTATACTGAACTGATCAACAGTTTAAAATTTTCTAACTTAGGCATAATATTTTACAGTTTTTAAGCCTTTTTTTCTCCTAGCATTCAGACAAGTAATAAACAACAAAGGCTATGAAAAATTTATTGTGGAAAAATCTTAAAATTGAGAAAATTCAATCTATTAGCTTTAATCTATTAAGTTTTTTTCCCTGAGTTGGATATATGGCATCATTATTTGATTTTAGCAGGGAACATTTGGATTTAGCTTATGGAACACAGATGTTCTGTGAGAACATGACTTGAAGTCACTATATAATTTAATTTAACTACCAAGTGAGGTCAAGTGCCTGAAAAGTGCTGTCTACATCTAATTAGCATGTTTTCCTTATGTGAAAGATGCATCTTATAGCAATGCATTATCAGGCTTTCACCTGCTAGAAACATAGTTGTTGCCAAACTTCAACTACCGCTATTCCTCTTGCCTTAGAATTGGGTGAAAACTATTTTACAATTGAGAGAGAGGTTCTTTTATTTATATGAAGTCCCTAAAACTATTTCTTGGTATTGGTACACTTAGATTTATCTTAGTTTGAGATTATATTTTTTAAAAACTCTGGACATTAAACTGTATTCAGTGATGACTGTACAGCTTGTCATAAGTCACAGTTATGATCTTTCTTGAGAGGAATTCTTTATTATGGTTACTATTATGAATAAGCACTCTTGTGCTTGTTATAAAATATAATGCAAATTACTAGTTCTATGCTAGTATAATGAAAATGACTAGTTCCATACTATTATGTACCTGTGTTCTCCTCTCCAAAAAGGAAATAGTTGAAATGGCATTGTCTAATCCAGTGGCACTTTATTAGTAACACATTTTATTTGTTTTAGGTATAGGAGAATTCTTGCTTTTATCTACAGAGACTCATGTTTTAGCTAAAACTTTAAAATCATAAGATCTGTAGTATGGATATTATAATTGTGCATTTTACATTTCAGAAATGGGTAAAATTCAAATGTTGTCTTTGGCTATCCTAAAATATTGAAATCCTTTACATTATAGATGATGAACATCAATTATAGTTTTGTTACATTAAAATATATTTGTCTGGTAACTTCATCAGTTATATTAAATAAAAATAAAGTTAACTTAACAGCTTGCCCTATTCTTGTATATATACCTTCCTAAAACCATTTTCATACTAGAAAATCATATGGATTAATGTGTTTAGCACTATTAAAATCTAACTTGTTTTTACCAGGTTTTTATAGTCTAGATCCTTACTAGAGAGCACCCTAGCTTTATGGCTGATAATGTTAATTTTTAAATTTTAGTTCTAGATTTGAGTATAATTTAGTTCTCATTTTTAAGTTTTTAGTAGTTTTAAAATATGTAAAATAGTCCCATGGTTCAAAATTCTTTAGTTACAAGAGTAAAACATTCCCATCTTCATCCTTTTCCTTGCATTCTTCCAGAGACATTTAATGCAAGAGCAGTTAATGGCCCCTCCCCTACTCCTGACCTCCCAGACTCAGGTGTTCTCTACCTGCATTGCTCTTCTCTTTCCATACTGATATGAATGGTGTGATGAGTCCCTGGAAAAACCCTTCATCGTTTTTCCAATCCTATGTGTAATCAACACCATCTGGACAGTTTCATCCCTAGATGGCTCAACCGTTTCTTCCTTTTACATGCTGTACCATTCTAGAACATCTCCCACTCCGACATTTGAGCCATGCCAAAAGACTACCATGGCAGTTGTGACCTCATATCCATGGCCAGAATTATTGATAACCATACCCTTCCAAATCCAGTGAGATAATTGTACAAGAAACGAAGTACCAGATAAGAGTCTTCCAGCTCTTAGTCCCACTCTTTTTGCCATTTGCAAATATCAGTAGCCTGGTCTCCCAGGGGGAGGCATGGGAGGAAAAAAGGAAGAGTGAAAAGGCTAATTATTTGTTATGTGCCAACCTGTCTTAATCTCCTCTCCTCCATCCCCAACCTTATAATTAAGCATCCTATCCAAATAGGAGGTGTCCTGTGGAATTACCACATTTAGGACTCACACTGTCTATCTAAAGTGTGTGTTCCACTGGGAATTTAAAACATCTATAGGCATACCACAGACATACTGCAGGTTTGATTCCAGACCACTGCAATGAAGCAACTATCAAAACAAAGTGAGTCAAATGAATTTTTTGGTTTCCCAGTACACATAAAAGTTATGTTCACACTATAGTCTCTGAAGTGTGCAATCCCATTATGTCTAAACAGGCAATGTACATACATGAATTAAAAAATACTTTATTGCTAAAAATGCTAGCCATCATCTGAGCTTTCAGCAAGTCATAATCTTTTTGTTGCTGGAGGGTTTTGCCTCGAAGTTGATAGCTACTGACTGGTCAGGTTGAGTGGCTGTGGCAATTTCTTAAAATAAGGCAACAATTAAATTTGCTGCATTGATTAATTATTCCTTTTGTAAATTATTTCTCTGAGGCATGCGATGCTGTTTAATATCATTTTAACCATAGTAAAACTTCTTTCAAAATTAGAGTCAAACCTCAAACACTGCCACTAGTGTGTCAATTAAGTTTATGTTACATTCCAAATCCTTTATGGTCATTTCAGTCTTTACAGCATCTTCACAAGGAGTAGATTCCATCTCAAGAAACCCACTTTCCTTGCTCATCCATAAAAAGCAATCCCCAATCCATTAAAGTTTTATGTGATTTCAGCAATTCAAATATAATAATAATGAAAAAGTGAAATATTGTGAGAATTACCAAAATATGACACAGAGATATGAAGTAAGTAAATGGTGTCGGGAAAAATAGGTTTCCTGGACTCAGTTGTTATAACCTTCAATTTGTTAAAACAAAACAAAACAAAACAAAAAAACCCAAAAACCAATATCTGTGAAGTGCAATAAAGCAAAGTACAAGATGAGGTCTGCTAATATTCCCGTGATACATTCAGCAGGATCAGTTGCAACCACTGGGTGTGCTTCGGCTAAAAAGGACCCACCTACAAGGTTACATCAATTCATTGTCCAATTTGAGATTTATTTCTGGATCCAGTCAAATAATTTCGGGGCCACACCCCTGGGCATGTCCCAGCATGTTTTGGAGGGCCAAAAAAGCTTGGCAACCTTAGTTGCCATCAGATTCCTAGCACAGATTCTAATTAGGAGAATGGAAGCTCACCTACCTAAAACTGACAGAATGTCTGCCCTTCTTCGTTCACGATTATGTGTATGAGTTTCACTTAAAATTGTTGTCCCTCTAGTTCATTTCAATTGCTGTCCAATCAATGAGATCAATCTTTTGGAGATTTTATATACATATCACTAACACCCTGATGTTAGAGAATATACCTTCCTTTCAAAGGCAAATGGAACTTTCAGAATAAAGAATATTTAGGGCACAAAGAAAACAGTAGTTTCTATAAGGTAGAAATATTTAAAATAACACTCTGATACAAATTCCCAGTGAAATTAAAAACAAAATTGAAAATTAAGAATACTCTTCTACCTGGAAATTTAAAGACCTGTTACATGATTCTACGTTGAAAGGGGAACTACAAACAGAAGCAATTCCTGAAGGACAATGATAGTGAAAACACCATATATCAGAATCTATATAAAGCAATAGAAAAAGAATGTAGCCCTAACATCTCTATCAATAAAAATGAAAGAAGGAACATAAGTGAAATTAAAGTCCTAAATCAAACAGCTAGAAAAATAACAGCAAAATAAACCAAAAGAGAGCACAAGGGAAGAAATGATAAAGATAAAAGCGGAAATTAGTGAGGTGAATAGAAAAATAGCACCTTAAAAAATAAAATTCTGGTCCTTTGAAAAATTAACAAAACAGCAAAACCCTGGCCAATTTATTTAAGGTGGAGGAAGAAAACACAAATACAAAAAATGAGAAATAATAGGAGGAATGACTAATAATGCAGAGGAAATAAAAATAAAACAAATTTTATTCAAATAAATTTGAAAACCTAAATGATATAATTTCTCAGGAAAATGTGGTTATTAGAATCAACCTCAGTAGAAATAGCCTAAACAGAGCAATTTTAATAAAATAAATGAAAAGGTTATCAAGAAACCATCCCATGAAGATTTATAGATGTATAGATGGAAAGAAAGAGAGGAAAAACAAATGAAAATTAATGGAGCAAAGTGTTAATAATAGGTAAAAATATGAATAAAGGATATATAGACATATGTATATATTTATATATCTTTGTCCAGATTTTTATGTATTTGTGTGTGTGTGTGTGTGTTCTTTGAACTATTTTTATAATTTTTACAACTTAAGGTATGGTAATTATTTCTAAATAAAATCTTTTAATTCAGAAAACTATAGTACCATCCAATTTTTATAAATGAATGTAAATACTTGTGTAATCTAATGATTTATGTTTATACATACACATTCACAAACATGCATGCCCACAAAGCATTAAATAGCTATTTCCAAACAAATGGGATTTTTTTTTTTCAAATGGGATTTTAGATATTTTAATGCATTATCTTTTTTGTTTCTCTGTATTTCTTTCCAGGAGCATTTCTTTTGGCTTAAGATACTAATTTTGTTAATTTAAGAAGTTCCTTAAAGCATTGTTTATAATAGTGTAAAAGTAGAAATAATTTAAATGGCCACCAATAGATGAATGACCAAGCTAAAAATAAGACAAAAATGACAAAAATTAAGCAATTAAAAAGATACTTATTCTCATTTTAAGTTTGATCAATTATTCAGAATTCCTGTGGCACTAACAGGAAAATCTTCTGAAATTGCTATTGTTAGAAATAATAACAAATTATCACTAAAGTTTTTCCTAAATACACACTGAGAGAAAAGATGCATTGAAGCAAGCATAAATTTTTTAATCATACTTTTTAATGCTTTCTAATCAAATTAGTAAAGGAAGGAAAAGCAGCAGTGATTTCAGTTCCTATTTCCTGTATCTGGTGCTCTTAACTTTCATTCAGGAGAATTTGACAAAGAACATTCAAGGCTGGAGGAGTTAAAAGCAATATTCTTCAGTGGTAATAAGTCTCTCTCAGTGCCTCATTGTTTGCACAGTTGGGCTGAGCACATCCTTTGTCAAAACTGTGCAGTTTGCTTCCATAGGACTGTCCTACAATGTCATTTGAGTATTATTTTCTGGAGATGGGTAGTGCTTTTCTATGTTGCATTTCAAGTAATTTTCCATTCACTAATTTTCTCTGCAGCTGTGGCTACTCTGCTGTTTAATTCAACCACTCTAACAGGTTTTCTATTTTTAATTTCTAGAACTTACTTTCTTTTAGTCCTGGCCAATTTGATTGTTCCCCTTTCCCTTAACATATTTTAAATACTTTTAGCTTTTAAATATATTTAAGACACTTATTTTATATTTTGTCTAATTCCAATGTATATTGGTCTGATTTCATAGGTTTTGGGGGTTGATTTTCATTCAGAGTGGCTTGTTTTCCTGTGTATTTAGTGATTTAAAACAATTGCCAGCTCATACTTCTTTAAGTCAAGAGTCCTAGGGTGTCATGAGCACACTATGAAGGTGCACACATGAGTTGTGTCTTTCCATAATGCCAGCTTTATGCAATCACAAAGCAAGGTTAACATAATTATAAAGCAGGTTCAGGATTCCAAACTCAATGACATTTCATTAGTTAATAACCTCTTTTCTTACACATCACACAAAGCACAAGAGAATCACATAACAAGACAAAACAAGGGGTAGGAAGTTAATCAACCAAACTCGCAGTCATTTTGTGAGTGTGCAGTTGAGATAAGGCCTCCCTTCGGTCTAGGTCTACTCTCAGCACTTGCTACTTAGTATGTTCAAACAGTGAAGGATTTCTGTTCTGTCCCAAGACCATTTGGGCAGGGTCTTCAGGGAAGTTGCCTTTTTGATGTGGTCAGAGATGAAAGTGTCAGCATCTGGAAAGTCCTGACGGTTTGCTGCAAAAATCCTCCCTTCTTGGGGCGCCTGAGTGGCTCAGTCATTAAGCGTCTGCCTTCCTTCCGCTCAGGGCGTGATCCCGGCATTTCGGGATGGAGCCCCACATCAGGCTCCTCCGCTTGGAGACTGCTGCTTCCTCTCCCACTCCCCCTGCTTGTGTTCCCTCTCTCACTGTCAAATAAATAAATAAAATCTTTTTTTTTTTTTTAATCCTCCCTTCTTAAAGGGATTCCATCAGTCTTGACCTTTGTAGACCTCCTCTGGTTCCGCCTGTTACCAGTTTTTGGTGTGGTCAGCCTGTGCTGGCTTCGAAGACATCTGGTCTTAGCTGCAATGCCCTTGGCTGCTTACATCACTGCTTGACCCAAGTTCTGCTTCACAGGAGTTACTCCATCTTAATTTCTACACAGGGTTAACTAAAACACATGATAAAAGTGAACCAACAGTGAAATCAACAAGTGAACGAGTGAGCAATACGGTTTTTTTTTTTAAGAGTTTTTTCCTCGAGAACCTAGTTTATTTTGGCTCCCTGAGGCAGTTATTTCCCTCAACAGTCATTTAGAAAACAAGACTCTCAGACAAAACACAAATACAGAACTAACGTTTTCGCTGTGGGATTGTAATTACAATATAAAACAGGAGATCCCAAAGCAACCTGAGACGCTGCCTTGCCTTGATTGGAAAGAAGATCTAGGCGATCAGTGAAAGATGATTCCTCCATCCCTCGGTTGTGTTTACCTGGGAGCCACCTCGCGGAACTGCGGAGACCTTTGTAGTCAACAGACGAACGTCGTCATTGGCTGAAAACCCGGAATCATTTTACTACGGCCGCTAGCCGGCGCTCCCGGGAAACCGGACTGCATCCGAAGCCTATGCTCCCCCGATCACGCCCCGGTTTCCTGGGTTACTGGCCTCCCCACGCTCTCTTCCGGGAGGTGGGGAGCATACGCTCTCGGCGCGTGACGCAGCACGTTTTGGTATAACTACGGGACGCGCGACGGTAGCTTTCTCTTTGATCGCCAGACCGCCTCTCAAGATGGCGCCGGTGAGTGAGTGTGGGATTTTGGTGGGACCTTGTTACCCCAATGTAGATGAGTTTTGCATCTGGCCAGTTGGGGATTTCTCATTTAAGATAAAGGGAGGGTAGAATTGGAGACTGGGTCAGGAACGCAAGCACGATGTTAAGGTTCTGAGTTGGTTTTTCGAGACACCTGGCGACTGCCATGCGGTCTGGTGGAGTTCGAGGTGGGCCCGGAGCTGGCTTAGGATGGGTGGCTGTGGCCCTGCAAGGAAGGAGGAGGCGCAACGATGAACCGTGCTAATGGGACAGCATTGGGCCATTTCTTTTCGATCTCGTTTATGGTAATGCCGATGCTAGCTTGTTCGTTTGCGCCTTGAAGGAGATGGGGTAATCGCACCGGTCTGATGGCCTTGCCGGAGCGAGGGAGCTCCGAGGCTACGGAAGTTTCAGAGAAATTTAGAAAAGTTGGGGAAGAAGTTTCTTTATTACCTCATGAAGTTTTTAAAGGTAAAAGTAAAGACTCTCAGATGTAAAAGCGTGCACCAAAGATTTTATGTTTTAATTAACAAGAGAGTCAGTAAGATATTTAAACCAGTTCAAAGAGCATTTGAAAAGAGAGGTATATGTCAACAATTTACCAGTCCTAAGTTTTGAATATTTGGGGGAGGTACAAATTACTCGGCTATCTAAAAGCAACCTGGCATTAGTATTTGGTGTCCTTTTGGGTGGGTCTGATTTGGAGATGTCATCCTCTGAAAAATACGGATTTGTCTGTTTTCAGCATATTGTCTGAACGTAATTGATAGTAGCTACAGCAACATTTTACTTGGATTGGCGATTATGTTTATTAGTCTAAGTTTTGGGTATGGAAAACTAAAGTTACATGTTTGTTTTTTTAATTGAAAAGTCTTTACAGGACTAAAGGTCTCCCTCACCACAACAGCATAAGGATTTAATTCTCTAGACTAGAGTGGATAGAATGTCCTGTTCTGGCATTTAATTGAGTTTGGGCAAGGTGGTATATACTAGTTGTGTCCCATAGGGCCTGGCCTATAGTAAACAGTACTTGGTAATTTAAAACTGAATGTCAGTGGTCTGGAAAACATTAAAAGCCCATGAAACTTCACTTGATAATTGGAACAGAGTGGGCTTGAGAGGTTCAAACCAGCCCTGGGTGGGTTTCATTTTTAATTTACAGTAGAAAGTTGATTGATCCTTGTATTAATCTTTTCCAGTTGTAAATACAGGATTTTTTGGAATTTTCTGATGAAGGGAACTAATAGTGGCTTGTCATGTGTTTTGAGCTTTCTTGAGTGTTGCACTTCTGAGACACTTGGGTAGTGAGCGGGGAAAATTTCTGTTGGATTTTACAAAAACTTGGTTTAAACCAAGTTAAGGATTGTACCCCTGAGAAAAAGGGTATATACAATAGAGACGAAGCAATTTTTTAGCACTTTGCACCATTTCATACATATATATAACATCACAGTACATTGTACATCTTTGGGATGCTACAAACTTTAAAGTTTTGTATATAAAGTGAGTAAATTAAATAGTCGTAATTATGTTGACTATCTGTAGCAGAAAGACAAGAAGCCTAAGAAGTCAACCTGGAAGTTTAATTTGGACCTTACTCATCCAGTAGAAGATGGAATTTTTGATTCTGGAAATTTTGTGAGTATCACTCTTCTCCGTTTGTTTTTATCATTGTAATAGAGTTCTTAAAGATTTAAGTATGTAATATTTGATTTTAACCTAAGCTCTATTCCTAGGGTACCTTCCCTAGTGAATATCTAGGGTTTTCTTCCCTAGTTTTGCATGTTTTCTGTTTTAAAATAGGAACAGTTTCTACGGGAGAAGGTTAAAGTCAATGGAAAAACTGGAAATCTGGGGAATGTTGTTCACATTGAACGCTTCAAGAATAAAATCACAGTTGTTTCTGAGAAACAGTTCTCTAAAAGGTTGGTATATGTTTCCCATAACACTTCAGTGAAATTATGGTAATTGTGAGAATACATAATCTTGTATTTTCTCTTCATAGGCAGGAATAGATGTGTTGATAAGGTCAGGGATATACAAACAAGTGTTTTGAACTTACTAATGACCTGTGTGAATGAAAAATACGTTCAGTAACTGGGCCAGTTACCTGGGCTAGTTGTCAGTAAGCGTAATTCATTGTTGTAATATAGACAAGTTATAAACAGGGCTCCTATTCAGTGTATGGTAATCCCTGAAACCCAAATTATATATAAACTTCAACAGTGTTAGATGTTTTAATATTATAATACATTGTAAGAAACATGTTTAATGTGTAACATGAAAGTAATGTCCCGAATTAAGTAATATAAATGTTTTCTTAGATGTGTAGTTTTTAAGGTTTTGGTGGTTTATTTAGTAGAGGCAGCCAGTCAAAGGTAAAGTCTACATTTTGCCAGTTTTAGTTCATTTAATTTACTCAACATATTAAGTACTTACATGGCAGCACTCTTGTAGGACTGGGTAGCCAAGCAGACAAGTACCTACCACTAAGGAGCTTAAATTCTAGTGGAAAGGGACTATGAAATATTAAGTAGTTGGTAAGTGCTGTGTAAATGCATAAGGAGGATTTCAGGGTTAATATTTTCAGATAAGGTGTTCAAGGAAATCTCATTGAGATGGAAGTACTGGAATGAGACATGGAAATTAGGGAATTCATGGTTGTGGCTGAAAAAGACTGATGGTGGAAGCTGAAGATGATGAACCTACTGTGAGAATAGGTGAGCCGGTTGTGGCTTGGACTAAAGTAGCAGTACGTGTTAGCTGTGGTTATGAATTCATCACTAGGGATTTGGGGATGAAAGCTAATGTTCTCAAGGATCTTAATGACATGCACATAATTATTATATCCTGTAATTGCTGTGTTGAAGGTAGGGATGGTACATAAGAATTTGCAGAGAAGCTGAGATGATTGATCAGTGTTGCTTCTGGAATGAAGTATTCCTAGCAGAGGGAAAAGCACTAAGAAAGGACAGGGAATATCAAGGACTGCTTGATATTTCAGAATTGCTGTAAAGTGGAAGTGGAAGAGAATGGCTGGAGTGATGAAATTAGACCATGTTGAAAGCTTTTTATGAGGACTGAGCCATATGTTAGTTGCAGGTGTGTCAATAATCTTGAACTTGTAAATGGATTCAGTCCTGTTGATAGGTTTCCTTTTGTTGATCATGGGACTGAGGTTAGGGAGGTTGATACTGGTGAAAGGAATGTTGACATTTTAGAACATAATACATTTAAGGAATGAAATTGCATATTAAAAGGTAATCTGGTTATGGCAGTAAAACTGAAGAGGAAGCCACTATTCTTTTTAGCTTCAACATAAAGGATGTTAATTTTAGGGAGGTGGGGAAATGGGGTCTGTAGGGTATCAACTGATTGTAATTGGGGTTGAGCAGCCACCTTAATTCTTAGATCCCCAGCAACCTTGAACAATGTTGGATACAAATGAAATATTTTGAAGGGAACATTAAAAATGACTACAACTGCATATCTTTTATATAATAAGCCTTTGCGTAGTAGATAATTGTATTTCTTAATGAAATTCATGTCTTTATTTTAAAGGTATTTGAAATATCTCACCAAGAAATACCTTAAGAAGAACAATCTTCGTGATTGGCTTCGTGTGGTGGCATCTGACAAGGAGACTTACGAACTTCGTTATTTCCAGATTAGTCAAGATGAAGATGGATCTGAGTCTGAAGATTAGGTGAAGCTGCCCTTTACAGGGTTTTGCTTGTTAATAAAACAAATGAAGCATGTGAAAGAAAGAAACATCTAGAAATGGGCTTTTAGTTTATTGGTGAATAAAAGGCATTATACTCTGTATGTTAAGCGTCTGCCTCTTATTTTATTTAAGTATATGCCATTTATGTGATTCTGGGCTTTCCTTTGATAGTTTTTGTAAGCAATATTTAAATAGCCTAGAGCTGGTAGAATTTTTTGAGGATTTCTGAAATGTATTCCTTTTATGGGTGTCCTCAAGTTAAAGTATGTAGTGTTGTATAGGAAATAATGAAGCACAGTATTGTGTGTAACTTTATAGTGTGAAATATTTAAAATTCTGTTGACAGTCTTAAACATTTTTACAGTTTGTAAATGCAATTCTTGGCGCCTAGAACAGTCTTACACATACGCGCTCCTATTGAGTCACTCCTGCCCTCTGCTTCAGAGAGTGCTGACTCCTAGTTAGCATAAAAGCTCTATGGGTGAGCGTGGTACCGCTCTAAACCAATGTTTAATTTCCTATTAGACATCTCCAACCAGATGCCTTGTAGGCACTAGAAACTCAAAACCTTCAAATAACTCTTGATACCTACCAAATCTGCTTATGTGTTCCTCGTCTGAGAAGTAATTCACTCAGCCAGTTGGAATCTCGTCTCCTTTCTCAAGCCTCCTCCCTGGTAATTCTAAAAGTGATGGTCATCTGTTGCTTAGTTCTCAGTGGATGGACCCTTCACCCCAAATTAAAGGCCTTTGAAAAAATAGAATGGTTTGGCAAAATCCAGATTGCAAGAAATAAGAGAATAACGGGAGGGAGGTACTGGAGCCGTTAACCAATTTTCTTGGTTTTCCAGTGGTCCCAAGTAATGTGTCTTTTTCTACTTTCAACCTGAAAGTGGTGTCAGTACCTCAGGTAATTGGGCCATGGGCCCTGATAGCAGTAGAAACAAAATAATGTCTAGACTGTTAGAACCTAATGTACAGATTTACATAATTGGTTTGGGGAGTGTTGGGAATAATTTCATCAAGAGTGTCAGTTATTGATTATTAAATCTTGATTATTAAGAACTTGTTTAAGTGCTCCCCGACATTAATGTACTGCTCTAGTGCAGCAACTCCTTTGTTCTTTCCCAGATAGTTGTGATAAGCTCTTAACTGCCCTGTTTGAATAGTTCATGTGTTCTCCGTAGTTACCAAAATCCTCCTGTCGTTCTTTTGTTGAGCACTGTGGATACAATGGAGTAAAAACAGCCTACTCTCTAGTATGGTTAGGGAAGCAGTGACCAAGTAATGCCATACAAGCTTTTTAAAAGGAATTCGATCTACTCAAGGTAACAGGAAGTATTTGAGCTGACCTACAACAGACATGGTAGTAACTGGGTAAGGGGTGTTTGGGTAGAATGGCATAGGTAAGGTTGTCAGCACATTGAGAATCTGGTTGGTATAGAGTATATCTGGAATAGTCATGGTTACGAGGAAAATTTGGAAAGGTAAGGGGGACGCCAGCCCATGCACTACAGAAAAACATGTTTTAATCTTGAGAGCAATAGGAAGTTACTGAATTTTAAGTGAATGGTAATGATCCAATGAGATGTGCATTTTGGAAAAGATCTATGGCTGCATTGTGGAAAATGACTTTTAGAGGGGTCATAGGAGATGCAAGGAGACAGGAAGGTATATGGCAGTATCCTGTGGCTATGGTAGGTAGCATTGGGGTGTTTGAGGAGATGGGGAGAAGTGGACAGATTTTTTAAGAAATTTCAGAAGATAAAATCTGGGACTTAGTGATTGATATTGGTGGTAGGGAGAAGTGTTGAGGGTGACATAATTGACTAGAAGATTGCATTTGCTGAGTTTGGTCACAATAGGAGAAGGAGGAGTAGGGGGAAAGTTCATTTTAGGCCATGCTGAATTTGAGGTCCACAGATGTCCTTCTGAGGAAGAGTCTAAGTGAAGATGTCCACTAGTCGTCTGTGCATAGGTGGTAATAAACAGTTGGGAGGGGTGAAATTGCCTGTGGGGAGGATAGTGTGAGGATTAAGTATTGCAGACACCAAATACCTCCATTCCTCCCCCTGGAGTGATCTTCCAAATAAATGATCTGGTTGTGTTGTTCAGATGTTTAAAATTATCCTTCAGGGGGCGCCTGAGTGGCACAGCGGTTAAGCATCTGCCTTCAGCTCAGGGCGTGATCCCAGCGTTATGGGATCGAGCCCCACGTCAGGCTCTTCGCTATGAGCCTGCTTCTTCCTCTCCCACTCCCCCTGCTTGTGTTCCCTCTCTCGCTGGCTGTCTCTGTCTCTGTCGAATGAATAAATAAATACTTAAAAAAATAAAAATAAAAATAAAATTATCCTTCAAAGTTAATTTAACAATGTGTGCTCAGGCCTGTGTACACTAGGCCTTTAAGGAGTTGGCAGGTTAGTTGAGACAAGCAAATTTACTTACAATTTATTGAAAGCCAGCTGCATAATGCACTATCAGAAATAGAAACACTTGTCTTTGTGAAGTTTATACTCCAGTGGAGGAAGACAGACAGTAAAGTAAAACGTATGGTACCTGGTGAATATGAGAAAAATAAAGGAGATAGGGAATGTAAGGAGGAAGGAGTGTTGCACTTGTAAATAGGGTCAGGAAAGGCTTTACCAAGAAGGGCTCAGTGCGGAGAGACCTAAAGAAGCTAATGGATACAGCTAGATACCTATGGGAGAAGCATCCAGGCAGGCAGAGAGACTAGCAAAACAAAGGCCCTGAGGCAAGGGTGCCTCTGGTATATTCAAGAAAGAATAAGGAAATCTCTGATCTGAGCTCAATGTGTGGTAGAGAGTAGAAGGAGGCAAAATTAGGTGAAGGGTATGTGTGTGTACTTGGCGGTGGGTGGGTGGGGAGGTGGAGGATGGGTGTATGAGTTCCATTAAGCCAAAATGTAGCAGCTTGAAACAGTCAGTTTACTGTTTCTGAGGTTCAAGAACCTATGAAGCAGCTTAGCTGGGTGGGTCTGATTGAGGATTTCATGAAATTGCAGTCAGGCTGTGACTTGGCTGCAGTCATGCAAAAGTTAACAAACCACTGCTTGCTTTTGTAAATAAAGTTTTGTTGGAACTGCAGTCCTGAACATTATTTTTCATCTTGTGTAAAATGGCAGAGTTGCATAGTTGCAGTAGGGACCGTAGGACCTTTCTAAGACCTAAACTTTACGGTGTGGCTCTTTAAGAAAATCTTTCCTTTGAGCTTGACTGGAGCTGAATGATCTACTTCCAAGCTCCCTCACAAGGCTGTTGGTAGAATATCGTTTCTTGCCAGGTGCATTCTGCAAGGAGCTGCTCATGACATAGCAGCTGGTTTTTCCTAGAGTGAGTGGTCCAAGCCAGGAGGAGAAAACAACCAAGATGGAGGCTCCAGTGTCTATAACCTAATCTCAGAAGTATTGTGCCATTGCTTCTCCTTTATGCTATTGAGCACACAGACCAAACTTGGATGAGTGAGAAGGGATTGCACGAGTTTAGGAGGTGGGGATCTATCCAAGGCCATCTTGGAGGCTGACTACTACAAGGGATATCAAGTAGGGAGAGCTGGCAGGCCATTTGCTTCAGCTGTTTTCCTGAGTACAATGAGGAACTACTAGTAGACTTGAGCTGAGAAGTGTAACCTGACATTTTAAATGAATGATTGTAGCGGAGTATTTTGTTAGTCTATGATAACAAGTTACAGGAATTAGAATCTCAGACTGGGCATTCTGTCAGGGACTTCACAGTTTGAAAGCTGTGAAGAATAAAATCATTATTCTGAAAGGCTGGAATATTCTCAGATTTTCTTTACCTTGCAGCATCTCTATATGAACTGAAAAGTTATTTTTAAGTTTATTGGGTTTTGTTTTTTAATTGGTATATATTCTTCCATTCAAATTCTGCTACATATATTTGTATCCATAAATAATATATAACACTGTTTTGCGTCATTTTATAATTTACAAAGTGGTCCCAAACTATATCCTTCTGAATTTATTTCATGCACTGAACACAATTGCTTATGAGATTTGTGTTGATACATACAAATCTGATCAGTTTGTTTTGATTTCTATGTGGTTTTCCATTGTATGAACATTTACATTTCCTGTGATTACCAACAGTACTTGAATTTATTTCCACTATTTTTATTTCTGTTTTTTTTCTGTTTATGCTTTTCCCTTCCTGCTCTTACTTAGGGGGAAAGGGAGTATCATGTTTTCTTTCTTCTTTTTTTTAGCGGTTAACCTGTATCTCCCATCCCCTACCTGCTGGCCCTCCACACATATAACCTCTGGCAACCACCAATCTGTTCTTCATATCTATGGTCTTGGTGAATATATATATATAAATATGAATATATATGTGTATATATGAATGTATATATATATGTATGTGTATATATGTATGAATGAATGTATATATGTATTTATTCCACATATAAGAAAGATCATATACTGTTTTGTCTTTCTGGGACTTATTTCCTTTAGGATATTGCCCTCAAGGTCCATCCTTATCAAAAATGGCAAGATTTCTTTATTATGGCTGAGTAATAATTCCATTGTGTGTGTGAATCACAATGTCTTTATCCATCAATGGGCATTTAGGTTGTTTCTGTATCTTGGCTTTTGTAAGTAATGCTGCAGTGAACATGGTGGTGCATATATCCTTTTGACTTAGTGTTTTCATTTTCTTTGGGTAAATACCCAGAAGTGGTATTGCTGGATCATATAGTATTTTTAATTTTTTGAGGACTGTCCTTACTGTTGTCCATAGTGGCTGCACCAGTTTACAGTCTTACCAATAATGCATGAGGGTTCCATTTTCTCCCTATCTTCACCAACACTTGTTATTTCTAGTCTTTCTGATAACAGTCATCTTAACAGGTATGAGGTGATATCTCATTGTGGTTTTGATTTGCATTTCCATGATGATTAATAATGTAGAGCATCTGTTCATGTCCTTGTTGGCCATTTGTATATCTTCTTCGGAAAAATGTCTATTCAGATCTTCTGCCCATTTTTTAATTGGATTTTTTTTATTGAATTGTGTGAGTTTGTTATATATTTTAGAAATTTACCTCTTATTAGATAAACGATTTGCATATATTTTCTCCCTTTCAGTATGTTGCCTTTTCTTTTGTTGTTCATTTTATCCATAGGCTTCTGTTTGTTTCTCTAAATTTCAGTGTCTAAAAAATAAGGACTCTTAAAGCGTACCTATTCTACCATTATCACACCTATACCAAATGAACAATATTTTCTTATATTATTCAATGTCCAATCAATGCTAAATTTCCTCATATACCTCAGAACTTTTAAATTGTGCAAATCAAGGTTGTAATAAGGTCCAAGAGTGGCAATGAAATGATGTCTCTAAAGCCTCCTTTAACCTAGAGATTCTGACTCTCTTTGTCTCTCTCTCCGTACCCCCTACTCCCCAATTTATTTGTTGATCAAACTGAGTCATTTGTTCTGTAGAATTTTCTGCAATCTGAATTTACATGACACACATACCCCCAGTCCTAGTGGTGTCATATAACATAATTCCTCTGTCCGCTGTGTTTCCTGTGAATTGCTAGTTAGATCTAGAAGCTTGATCAAATATTAGATTCAAGTTTGATTTTTTTTTTTTTGGCTACAATACTTAACAGCTGTCGTTGTGTACATCTGTTAAGAGTAATATAATGTTTGCTTTCCTCTTTTGTCATATTAGCACCGCTGATGACCACTGCCTACATTCATCATTTCCCTAGGGGTTGTCAAGTGGGGAAACTCTTAATTCTATCATTCTTTTTTCATTTATTGGCTGGAATATACCTAAAAGAGGTACTTTCCCTTATCAGCCCCAAGGTAAAGTTCCTTCCTATAAGGAAGATAGGATAAGTACTTACTACTTTTCCATTATGTACTAATTTTTCAAGCTAAAATATTTGATATGTTTTATCCATTGTAATTACTTTTATTGATACTCAAATGGTCCCATATTTGACCAATGGGAGCCTCTTCAATTTGGCTCCTGAGTCCTGTGACGTAACCTCATTAACGTTTTATTGCTTGGTTTCTGGTATATAAGATGTTCTAGCTCTTCCAAATTTCCTTCCCCAGATCTGGAGTCATGCATTTCTCCAAGGAGCTCTGGATCATGTTCTAGGTGCTAGGCATGTTCATTGCTACTGTGTTGTTCATTGTTTCTCAGCCTTTTCAATGGACAGAGCAAGGAAATACATGTTTGTTTTTCAAAATACTTAAGAAATTTATATTGATACTTCCAATTCAAATTTAGCACAACAGAGTTTTTTTTTACCTCATCTCTTGTATCATCCTGTTTCCTTTCTCCATGCTGAAAATTCCGGTGACACCAACACAAGTACTTACTTGCTTTACCTTACAATATGCACGTAGTAGTTCCCCAAAAGCAATACAGTATTACTACCTATAATATAATTACTTTGCAATTAAGATTGTTTTGTAGCTCTTTTTGTCCTTAAGGTATATCCCACTAGGAATGAACAAAGTCCTATGTTTGAAAGCTACTGGGAATGATTCATCTCTCTCTGGTTTTGGTACAAACTTGATATACAGGTTCATTTGTTCCATTTTACTTTGGATTTTTAAAAGTTTACTTAAAATCTTTTTGCATTTTGTAATTCTGTAAAATATTTACAAGGTTCCAAAGTCCAAAACAGAGTATGTTTACAGCAGTCTAGCACCTCGTATTAGACTCCTTCATTCCATGTCCTCCCTCCCTCTGCACATAGCCATTGACAAAGAAATTTATGGTTTATCCATCCATTTTTTAAAGGTATATACCGTTATTTAAATGATACCTTACTGTATATTACCCTTTTTCACTTAATAACATCCTGGAGTCAGTCACTTCTTTATGGATATAACATAGTTTACTCAATCAGTTCCCTACTGATGGGCATTTGAGTTCTTTCCAACCTTTTGCTATAGTTAGTGCTGCAGTGAAAGCCTCCTGCGCATGCCTTTTCTTATGTTTGCTGTTAAATCTTTGGAATGGATTCGTAGAAGTGAGATTCCTACGTCAAAAGATAAATGAATGTGTAATTTCAATATGGATTGCCAAGTTCCCCATCCCCACCCCCACTATCCTTCCTACCAGCAAAGTATGAAAATGTCCATTTTCCTGTGGACTTACCTACAGATTATAGTGTCCATTTTGAGTTTGTAATCTATCTTGATAGGTGAGATGTGGTTTTTCAGGATTTTTTAAATTTTCATTTCTCTTAGGAGTGAGAATGAGTGCCATCTCATAAGTAAAGGACCATTTGCATTTCTTTTCCTGTGGGCCGTCCGCTGATATTTGTTCGACATACATGGGATTCTTGGTCTTTTTATTCTTTATTTTTAGAAGCTCCCTCTATGGTAAGGCTGTTAAACCCTCGTCTGTGATGCATGTTGCACATTTTCTGTTCAGTTTGTCACTTGTCTTTTCCCCATATTTGTGGTGTTTGTTTTGTCTTGTTGCTTTAGAGGCATCATTTTTATGTAATTAAATCTATTAATCTTTTCCTCGTTACTTCAGGATTTTGAGGCACGGTTGGAAAAGTTTTCCCCGTTTCTAGGTTTTGGAAGACTTCATTCATGTTTTCTTCCAGTGCTTATATGGTTTCACTTTTAAAATTTAAGTCTACCTTCTATTTTGAATTTATCCTGGTTTACAGTTAGTCAAGTAAATCCAATTTGCATTTCTTTTCCCCATGTAGTTACCCACTTACACCATGACCCCTGATTAAAAAGTACTAAGGAAGTTCTAACTAGCACTGATTTTCCTACTTGTCTGGAAATCCTTGTTTGGTTATGCTGAGGTGGTTGCAATGTCTATGACAGCTTTAGTGTGCCCACTCTTCTACAAGCTGGATGATTTAAATGCCAGAAGGGCCACTTTTAAATTGTATGTTACCGTTTATAAAGGCCTTTCTCTTCTTTTTTGATCTGTCAGCAGCCCTGGGAGGCAGAGTATGATCTTCCCCACTTTGCATATGAGGAAATGAGTCTCAGATGAACTGGCTTGCCCAGGATCACAGCATGCCATCCACCTCTCAGTCCTCGCCCAGTGCTTCTCCTGGACTGGGGCTGAGGCACTTGGTCGCTGCACAAGGCCACCGTCAGGCATAGGGCAGTGGAGTAGCACTAATCTGGAGGTGGAGTCTCTGCCCTCGCTGCCTCCTGGCCCTGTAACCTTGGGTAGAGCTCTCTGCAACCTCAGTTTCCTCATCTGTATGTAAAGAAGTGGTTGCAGATAGGCCATCGTTTATCAGTTTGGTAACCTTGCCTCCTTTTGATAAACAGAAACTTCATGTTGCCCTGCCCAGTTCTGATTGCCCTCTCCATGATATGACTGATGCATAAATACGCACACCAACCAAGGTTTTTTGGGATTTCTATTCCAAAACACACCTAAGTAAGGTTCTTCTTAAATTTCCCAAATATAAACTTACAGTGTTAAATACGGTTTTTTTTTTTAAAGACATGCATGCTCCTTGAGAGTAGCATGTGCCCCCTCCCCAACTTGATGTGGTACTCTCTAAAGTGTTTCCCTGCTCTAGGTTTCTGTGATTCAAAAAACCGGACTGGGAATCAGGGATCTACTATCTCAGTTATGATTGATTGGATATGGTTTCCCCCAAGGGAGGGATCTTTTTTTTTTTTAAGATTTTATTTATTTATTTGTCAGCACAAATGGGGAGCGGCAGACAGAGCAGGCAGAGGGTGAAGCAACAGGCTCCCCCTGAGCAAGGAGCCCAATGTGGAACTCAATCCCAGGTCTCTGGGTTCATGACGTGAGCTGAAGACAGATGCTTAACTGACTGAGCCACCCAGGCATCCCAGGATCTATTAACATACCAGTGCTCTTTCCCTATGTCTCTGAGGCAGGATGGTGAATTACACAGATCCCAGGCATGCCGCAGTTGTGTGGCCATTGATATCTGCTCTGCTGGGCCCTGTGCTAAGAGCTGAGGGGTGACTTAGATAAGCTCTCTGTTCCCCAGGAGCCTGCAGTTGTAATGGGGGAAGCAAACATAGGAACAAACAACCTTAGGTAAGTGTGGTTAGTGCCATGATAGAGACATAACAAGGTGCTTTGGAAGCGCCTATACCATGAGGTGTGGGAAAGGGAATCCAGAAAAGCCTTCTGGAGGATGTGGCTGACCCTGAGCTGTCTTTAAGGAAGGATAGGAATTAATGGAACAAAGGGGTGGTGCCAATGGTTACTACTCACTGGGGGCCTTCTCTTTTAGAATCTTTATATCCTACATCTCATTTAATCTCTACAGCCATCCTGCAAGTTAGCTACACTTCCCTTTCACAAATCAGAAAAGCAAGGGCTGAGAGTGCTAAACACCCATGGTCACACGCTAATAAGTTCCAAATTGAACCCTCAGCCCAGGCCTGTTTGACTTCAAGTCTCATGCTCTGTAAATGGCTCAGTGTAAAAATGTTTCTACACTTCTCTCTGCTGGGTAATCCTTTCTCACAGTGATGCACATTCAGCTGGCTCCATTCAGCTTCTTGGGAGAACCAAGCTCCCCCCCCACCTGAGACCCACAAATTGGCTTGATAGAGGTTGTCTGGCAGACATGTTTGTTGTAATAAAATCAATCATGGGAGCTGGCCCCCTGCTTGGAAGGAACAGCAGGGAAGATTCCTTATTTCATCACCCCTATACTTTTCATTTAGGCATGAAACAAGCTTTTACAGTGGGACTTTTTCTCTCCCTTTTCAGCTGAGGCCCCACACTAAAGGTGCCAGATATGCCCACTTTCCAAAGTGAGGTGTTCACAGTCTCTGCTGAGCTTACAAAAGAGCTGCTCAGGTTCCAGTTTTGTAAGCCTTCGTTCACTACCTACTTGCAGGATATACGAGAAGTTGAAGACTCCTGGATGTTTGGCTCACCCTTGAGAAATTAAGGCCAAGGGCAGTGGCTGGAGCAGTTTACCTACAACGGCAGAGGGATGAGAGGTGTGTTTCCACAAATGCAGGGATGAACGAGTATTTCTTCTGGAACAGATGTGGTCCATAGGGAAAGACCAGGCCTGGGTCAAGTTTTTGTCCACCTGAGAGAGCTACTTGGCAGAGAGATGGGTCCTCAAATGAAAAGAATCTGTGTAGAATGGGCCACGGCTCCAGGTAGTGAGTGAAAAGTCTAGGAAAATGCATTGCCCAGGTCACAACTGTTGCAGCTAAGGATTCGAAGTGATAAATCTTGAGAAATTCAGAAATGTATCCTTCAAGAGAAAGAAAAAGCCTTAAACTTCTTGTCCAGAGAGCCACACCACCAAACAATAGCTCTTAAGTCAGAACTTTTCTGCTCCTTCCTTTTTTCTGTGTCCCCACTGCATTTCCAGCCCAACCCTGGAGGACCCAAAGCAGCTACTGAAGTTGGGGGAGGGATACACTTGGAACCCTCTGGCACACACCTATTTCTCTTTGCCCAAGCTGCAGCACAGGTGTGCTGACACTTTGACAGAATTTTTGGTTTACTTGTTTTCTTCCCTCACTAGACTGTGAATACTTCGAGGTCAACTTGATCTAAGTGTGCATTTCTGGGTAAACTCCTTAATCTGCAAATGGAGCCCAAGTCAACTAATTAACATGGCTTTTTATTCGTGAATGTGGAAGGATCAGCCAAGGATCACCCAAAATGAATAAAACAAACAACATCACAGAAAAACAAATGGGATGACCAAATTGAAACAACTGACCCAGAAATGGAAATACAAGTTTTCCTCAGCCTAAGGAAACTTGAATCCCCACACTGCAAGCAGGGGCCAGATGTCATCCAGGCAGGATGTTCATATGGAAAAGCTCGTACTTAGACACATCCTGAAGAAATTTCAGAACTCCAAAGGAGAAAGAGAAAATCCTAAAAGCCTCCAGAGGAAAACAAAACAAAGCAGTTTACCTACAAAGAAGTGATCTTGAGTGGGACGTACCCAGGGTTTCACTAAGTTTAGCAGCAGGAACATCTGGCTTTAATCTTAAACTGTATCCCTCATCAGCCACGAGAGTCCTTTGCTCTTCCTGGGCTTCATGTCACGAAGAAACTACACCAGATAATTTCTGGGGTCCTTTTCAGCTCAGATCTGCTGCCGATTCTTGTTGCTAAACTCCAGAGCTAATCTTGCCATGGGAGTTTACCTGATGACCCCCACCAAGCCACACTCCACTCCATAATTCTCCAGGAGGCACAGCTGATTGCTGTACTGCTTCATGCTTTAAAGGGGCGTGTGCATTTGCTTTCTGAACCCATGCTGATTCCTCAGTTCAGTCTTCATTCTCGAGAACAGAAACAGTAAAGTATAATACCTTGTAAATGGAAAACACACAGTAAACGTCTATTGGATTAATCTGCCGACAAACTCGTGAACATCTGTAGTGCGTCTTGCACCCCACAACATCAAAGAACTCAGAGAAGACCAGATCTCCTCCCAGAGTTTATCGGACTGTGTGAAACAGGACTCTAGTTCCATGCGAATGTCATGGGTGGTCCAACGACAACAGAACGCATGCGGGAATACTCAGTTAAGCAAAATTAAACAACATTTCCTCACTTAGGGCCTTTTCAGGTGTTTGTGAGCCTCCATGTGTAGGTTTACGAAGATGTACAGCGTTTCCTCAACATACTGCGTGATAGAACATTTTTACTTACCAACTCAAGAAGTGTGTTCTCTAGGTCTATCTAGTGGCTTCCAAAAAATGCAGTGGATAGAGAACATGTTAAATCACACCAGGAGGATTCAATCAATTAGCCATATCCAGAATGTGAGAAATTCTACAAGGTAAATGACCAGTTTCTTCCACAACAAAGAAGTAGCATTAACCAAAGGGGATGGGGCTGTTGTAGAATAAAGAGAATTAAGAGAAAAATCAACCAAATGTAAGGTGTAGACCTGTTTGGATTATGATGCAAACAAATCAAATGTAAATGGATATTTTTGAGACCGCAAAGAAAATTGAACATGAACTGGGTATTAAAAAATGTAAGCATTAAGCATTTAAAAATTTAATTATTGTTAACTTTATTGGATTTGATAGTGGTGTTAAGGTTATGTTTTCATCTGTTAAGAGTCAACCAAAATAAAAAGGTAAACTGAGGCAAGCTTCAGTTACTAGTAATAGAGTTTATTGAGGGATAGCAGAGGAACTGCAGTTTGGAAAATGTATGCTCTAGAAGGTACAGGTGAGTGTCTTCGGGGTGGACTGTATTTATGGGCAAGGAGTGCAAAGACGGGGAGTCCAGCCAGAGTCCACACAGTACATTCATTGGCTTGAGGAGGGTGAGAGTTTCTTGGTGGATGTCCATTGGTCAGGAGAGAACTGTTAGTCTTCTGTAAATCAGGCACTTACAGGAAGTCAGTGTCTCTCTTCTTAAGTGTTGTTTTCCTGAGGGTGCATGTGTTAGATTCTCTACCTCATTTCCTCTGGTTCCATTTTAGATTGCAGTTCTTTCACAAAAGATACATACTGAAATATTTACAAGTAAAATGATAAAGTGTCTGGGATTTTCTTTTAAATAAATACTGGTAGTGCTTTTTTTCTCAGTATGCGTTTTTGTTACCTGGATGCGTTAACTCTGTAAACATTTGTTGTCCTTTACATGTATGACTTGTGCATTTTCTGTATAAGTTCTACTTCAAAAATATTACAAAACATTTAATTTGTTGGATTTTTTTATTTACAAATAATACAAATAGATGGTTAAAAATTCAGTTCATACATAAAAGGGTTTACAGTGAAAAGCATGTCTTCTCCCTGACCCCTGCTGAGTGGTTTCTCCTCTCTGAGGCAACAACTATTACCAGTATTCATCTGGAGGCAGTTTTATATATGTATAAATATGTGTGCTAGCATGTCTCAGAAAAAGAAATCCGTGTCAGTATTCATAGATTTTCCAGCTTTTAATAGTTACATGGTATTTCATGGTGAGCGTCAGCACACTTTCTTTGACTCGTCACCCAGTGTGGACGTGAGATGGCTTACAGCTTTTGTGACTCCACACAGTGCTTGCACAACTGTCCTTGCTTATAGATCTTAGTATTTCTGGGTTTTGTAATGTTAACAGATGTGGCCAAACTGTTCTGCATGATGTTTGCACTATCTAACCTCCGTTCCCACCCACCAGTATCTAGCGGAGTGCTCAAGTTTACAATATACTGATGCATAAATAGTAATGTCCTCAAGAGGGAGATGTTTCCAAAATAAATTGACCTTTGATTATAACAGTCCTTATTCAAATACCTTAAACAAGGGGTCCCTGGGTGGCTCAGTCATTAAGCGTCTGCCCTCCGTTCAGGGCGTGATCCCAGCATTCTGGGATCAAGCCCCACATCAGGCTTCTCCCCTAGGAGCCTGCTTCTTCCTCTCCCACTCTCCCTGCTTGTGTTCCCTCTCTCGCTGGCTGTCTCTGTCAAATAAATAAATAAAAATCTTTAAAAAAAAATACCTTAAGGAAGACATGGTTTATTTATATATAAAATCAATACTGAAAAATGTCAACTGAAGTACTTCCAGAATAAAAGGTTTTCTCTTCTAAATGGCATGATAAATAAATATAGATTTCAGAAAAATAAAATCAGTAAGAAAACTGAATTATCCTTATTTAACGAGAAGGCTAAGGAGAACTGAAAATTTTGAGAGAGTGGCTTTTTTTACTTTGATGCCCTTTATCTCTGACCCTACCTTTAGTCCCTGGTTCCACCTCTGCTAGATCTTGCTGTTGTTTGTTTTAAAAATGCATGTGAGTTTGAGCCCCACCTTGGGTGTAGAAATTACTCTAAAAAAATAAAATCTTTAAAAAAAAAGAAAAGAAAAGAAAAATACACAAAAACCTCATGGGGCACGCTCTTTCTTGTTGACAGTGAAGTCTGTGTTTAGGTTCAGGCTCAGTTTTTAAGGGATGAGCCCAGCCAGCAGCTAAGAAGGAACTTCCGGTATAGGGTTAGTTTGTGGTCATCTGGGAAAAACAGTGGAACAAAGGCAACTGGTCCTTGGGGAGAAGTAAATGGCAGTATAGGGGAAACTTTGTAACCTTTAGTGGCTCATGGGCTCCTTTAATGATGATCTAAATCTCTCTCCAGAGATTTTGCACACAATTTTTAAGGGAGAAAAAAATTTTCTTTCTTCCCTTGTAGGTTCTTTAGCTAATCTAATACTTAAATTGACATAGGACAGGTTAACAGGAGAAAAACAAATTTAATTCTGCATATACAGGAGCCCCATAAAAATATGAAACTGAAAGAAGTGACCAAAGCAGGAAGCTCGTAAGCCTTTTAGACAAGGAAACAATGAATTTGTAAAGAATTGACAAGGCAAAGGGGTTTGGGCTTAGGGTAGTAAATTAATAAAGAAGTAGCAGGGTTTGTGCTACTCCTCAGCCCTAAATTCTGTCTCTGGTGGTAATGATCCCTTCTACCCGCCTGGTACAACGAAGGTGACTTTCACATGGGGAATTTATTTCCTATTTTCAGGGGGACAGTGGAGGTTCTGATTATTCTTACACTGACTGTTTCCCAGGTAATTTTAATTTAAGATAATCTATGTGCCAAAGTGGCATATTTTGGAGTGGCATATTCTGCTCCCCTTCAAATTCTGAAGGCTTTAAAGGCCCCTCAAACTCTTGGCCTAGAAGCCTCACAGAAGAATGTATATATATGATGAAATAGACTATGAGATATAAATATACTTATGTTTTTATATTTCAGAGTCCAAATCTAAGGAAAAGAGCAGATCTTGCAAAAGCTATGACTACTTTACTTTTGGGTCCTTTCTGGCTTCAAAAACAAAAAAAAAAGCGAGAGGCACAGAAAAGCATCTGCTGTGTATGTGCGTGCGTGTGTGTGTGTGTCTATGTGCATGTGTCTACACACGCTTTATAGTCTTACAAACACTCAGGGAAATGTTTCTAGCTTCGTGAAGGGCTGTAATTTGAGTATTTTTCCATTAGATGGAGCCATATCTTTGTTACAGGAGAATTTCATGAATTTTATAAAAAGAATGTTTTATAGATGAAGAGTTTTAAAGTGGAGCAGGAAAGAGATGCAAATTAAAATTGTTTTTGGAGTAGCCATGTTATTTCTAACTTTTAAAATAACTTGAGCTATGGATGCGTTTGCACAGGTCTTTGTTTTTTACATGCTATTGATATTGAGCATATTTTAAAAACTTTGCTTTTTGTGACCCCCTTCAAAAAGGCCCAAACCAAACTTGGCTCCTAGAAGGATAGCTGTTAATAGTGTTTCAATTAGGATATTTCTAGATACAGGTCCTCAGTCACTGTGTGTGTGATTCTGAAATCCAAAAACCAGATTTTGCAAATAAAAAAACCAAGAAATTCAGCTAAATTTGAATTCTGTCTAAAACACTGAATAACATTTCTAGTGTAAGGATGTTCAATGAAATATTTGGAACTGTAATATACAAAAAGTCATTTGTTGTTTATCTGAAATTCAAATTTAATTGGGCCTTCTGTATTTTGTTGTGCAACCCATTCTGAAAACCAGAGTTTTGTAACTTATTTGTTGGTAAAATACAGCCTATACTGATGTGAGGCTATTTATGGTCTTTTCCTCACTCAGTGTGAATGCTTGTATGATTCACTGCAGAAATATTAACATGTTTGACTACGGATCCTGCTCCAGCTCCACTGGAAGTGTTGCAGGATATATGGTATTTGTGCCATGTTATCTTTTCAAACTTAGAAAAGTACTGAACTCCAAAATACAGTGGTCTCCAAGGCTTTTAGAAAATATATTATGAATCTATGGTAATGTTTTTTTTAGTAAATAAGAAAAATAACTATGCAAGAGGTTATTTTTGAAGGTTCTATAAGAAATTTTAAAAATCCAAAATTAGTTCATTATAGGTAATATGACTAGAAGAAAACCTTTTTTTTTTTTTTAAAGATTTTATTTATTTATTCGACAGAGAGAGAGACAGCCAGTGAGAAAGGGAACACAAGCAGGGGGGAGTGGGAGAGGAAGAAGCAGGCTCACAGCAGAGGAGCCTGACGTGGGGCTCGATCCCATAACGTCGGGATCACGCCCTGAGCCGAAGGCAGACGCTTAACCGCTGTGCCACCCAGGCGCCCCTAGAAGAAAACCTTTTAATTTCCTTTTGAAAAGTATGTCTCGGTCTTCTGATGTCTTTAAGAAAGTCAGAAAAAGAACGTAGAGGACAGTGCACCTGCAACTCAAACTGCAGGGACAGTGGAGAAATCATTGAGTCCTCTCCGGACAAAACAAAATCACCTTAGCCTCTGGAAGAGGTGGTCATCTTTCCTTCAAACAAAACAAACCCTTTGGAAGGAGACTGCCTAACTTCCTTGGCATTATGTTCCAGAATGCTGTGATTTTGCTGCTTAGGAAATGCTTTCTAATCTGTCTCAAATTTGTCTGCTTTCAGTAGATATTTAATAGAATACCTATTGATTTTCTTCTCAGATTTCTATTTCCAGCTTAAATAATCTCAGTTCCCTTTAAATTCTTCCATTATAACCATTTACCAAACTTTATTATTATGACTAAACAATTAACCGAATCTTGTATAGATACAAGATCACACACACACACACACACACACGAATTATGCTCCAGAGTAGTGTCCGTGTTCATGATGTATTTACTAGGTCTTTTCCTGCTAGGTGTTTTTTACCACATCAGTTTCTTCTACTAACTAAAAATATGTTTTTGCTCAATTAATTACCTAGTGTTCCCTTTTTCTTTTACATATATGTATATACCGCATGCATCTTAAAAATACTGGAGGTTAAGAATGTGTGGCTTAGTGTTCCTGAATCCACATTTCTGCAGGAGGCCACAGCCGGACTTGCACCAGAACCCTGTTTCACAACCAGTATGACAAGGACGTCACTGTTCAGAGCCTTCAGGGCAGGATTCGTCAAATTGAGTATGCAATGGAAACTGTCAAACAAGATTCAGCCACAGTTGGCCTGCAATCAAAAACCCGTGCAGTGTTAGTTGCACTGAAGAGAGCACAGTCAGAGCGTGCAGCTCATCAGAAAAAAAAATTCTCCACCTTGACAACAATATTGGTACCTCAATTACAGGACTTACTGCCAATGCTAGACTGTTATGTAATGTTATGCGCCAGGAGTGTTTGGATTCCAGAGTTGTATTTGACAGACCTCTTCCTGTGTCTCGTCTTGTGTCTCTAATTGGAAGCAAGACCTAGATACCAACACGACGATATGGCTGGAGACCATATGGTGTTGGACTGCTTATTGCTGGTTATGATGATATGGGCTCCCACATTTCCCAAACCTGTGCATCTGTCAACTATTCCGACTGTAGAGCATGTCCATTGGAGCCCATTCTCGATCAGCTCATAGTTGCTTGGAGAGACATATGTCTGGGTTTATGGAGTGCAATCTGAATGTAAACGTGGTTTGCGTGCCTTACAAGAGACACTTCCTACAGAACAGGACCTAACTACAAAGAATGTTTCCACTGAAATTGTTGGTGAAGACCTGGAGATTACGATTTATGATGATGAGGACATATCTCCATTCCTGGAAGGTCTTGAAGAAAGACCACAGAGAAGGACACAGCCTGCTCAACCTGCTGATGAGCCTGCAGGAAAGGCTGATGAACCAATCGAACATTAAGTCATAAATCAGTCTATACGTGTTTTATCAAACCTGTAAGAATGCAGGAGCATGTACTGATGACAATAATCTATACTTTGAACCAAAAGATGCAGGGTAGTCTTATGGTATGTTTTAGAAATCAGTCCAGATGTGTTTTTCCCAAGCAGCTTGCCCGAAACCATATAATGGTGTGTATTTTTCTTTGAGAGGATCTATATAATCATTTTCTAGAAAGTATAGTTATCTGTACCCATGTTTTTATATGAAGAACATAGTGTCTTTGTGGTTTTAAAGACAACTGTGAAATAAAATTGTTTCACCTGCCTGTAGGGGTAGAAAAAAGAATGTGTTGCTTAGTGTTACTCTGCGTAAATGCTTGATGCCTAAAAATGATTTTTTCTTTTTATGTGACTCAGGTAGGGAGAACACTTCAAAGTTGGATTTGATCTTGAGATCATTCCCCTTCGTTATTAAAACAAAGAGACAAAGAAAAACATAATTCTGTGGCGGGTTTTCCCTGTCTTGCTTTATAAAAGTCATCCCTGGATCTGTCCTGTCTGGATTTTGATGTGGGTATTTCACACTCATTGATGCGAGGGTTATATAGACATCTTTTGATTGTACAAGGAAATAGACATTGTATAGTAGTTTAGAATGAAGCTCTGGAGAGAGCCTGGCTTTGTCCCCGGGGCCTCCCTCAGTGTAAACTGAGGGTGAGGAGACCCATTACGAGGGCTTGTTGTAAGCACTTAGTGTGAACGTAACAGTAGAAAATAAAATCGTTATTCATAATTCCCCTTCACTTGATAAGGAAGGCTTCTCATTTGCTGGCGACTGGTATACAAGTAGGCAGGTCAGGTTGCAGGTGAGACACTGGAGGAAGGAAAGGCAGCAGCGGGGTCAGGTGCTCTCTAGGGGATGAAGGCTGAAAACCACTGGAGGGGCCAGGGAGAGTCAGCTCTGATTGGGATGTTTGCAGCAGTGTGCTGAAAACATGTAATGGAAGACCTCTTTACTGTTTCTCCTTTGAGATCTTTAGTAGAGTGTATTTAAAGAAAAAAAAAAAAGTCTCCAAATGCTGGGAATGACTATGTTT
The DNA here is from genome assembly GCF_002007445.2 of Ailuropoda melanoleuca. NCBI lineage: Eukaryota > Metazoa > Chordata > Mammalia > Carnivora > Ursidae > Ailuropoda > Ailuropoda melanoleuca. The sequence goes on from NC_048218.1 coordinate 91,446,527, forward strand.
CTTGTGTAAAACAGGGCAGGGGCCTAAGTCCTAACTGGTGTGGGGAGAAGACAGAGTCAGCCTGTGATGAGTGACATCCTATATCTTCATGATAAAGGAAAACACTTAGGGCACTGCCTGGCAGGTCCTGGGGTCTAAAAACCCTTCTGCACCCATTGTCTGGGAGAGAAGAAGGTGTTTTGTAACAGGGAACAACAGCGGACACTTATGACATTCGAACAGAGTTGTATCTGCAAAGGTCTGTGCTACGGCAATTAGAGACGAAGTAGCTGGCCATTAGCAGTCTAATAATTAAAGAAGACATTGTTTCTTAAAGTCTGAGACTTGAACAATTGGACACAGAAAGACTATGAATTGACACATAACATAACGAAATGTTTGAGTGAGGACTCAGTGTAGCATGTGATCTGGTTCCACGAGGGCACAGAGAGGTAGCAGCGGATGACACTGAACTAGGCTATGAGAATCCAAGAATCTAGACGGGACCGAGGCTTCCCAAAGTAATTTCTCCAATCACTTCTGATTCAGTTTCTTCTGAGTTGAGAACAGTTTGGGGGTAATACAGTTTTATTTATACACTATTTATATAATACTCTTTCTGTTTTGGCCTTCATTTAAATGTTTATTAACTTTATCACAAGTCATTTTTACTGTGAGATTGGTTCTTCTTAATTAAATTTTTTATAAAATCCTTAGAAAATACACTTAGGTACCTACCCTAGATAGATACAAGATTCCATTCATGGCCATGTTTCTGAGTCCTGGAAGGTAGAGTAGGTAAGTAGCTATCCTTAAGAAAATCTGTCTCAGTAAAACTCATTTCTTCATCGTGGTGCCATGTGCTTCTGAACTGCACTTGGTGTGTGTGTTTGGCAACTCAGGATTTGTTTGCAGTATCCTTTCCTCAATTTCCCCCAAAGTAATAAGCATTCTAAAAACAATACAATATAGGAAAGCATAAAGAAAAAAGTGAAAATCATACTGACTCTCACCACTCAGAAATAAAAACTGTATGGCCCACCACGTTTAACTTCGAGTTTTGGAAATTAGGGTGTTGAGCTCCACAAAGAACCACTCTGGAAATCACAGATTGGACCTTAGCCAAGATTGAAGTATGTATGTCCTTTAAAAATTCTTGAAATTCACAGGAGAAATCTTCAGGTTTTTTCAATTGTTCCTTAAATATCCTAGGCTCTAAGTATGTGGAACTGCAGAAATGAACATTTGATGTATTAAAATCGTCTCTAGCCAATTACTTCTTTGCTTAATTTGTTTAACGACCAAACTAGAAATATATTAATTGCTCGAGGTGTTCTAGCATAGCTGATACGTGTGTGTGAAGGAGCAACAAGGAAAGCATCCATTCTCTCCCTTATTATCATAGAAAAAGGGGACTTCTTTCCTCCTGTTACTATTGTATACCTTTTATTGCAAGTGCATCATATATTATCATGTCTTAACCTCTTTACTTGTTGTCTGTGCTGCCTTTCTGATTTTACCTAAAGGAATGCGATGGAAATAAATGAAAAATAATTTTGAATATTCAGGACTTGGTATCTTAATTATTATTACTATCTCTCTCATGCCGTAATAGTTTAAAAATTATTAAATTCTACAGGCAAGGTCAAAAACACAGCCTGCTAGGGCATCTGTATACATGTCTCCTTTAGGGTGTTTGGCATAATATTTTGGTAATATAGGAGGACTCTCCTAGAAAGATGAAGTTCAGTGAGCAAGGTTTTCTGGGGCTGTGTTTAACCCCCTCTAGTGGAGAGAAGAAGTGTAGGGGAAAATCTCCAAATATTTTGATTAGCCTGCGAAATTTATCTAATTAGATGATTCTCTCTGAGCACATTAGACTTGCTAATTAGTCTTCACTTAGTTAAGCAAGAGAAAGCTGGCCACTATTAAAAAAAAAAAAAACACCTCTCATTCCCTACACACATAAACTAAATCGTCTTTATAGAGATATTTAGAAATTAACTGAAATGTCATTAGCATATTTCATTTCTTAGTCAAACCAAACAGGAAGATCCCCGATTTAGAAAGCACAGCTACCTCATCTTTAGAAAATTTAAAAAAAAAAATCTATCTTTGGCCAGATTTCTCCTCAAATCACTATTTTAGGACAAAATCTTACCATTTCTAGTAATAATCATTCACCAAAGAGGGAAAAAAATGTCTGTGATCCTTGCTACTGCTGTGTTTAAGAAGAAAAATGCGTCTTATTAAAGCTTCTTCAGCTGGCATTTGTCATGAATCGATGGACATCTGTTCAGCTTGGGCAGTGTGCAGCTCAAACCATGTTCGTTCTCTTAGCATTCTGAGGGGGCTCTGTGCATTCGCTGGATGCCAAAGATAACATCTAGATCAGCAATTTCTCATAAATCATTGGAACATGGAACGTGAAACAAGAAGAAGAAATCAGGAATTCAATAATAAATATGGCAAGGTGCACAAACAAGAGAATTGAAACCAGATGAAAAGGAGTCTTTCAGTACAGAAGGTCAAGGAACGCTTTTCCCCTGCTCCCTCAAAGCCTTAGAATAATCCCTCTGATTGTGCTTTCCATCCAGCCATCAGCTTACTGCTCTGAGTTGGTTTTGGAATATTTATGTGGCGGATTTAAGGCTTTAACGTACAACTGAAAAATTAGCGTAGTTTATTTTAGTTTGCTCAAGGCCCCAGGCCATTATGCAATGAAGAGGAAAATACTGTTTAGTGTACTTTGAGGAGTCCTGTGCCCACATGCCTTGAAATAAATTCTAGATATGTGTATATAAATATAACTCAATTTATACCATAGATTTTTTTAAACTTGAAGTTACATATGTGATAAAAAAAAGTAATGTCACTAATTTTGTTGATAAACAAAATATCAGAATTTCTCAGGAGCCATTTCAGGAAGACATACTCTAACAATGTTGACATTACTAAATATGTTATAGAAAGAGCTCTTTGAGTCTTGAAAAGCTTTAATCTATTTTTAACATAGCCTCTGTAGTGCCAAATCACCATCATTTGTCAGTGGGTTTGAACTTTTAGAAACATAGTCATTTGGTGACAGGTATGGTAAAAGATGTAGGTGAAGTGATTTTTTTGCTAAAAACAATGTAGAATAATACATTAATAATAAAAGTGGTTTTGAAAGCATTTCTGAGGAAAAGTTACAAAATATGACCGATATGTCCTTATACAATTATTCAATATACAAGGCGAGTATTGAGACTTTTGGGTCTATTTCATCTTTTAACAAGGAACCTTATTTTACTCTCTTATTTTTAATATTTTATTTTAATTTGATTCCAAGCGCATGATGAGAGCTCACTTTTAAAGAGCACCTACATTAAGGAGGGCACGGGATGGAATGAGCACTGGGTGTTGTGTAAGACTGATAAATCACTGAACTCTACCTCTGAAACTAATAATCCACTATATGTTAATTAATTGAATTTAAATTAAAAAAATAACGAGGACCCTTAAGCAATCATTACAGGCTAAAGAAATTATTTATTATGTGAATAAATAAGTAGTTGATCACTTTGCAAGTTTAGATGTATAAATATTTGTATGTTATTGTTTCTCTTTTTAAATCTAGACATTTTCATGGCATATTTTGTGATTAAAGTATCTTCGAAGTACTAAGTTGATTCATTTTGGTCCCTTGAAGTTCTCCTTATTTGTTTACCCTTGATTTCAGTTTCCCATGTCAGCCTAATTGGAACTGAAGCCTTGCAACATGGGCAGACAAATGACCTTAGACCCACCTCCGCCAGTGCCCCTCTGAGCTGCTTTCAAAGGATGACTTCTCTCCATGCAGAGATGCATTTCCCCCCTGTGGTTGCCATAGGAAAAAAAAAATGCCTTATTCCGTTTGTCTTCTGGGTTTCTTGGTACGTAAGTAGGCACTGTCACTTGTGGTTCAGCGTGTCGGTATAGATATGAATACCTGGGTCCAAGTCCCAGCCTTCCACCTGCCAACTGTGTGATCTCATCCAAGTTGCTTAATTGCTCTGTATCTCAGTTTTCTCACGGGCAAATAGGGAAAACTGATAGCTCCTAATTTATGAGGTTGTTGTACATATTTAAAATATGTGGTACATGGTGAGTCTCAATGAACATTTGACATTATTATTACATTAAAATAGATACACAGAGTGAGCCTTTTTGCTATTATAATTTCTTTTAAATTTAGAAATTTATGGAGAACATTTTCTCATGCCTGTAAACGTGTCATAGCTGATAGTATTTCATCTTGCGGATAAACCGTGATTTACTCATTAATACCTTGTGTTTGATATGTGGATGGTTTCTATTTTTTTTTGCTGAATAACGTTTTTCTGAAGAATGTGATAAATTTATCTTTGTTTTCTTAATAGGAGTTTCTGAACAATTTCATAGGGTGTGTACATTTTTAATCCTTTTGATATTTTTTCCAAATTGGCCATAGAAATATATCAACGCATAGTCAACATCTGTAGAGACAGTATGGATCTTTCTAGCCTGCCGTGCACACTTTCACGTGTCTCTCCAGCATAACCCCTCCTCTACTCCTTTAGTGTATTAACCACCTCTGTACAGTACTCACTCCTGTCATAGAAAAATAGCTTTTACTGTTCGAACATTCAAATCATGATCGATGATGAATATATTAGGGATTTACGTATCCCAAATGTTAGTTCTTTCACATTACTTTTTTTTTTTTAAGATTTTATTTATTTCACAGAGAGACAGTCAGCGAGAGAGTGAACACTAACAGGGGGAGTGGGAGAGGAAGAAGCAGGCTCCCAGCAGAGCAGGGAACCCAATGCGGGGCTCGATCCCGGGACTCTGGGATCACGCCCTGAGCCGAAGGCAGACGTTTAATGACTGAGCCGCCCGGGCGCCCCTCTTTCACATTACTTTTGTCTTTAATCTTGGGTCCATTTCTCCTTTCTCTGCTCCTTGTTGTTTACCTCCTGTTCATATCTGTCTCTCCAGAAAGGTTTAGGTTCCAACCTCAGGAACGTTTTTCAGACATGCCATCACCAGAGTTCTTAGAAGCTTAGGGTCACTGCGGCACCATGATCCAATGATCCTTTAAGCCAGATGAAATGTAAGAGGAGTAGAAAGAAGGCTCAGAACCAAAAGAGCACAGAAAAAACACAAAATAAGGGACAAAACAGAAGGAACCTCTGCTATGGGGCATGATTTTAAGGTAAGGATCACATATGGAAAAGTCCTTTATATACTGAAATGAAAACACATTCAAGAGACATTTTTTAGCGTAAAAGCAAGGTGTGGAACGGTATGTGTCGAGTACTGTGTTCCTATTGGCATTAGAAAACAGGGCCAAAGAATTTTGTGTGTTGCTTATTTATGTATAATGTCTGTCTGACAGAACAGAAAAGACCCTGGTGGCTCTACGGAAGACCTGGAGAGGGAAACTAGGGTGTGCAGAACAGGGATGTGTAGAGATTCTTTCACTCTCTGTCCTTTTGCTCTGTTTGAATTTTGAACTACATGAATGTGTTGCCTATTCAAAAGTAGGAAAGTAAAATTTGTGGAAACTTTTCTGTCATAAGTGAATATCTTGTGTTACTCCTTAACTTCCATCATGGTGCTATTCTTTTTAGAAACCACTGTCTTGGGGCACCTGGGTAGCTCAGTGGGTTAAGCAGCTGCCTTTGGCTCAGGTCATGATCGCAGGGTCCTGGGATCCAGTCCAGCATTGGGCTCCTGGCTCAATGGGGACCCTGCTTCTCACTCTGCCCCTCCCCCTGCTTGTGCGCTCGCTCTTTCTGACAAATAAATATTTTTTAAAAAGCCCCATTTCTTTCTTTATATACTGTCTCATTAGCACACATAATAAAGATCCCCTGAGACCAATAGGCATTCTTCTGACAAAATTCTTAATTGTAAATTTCAATTATCCACAGGCTAAATACGACAAATTTCTGTCATAGAAAACCTTTTCTTTTTCTTTCTTTAAGTAGGCTCCATGCCCAGCATGGAGCCCAACACAGGGCTTGAACTCATGACCATGAGATCAAGATCCAAGCTGAGATCAAGAGTCAGACGCTTAACAGACTGAGCCACCCAGGCGCCCCTGTGTCATACAAAATCTTTGCAGGTTGTCTTCATTTTCATTTTATGTTAGGAGAAAGCTAAGGACTTCTGGGTCCAGGGGACAGCAAATATTTCCAGGTTTCATAGAATTAGAGGCAGGCAAAAGAGCTAAGCTTTTCTCTTTCTTTCTTCCTTTCTCTTTCTTTCTTTCTTTCTTTCTTTCTTTCTTTCTTTCTTTCTTTCTTTTCTTTCTTTCCCTCCCCCACCTTTTTCTTTCTTTCTTTCTCAAAAGAGGAAGCTCATTATGTTTGGCTCCCACAGCTGTATATTCTAAAAACATTTGGCGCTTTTTTTTATTTTTGAGGTACTTTAATCAAACACAGCTCAGAATGATTCACTTGGACAAGTGGTCTTAACAGCAAGGAAAACAAACACTTTATGAAAACAACATCTATAAGCCTAAGCCTCCTGTCTTTTATCTTTACTATTTTCTCTGAGTCTGGCATGAAACAGACACACACCAGCCTCCACAGGGGGTTAAACAGAGAACCATCCAAACATCACAAAGTGCCGTCCAGAAATTTGATGACTTCCATTCCCTGACTCTGGTGCACAATGCCTGGCTCGTGGTGCAGGGACCATGATGTCCTGGCCCAGGACAGATACTTGCAGTGGGTGCCAGAAACAGCAGTTCTCTGTGGCCCCCGGCACAAGATGCACACTTCTTAGAACGAGCCTCCATCCCTTTTCTAGGGAACTGAGCATAAATAGCTTGTTTTATATCTGGCTTGAAGTGACTTCTGCTCAATCTTAAAGGAGGGTCTTAACTCCTACTTCATTTTAGGTCAGCTTTCAGCATTCATTGTAGCTCACTTATTTAATTCACTAAGCTCTTATTTCTGTGTATTATCCTACATAGGGATGGAAGGAGAATGAAAGGATCTGGACATCTGCTTTTAGAGGGGGAACAGGACAGAACCGGGGGCTAAGGCTTTGGTTCCTGGGTTTTCAGATCTCAGAGAAAGGAATCTTCTCTGGAGCCTGAACTCCATTAGAGACCACAAAGTAGCCTTTAAATCAGGTCTTACATGGAGCGGCGGGGGGGGNCACTCCTTAGTAGGTCTGTAAGCTAGAGGACTGATACTACCTCTGGGAATCTCTCTCTTTTAAGAAGAATCTTTAAAAGGGAGATAAGAGTAAACATCCTTAGGGCTTGAGGTGAAATGAGACCACAAGCACACAGTGCCTGACTTGGGGTCGTTGCTCCAGAAACACTGATGTCCTCACCATTGTGCTGTTCGTGGTCCCCTGTTCATTACAGAGTCAGTGGTTTGATTTAGGACCAGCAGGCAGGGTCACTTCAGTCAGAGAAGGTCTGTCCACCCCAGTGGTTCTCAGATTTTAGCGCGAGTCAGAATCACCGTGAGGGCTTGTTCAAAGCAGACCGCTGGGTGTCATCGCTAAAGTTCCTGACTCAACAGGCCTGAGGCGAGGGCTGAGAATTGGCATTTTTAGCAAGTTCCCAGTGATGCCGATGCTGATGCTGCCGGTCCAGAGGGCACACTGTGAGAACGGTGGCTCAACAGGACGCACAGCAGAGGTTAATTTCAAATTATTCTGAGTACCTGATTTCTGGCTTTCCTTCCTCCCTTTCCCCCTCCCTCCCCACTCCTGCTTCATTTTTTTTTTCATATTTAGAGGTTATAGAAACCACCAAACTCTGTGTTTCCCACCTCTGTATTTTTTGTCAACAGCTCAAGTCTCTTCTTATGTCAAAAAGCCAGGAGGGAGCAATCATGTTGTTATGCTTTAAGTATCTTGTTTCATTTAGATACCAAAGAAAGAGAAACAAGCATTCTCTGGACATTCACTAATCTCAACTGATATTGTCTACTAATAAAAGATAGTCCCTTTGATGACTAGTGCCTAAAAAAAAAAAAAATTGGAATCTCTATAGGCACCCTGGAGCCAAGAAACATTTTTGACATTTAGGACTTGTTTAATCTTTTATCAATGTAAATATTTGAAAAATAAAATGATCAGGAAAATGGCTAAGGAAAACATTTCAGGTCAGTGCTTGTAATAGCAGGTCATGTTCAGTTTGGAGCCTGTAAAAGCCCTCTTTGTCTTCCTAAACTCTGTAGGATAGAAGTTCTTTGCTTGGGATCCTGAAGTTGAGTGCAAGATGGTGTATTTGCTTATGTGCATTTTTCTGGGAAGATGGTTCATGTTTTCCAATGAATGGTCAAAGGGATTTTGACTCAGAAAGGGTTAATGCTGCTGTGGAGACTTGCTTGGTCAAAAGCCACATGTTAATTTCTTGGTGAAGAAAGCACATTTCTAGCAAGGGAGAAGGAGCTGGTAGCATGGGCTGTGAGTGGCCCATGGCAAGATGAATGAGGAGTGAACTCCACCAATGAACTGTAGCGGAACCATTTTTATTTCCCTCATCTGTAACACAGAGGTAATAAAATACTTACCTAGCAGAGTAGTTGTCAAGTTCAAGGAGATATTTGCAAGGCGCTCAGCATAGTATCTGGTATGCGGTACATGCCGAATAAATGGTAGCCGGTAGCGGTAGAAGCCCTAGTGTGCCTCACGGGATCACTACATAAACACCAGAAGCAAAGGTCTCTCTCCTGCATGTCTTTGGTTCCAAATGAAGGATCAAAGGTCTCCTGTGAGGCAATGTTACTTCCTTCACCTTACCGATTATGAAACTGAAGCTCACTTCCAAAAGGACTTAGGGCTGGCTGTTATTTTATGTTGTATCCATGTATCAGAGCCATAGCTTCTGCCAGTAAAATTGTAGCATATCATTCTGTAAAATATATGAGTATTTCATCCATTGTGCTTTGTGCGGAGCACTGGGATTTTCAAGCACTCAGCCTCTCAAACAAGTGTGAGAAGCACTGGCCAAGTTGGTGTTTTGGAAAATAGCCTGCAAGAGGCTAGGAAACTGAATCATCTGATCTGAACCCATGATCTAGCTACTGAACGGCTCCCCTGGCTAGGGGTAACACTTGTCCCCCTGGATCATTCCCCTTGGAATTAGTTTTGTATTTAAGCAAAAACTTAGCTAAAAAATGGAAATATAATACACATCAACACACAACAACAGCACACTCATACTATTTAAAATATTTGTTTTCTGAAAAGGTGACAACGGACTCCAAGCAAGGTAATATTTGTAAAGATTTTATTTATGTGGGGCGCCTGGGTGGCTCAGTCGGTTAAGCAGGTGCCTTTGGCTCCAGTCATGATCCCGGAGTCCTGGGATGGAGCCCCGCATCGGGCTCCCTGCTCAGTGAGAGTCTGCTTCTCCCTCTGCTCCTCACCCCACTCTCATCCTCTCTCTCTCAAATAAATAAAAATATTTTATTTATTTATTAATTTTAGAGAGAGAAGGCCAGTGAGGGCAAGGGCAGAGGGAAAGGGTGGGAGAGAATCCCAAGCTGAGCACAGAGCCCAACTCGGGGCCTGATGCCAGCACCCTGAGATAATGACCTGAGCCAAAACCAAGAGTCAGACGCTCAACCAACTGAGCCACCCAGGCACTCCAGCAAAATAAAATTTTCACTTCACTTAGACTCTGCTGATTATAGCACTCAGCAGAAATGCTTGCTATTACTCCCAGCTAATGACTCGCTGATGTTTTTACAGTTCTTTCTCTTAGCAAAGGACCTCACAAATGGAGGTGTTAGGTTCTTGCTACTCAGAATGCGGTCAAAGCCCCAGTAAGATCAGCATCCCCAGGGAGCCGGTTAGAAATTCAGAATCTCAGGCCCACCCAGACCTGCCTAATCAATGTACATCTTAACCAGTTCCTCCAGTGATTCATATGCACATGAATACTTGAGACGCATTTGTTTAGGTAGCCAAAAAGTTTCTTGGGAGAGTGTGACCGCATTTCCAGGGTGTGGAGATGGTTTCTATTTCCTGCCTCTCTTCTTTCCAGCATGTGTGCAAGTCGGTACCCGGTGTAGCTCTTGGCTCTCTGAAACTGCTCTCTTGTTCTCCCTTGGTGGCTTCCGGCTTATGCTGCATATGAGGATACACCCCACTTCGACCAGGGTTATTTGCCATCTTCTCCCAAAAAGCCCAGAGAATCAGAAACTAGGCAGAAGCCATCCTCCAGTTGACCAAAACCCTTCTGGTTGGGCACTAAGGGGCACAGTGTCTAGGCTGCACTCCCCAGTGACGGAGCAAGCTGTAAATGACTTAAATTGAAAGAAATTGCTGCTGAGGACTCAAACCCATGATAATTAGGAACTTGCTGAAGAGAAGGAGAGGTTAGGAAGTGATGAGTGGAGAAAGATATATTTAAAATTGAAACATTGTTTTTTAACTTTTGGTTTTAACGCCTTGCCGGGGTCCTGTTCTAGCTGTAGGGGACCCGTTTACCTAACAGAACTTCTGTGTTTGGTCAACGTGCTTTACCCCATTTCCAAGGGTGCTGATTTTCAGGGAGCGTGTTTGCATCAGAGAAGCAAATCTGATCCAGCTGTTGGCCAAGAGTAAGCTGACGTAGTGGATTCTGGAGCTGTCATTTCAATGTCAGTATCACAAAGGGGGCTAGGAATTATTATTATTATTATTATTATTATTATTATATTTTATTGTTATTGTTATCATTATTGAAATGGTCCCCAAACTTGGGGAAGAGGCATCCCATGGGACAGAGCAGATAATGGCAGCTCCCCAAAGAGAGAGGAAGAGAGAAAGCAGATGTAGGCTTTGTGGGTGAGAGCCAAGAAAGATAACCCTTTGGGGCCAGCCTTTGACAGGACAAGGACCTCTCGCTCTCTGTAGCAGAAAGCCCTATGTGGTCTGTCAGGCTTGGGGAGCTTACATGGTTTGGTAGAGGTCACGGAGCTGGAAAGGGCAGAGCCGGGACTGAATCAAGTCCAACCGGTTCCTTGGCTTGGAGAAGTCCAGGCTAGGGAAAAAAGTTTACTTCTCAAACTTTAGCTGCCTCAGAATCACGTGGAGGGCTTGATCGCTTGAAATCACTTGAAACAGCTCTGGGTTCCACCCCAGAATGCCTGACTCGGTGGATTTGCAGTGGGGTCCGAAAAACTGCATTTCTAACAAATCCCAGGCAGTGCTGATGCTGCTGGTCCAGGGACCAGACTCGGAGAACCACTGTTCTATTGGCTCCCTCGACTAGAAGGACGGGCCTGACATTGTCTTCCTAACAGGCCCTCATTACATTCCTAACTTCCTAAGGTGGGTTTGCCTGCTAAACTATAGCAGAGAAACATATTAATGCACAATGGGGACAGGAATGATCAGTGTCTACACTTTCAGATTTCCCCTCCCTTTTAATGTCCCTGCACCTCTTCCCCTTCCCAGCTTCTCAGTGGGTGAAGCTTCTTGCTTGATGGTCAACTCCGAGGTTCTTTTCTATGGTGCTGAATACTGGAACCAGACCAAACCAAAACTAAAGGAAGCTTGAGAGGCTGAACTGATGTACACAGTAAAGTGTTAAAGAAAGGGAAATGGATTGAGAATCCACTTTGGCTGGGCACTGGGAAGAGTTACAGAGAAGAACAGAGAGCGAGGGGCTTTAGAGAATGAGGGGCTCCAGACTAACCATGGGAGCTGAAAGCAGGAGTGGAGGAGGGGAGAAGGGTTCGGTGGCCCATGGGCTAAATGCCTTTCATGTCCTACAGTGGATGCAATTACAGATTGAAGCATGTTTTTGCTCCTCAACTGTTTCTTTGAATGTAATACCACATGAATCTGGGCCATGTGGGTCCTAGTGATGTGGGAAAGGAAGGCAGAAGAAAAATTATTACATTTCCTTACTATCTACAGCCCACTGACAAGTCCTTGAAACAAGTAGAGTGACATTCCTCTAGGGACTCAATTGCCTCGATGGTAGTACTTTGCTAAGGGCAAAGGCAATCCTAGCCTGACCCCCCCCCAGGATCCTGTAAGTCTACTTTAATGTGTACAAATTCCTTTAGAAATTTCCTTTATCTCTAAACCCCCCAAGATACATGTTGGCAATCATCCCCCAAGCATATGGCCCACCAATATGTATCTGAAGGGTCTCATGGCTAAGGTTTCATGAGGCGGTAATAAATGACCTTTTCCCAACAATAGCTAGCCCCCTCAAGGTCCTGGAAACCTCGCTTGCAAAATTCCTTAGAGACTTACACTATCCCTAACCCCCTCCCAACTTGAAAGTATATAATGGGCCACGCCTCATGACCCTGGTGCTGCTCTTTCTGCCCACGGGTCCTGTCCCCGTGCTTCAATAAAATCACCTTTTTGCACCAAAGATGTCTCAAGAATTCTTTCTTGGCCATCAGCTTTGAACCCTAACGTCTTTCCTACATCACTAGGATTGATTTGGGACTTGGTCTTGCAATAGTGATGATGGTTCTCTTTTGACTTGTCCGCCCCACATCCTCTGGTTCTTATTGTGACAAGCTGGGAAAGGATGCCCAAGGAAATTCAAGAACGCTGATGCTGCATATCTGTATGAGTTATTCCTTAATCTGTGTTAGGATTCTTCTCTGTTACCTCCAAATATTCAGTACAAGTCTATTACACAAAACGGCGTTGCCTTGGAGAATGAGGAAGAGGGTAGTATGTCCATGTTAGGCACAAAGTGATCATGGAAAGGACACAGCTGATGAGAGCGGTGATGAGGAGAGCAGAGGGGATGGGAGTGAGACCAGGAGAGGAGGTTTGGAGCGAGAGGTGACAGGTGAGTACCAGGGTAATGTGAGTGCTCCCAGAAAACTTGTAGAAAGCAGTGGGTTTCTTAAAGTTATAGTTATTTTGTTTGGCTATTAAAATCAAAGATGATCCCAAAGGCTGGAGAATAGTGGTGCCTCCCAATGGTGAAGAAATCAGTTGGATCCTTTATGCAATTTTTGTCAGCTCTTATAACTGATTTAAATGTACATCTGATCCGTCTTGAAACAAGGGGCCATTATGCTAAGAGACAAGTCACTGGGAGGGCTCTGACTTCATAGGAGCCTGGATGTGATGAAGGAAGAGAAAAACCTCACGGGAAAGCTGCATTTTGATATGTTCCCAGGTGGATTCACCCTGATCAAAGAGATTTGGACATCTGGATTAAGAGACATCTTTAAAGAACATTGGTATTCTCAAAGGACCCCAGGGCCCGATCTAATGTAACCAGTTAGTTTTTAGACTAAAAATCATCAGCCTGGCTCTGAAATACTTGGAGAGCAATTTTACTTTCAAGTACACTGACACAGTATCAGATTCTTGTATTTTTTTGAGGCTCAGCTTCCCATAATTTCAGTTTTGCTGCCCTCTTGAAATCCTACTTTCCAGATTGAAAAACTGAAAGAATCCTATTTTATGACGTGTTGTAGTTATATTCTTTATCTATCATGATCATATCTACCATTATTATGTATCCACTATATGTCATAAAAATAGCCTGGATCCCCAGTCCAGGATGCCTACGCAAGCCGAAATGTGATTCTGTTTGCTTCCCACCCCCCACATTCTCCACTTCCTTTTGTCTTCTCCTCTGCAGATCTGCCCTTCCTTCTTAGCTCTTCTTTTCACACCCACAGAGAACCTGATTCTAGTCGTGAGGAAAACTTGTGAAACAAATATTTGGGTTGTATTACAAATCAGTTGTCATTTGTTTTCCATTTCCTCTAACTATTTACATCTGCCTCCCTGCCTGGGTTTATTTGAAGAGGGGAACGCACACGCAAGCCTTAGCGAGTGGCCAAGAAGGGAGGTTTCCACGGCACCACTGCACGCCCAACCCAAGAGTTTGCTAGTAAGAGATTTTCATTTTGGCAATGTATTTGGAACCTTTTGTCTTGTTTTGTTTTGTTTTTAAGGTTTTATTTATTTTGTTTTGTTTTTAAGATTGTATTTATTTGAGCAAGAGAGCAGAGTGAGAGAGAGCATGAGGGGGGAGGGACAGAGGCAGAGGGAGAAGCAGGCTCCCTGCTGAGCAGGGACCTCGACAACGCAGGGGCTCCATCCCAGGACCCTGGGATCACGACCTGAGCCTAAGGCAGACACTTAACCAACTGAGCCACCCAGGCGCTCCCTATTTGTAATCTTTTGAAGCTTGCTCTCTGAGGAAGACAAATGGAGTTTGTGGGTACAAATGGAGTTCTGCCAATGGCACCCGACTTTGTAATGCAACACATTTTACAATCACTTGCCATATTTGGTATTTTGAATCACATGGTAGGTACCATTATATGTCTTACTTTGTTTTACTCAATATTTTATAATATAAAATTATCTTTTCGTAAAATTTGTAGAGGGAAACATCCTTAAAGGCCGCATTAGACTCCGGTGTACAATGTAACAATATTTATGTAATCACCGTCCATTTTGTTGGGTGGTTAGGTAATTCAGCACTTCTTACTAAAATAAACCATGCTGCCATGAACATCTTGGTGAACAAAAGCACCATCAGTGTTCGGAACCCTTTTCATGGGATTGTCACCTTGAAGTGGAATTCTATGGCCGAAGAGTATGAACATTTTGAGGGCTCTTGCTGCATACTGTCAAATTGCTTTCCAGAAAATCTGCACTATTTTACTACTCCATATCCACTACCTCTGTCCCTGTCTCCAGCCTCCACATGAGTAGTGGAAGAACAGAATGTGAAATGCTCGGTGTACGGTACTTGGCACCTGGTAGTGACCCAATCGATAGTCGTCGGTGATGATGTCAAGGATGTGCCAGTTTATTACCACTGTCGCCTCTCCCCTCCTCTCTCTGACTCTTCATCAAGATCCAGAGCTCCTATGATGCTCTAGGCTTTCCTCTGTTGCACCTCATTGGGATGTCCAGAATCATCTGTGTATGCCCCTTCCTGCAGTGCACTGCGAGGACTGACAAGCTAAGGTGATAAATTTCTTGAAACTGGGAATGTTGAAAAGAAAATGATTTACAGTTTTACCTGCCCCGGATTTTTCAGTAGGTGTCATACGACTGTAACTCGGTGGTTCTGAGCTCAGGCTGTACGACAGAGTCATTTGGGAACTCTGTAAACAATACCAGAGCATGGCCTTAGTTGGTTGAGGGTGGGGCCTGGACATGGCATTTAAAAAATCCTTCTCGGACAATTCTTTTTTTTTTTTTTTGATTTTATTTATTTATTCGACAGAGATAGAGACAGCCAGTGAGAGAGGGAACACAAGCAGGGGGAGTGGGAGAAGCAGGCTCCCAGCGGAGGAGCCTGACGTGGGGCTCAATCCCATAACGCCGGGATCACGTCCTGAGCCGAAGGCAGATGCTTAACCGCTGCACCAGCCAGGCGCCCCTCCTTGGACAATTCTAACAGAAGCAAGCAATGAGCATCATACCCCAAAGATGAGCGGTTTGGACATTCCAGGCACCACGCGGCACCTACCGACAGGCTTAGTTGGAAGCTAGCTGCCTTTCCTGGTGTCTCTCAAAGATTAGACCAAGAATATGGGATGAAATCCTAAGAGGCCTCAATCTTCAACATGTTAGCAAGTATTTAGTAACATTCTGTTTGCTTAAAAGGCCAGAGAGATCAACTAACTCCTTCCGGAAAAGTTATATTTTTCTCCGCATTCATAATAACGTCCATAGTACCTCATGAGGAAGAAACTGCAGCTCAAAGTGGTTCATTGTTTTTTTAAAGATTTTGTTTATTTATTTGACAGAATGAGAGAGAGAGAGCACAAGCAGGGGGAGTGGGATCCCAGGACCCTGGGATCATGACCTGAGCTGAAGGCAAACGCTTAACTGACTGAGCCACCCAGGCCCCACTCAAAGTGGTTAATTAACTTGCTTGTTAATCTCTGCTAACAAGAGGCCAATCAAAATCAAACCCAGGACCCCAAATCCCATGATTTTTCTACCCTTAAAAAAATTGCATTCATCTCTTTGTGCTCATGTAACCGATTTTGATTTTCATTTTTTGCTGTGCGGGGCCCTTCTCCCCCCAACAAACAACAACTGTATTTTGATCAGGTCCTATGGGTGTGTTCTAGACACAGCCTAAGAGGAACGTAGCTGTATCTAGTCATCACTTTATAAATATTGATGAAGAACGGTACAAATGTTTTAAAGGAAACTTTATCTGAAGGAGTGCCTTGGAATTCAGCTGTTTCTTTTCATGTCTTTCAGACCTCCTACCCCTGGCACTGAAATCCAAACAGCTAAGAGTGGGCCAAATCCCAATGTTTATTCACTACCGTGGCACCCGCAATTCTGTCTCTGGTAGGCTTTGGGGCCGGGTGATGCCAGGGATTGCAGTCAGCCCTTTGGCCACCGTCCCGGAGCCGTCACAAATACTGCATACCACCGCGGCTCCACAAAGGACATACTGAGTTACGGATCACCTTCTTCACTCCTCTTAGCCTAAGGATATGAGCAGAGAAAACTGAGGCGAAGAAACCTTGCTCGAGTTGCCTGAGGACAGTCATACTGGCTGTGCTGGAAGGGAACTTGTGCCTCGGGTGGTTTGCTCCTCTGGGACCTGGGCCTACCTTCATCGTTTTCCTGCATTAGTTGCTCATTTAAAAGTTGGTGACAAAGAAGTATGCACAAAGGAGTTTATTGCTGCATTGGTTATAATAACAAAGTTGGAAACAATTTAAATGACAAATAAGAGGGGAATGGTTAAGAAGAAATGTGGCTTACTCATTGTCTGAAATACATAAATATGAAAAATAAAAGTTAAGAAACAGTGTTTAAATAACTTGGGAAAATGCTTCAAATAGAAATGATTTTTCTGGCTCTTCTTCATCCTCCTGACCTCCACGCCTGTGGTGCTCTGAAGGGGGGTCACTGACCAGTGCCGGAATCTCAAGCCCCACCCCAGTCTGCTGAATCAGAATCTGCATTTTAACAGCACCTCCAGGCGAGTCACACCACATTAGCTGTCCAAAAGCACTCATCTGAGTAAGGAGTTCTCCAAGGTTCAGTCCTCAGACATCTCTGCTCTCAGTACATTTGTGCCTTGAGCTCGTGATCCCGGACCTGGCGGCATAGGAAGTTTCTGATCCCACTGGTCTTGAGCTATGACGTTGGGGACTGGCACTCGTGTAAGCCCCTTAGGTGTTTTTAAAATGCAGATGAGGTCACGGTCCACTGTCTACGTGATTCCCCCTGTGATGAAACTGTAAGCGGAAAATGCACGATACCAAAGAGCATTTTCTGTGTGATAGTAATTATGGAAAACACATCAAGAAAAGACTGGAAGAAAATACACCCCCCAGTAACTGTGGTACAATTAGAGGTGGGGTTTTTTGGGGGGCAGTGAATGTCTTTACATATTTCTCTATATAAAGGTAACAAACCTCAGGCCACAAATCAGGTGTGCAAGAGACCTAACTTTATTTTTATATACTGCAAATTAATTTCTACTTTGAGCCCCAATCTGCTTGTGACGAAAACTTTGCAGTCAATTCAGAGGGACCTCTGTCAAATCAAGGTTTGCTCAGTCCAGCTGCCACTAGCCGACGGCCACACTGTGCCGATGGGAAAAGCCGCCCCTTCAGGCCGGTGCAGCCCCACACCCGCACGGGTGCCACGGCAAGGAACCAGCTCGCTTCTGCCTCTTCCTGCTCCCCGGGCGGGGTGTCCCCATGCAGTGAACAGCCTGCATTCCTCTGTATGATGGTCCTGGGCTCAGCTCATTTAGGACCCTACTTCTTTATCCAATATTTTAGGCAAATTCCAGGAAGTTTGGTGGTGGTGCTGGATTAAGAGGGAGGCAGGGAAGTCACGAAGTCCCGCGATTCATCACTAACACTGTCCTTGTTCAAGTGTCCTGATTCCCGTCCAGCCTCAAAGAGAGTTGGTTGATCAGACTGATGCTGGGGACTCCTTCCTGGTCCAAAGCTTCTGGAAATATCTGGCTGCTCCTCGAGAAACAGGGAAACAGGGAAGTCTGCGAGGCCATGTCAGCCCCAGCTGCCTGAGACTCTGCAGCCATCCCCCCCATGTTGCATTTGGGGTTGCTTCGTCACACCTGCTGCCCTCCTCAGCTCCACTCCGGTATTCCAAACCCTCCTGTGGGTTTTGTCTCCCCTCCCCCAGGACTGGCTGGGGGCTGGGGCAGGAGTGGGCAGAACACAGAGCCCCTTCTCAGTGCAATTCTTTGTTTCTGCCCAGAGAAGCTTTTGCTCCCCCGAGGCAGGCAAACTGCCTCTTGCATCACCAGCAGCGGTCCAAATTCATTGTTTATTCTCGGGCTTCCTTCCTGCTCTAGGATTTACAAACCAAACTTTGACTTTGGTCACCAAAGGCATACCTTCCCCTTTTCTCCAGTTTCACCCTTACCAGGCTTGATAAAAGCCTCCAACTGAATAAGGGAGGGAGGACTTCTCCTAAGGAAACATGGGGGAAAAAATGTTAACATCTTCAAGTACCTTCCTTTACATGTACTTTCCATACATACATCTGTAGGTCTCGACCAGAAGCCAACAAAATGAGCTGTAGGAAAAATCTTGCAAGAATTATTTTGTTGAGAAGGTTACATTTTTTAAACAATCACTTTCCCTTTTATTTTCTTTCTGTTGGAAGGACAGCTACTACTGAAGACTTATTGAACACTTATTCTTTGCTAGGCACTCTCGACAGTGCTCTGTGTCAGCTCATTTAATCCTCCTTATGATATGATATTATCATCACCGAAGTCAAGATGAGAGAACTGAGACAGGCAGAGGTGACAGAAGTTGCTCAAGGCCTCACATGTTGCAACTGGGAACAGCACTCAGGATCCAAGGCCGGCGGCTCCGGAAGAGCCCTGCCTGGGATGCGAGGCTGCACGGCTCTCTGCTCTTACCCATGTGTATGGTTTCCATGATCAAAGGTGAGGAGATTCTCAATGGCCACTTGAAGTTCAGAGGCAACAGCCTTTGCTCCCTCACAAAGCCGTCGTGAATATTTATTTTCTAAAAAGTCATCAGTAACTGTGGATATGTTTTTGCAGGTGGCCTGATGTCTGTTATTAAAGGAAAGATAAGGTTCATGGTGAGAACGTGACACTGGTTTTGGCTAATTCCTCACAGAAAGCCTGGTTTTCTCACTCAATTTTGTTGATCAAAATGGAACAAAGGCCATAAAACCCAACGCAGTGTGAGAAATGCAGCATTCCCTCCTGGGTGCTTGCAGACATTCATGGGGATGTCAGGGAGGGGAACAGGGGGAAGCTTTGTGCTCCCTAATTTCATCTCACCTAGTGAAAAGTTGATTTCAAGCTCACCTACCCATGAAATCACTGACAGCCAACAGCTGGGAGAGTTCTGTGGGGGCAAAACAACACAGGGGAAATGCTTCACCCGTGGGTGTTTGGATGGGTGCACAAGTTTCCCTGGGGCTTGTGTGATAGGAAGACGGTTGGTGAGTTTCTTTGAAAAGCAGCTGGTACAGAGCCGTCACTTACATTGGTTCTCAATACAGATTACTTTCCATCCAACTCCTTCTTTGGAAATTAGAACTGCACTGTGGTCTAGTTGTAGGAGTTTTGTTAAAGAGCTTTCCTTTCTTTTTTAAAAATATTTTTAAATTAATTAGTTTATTTAGGGAGGTGGGGCAGAGGGAAAGGGAGAGAGTCTTAAGCGGCTCCACACTCAGTGCAGAGCCCGACATGGGGCTCAATCTCGCGACCCTGAGATCATGACCTGAGCCTAAACCAAGACTCAGATGCTTAACCGACTGAGCCACTCAGGTACCCCAAGAGCACAGGCTGCCATAACAAAATACCACAGTTTGGGCAGCTTAAACAACAGAAATTTATTTTTTCATAGTCCTGGAGGTTAGACGTCCAAGATCAAGGTGCCAGCAAGGTTGTGTTCTAGTGAGGCCTCTCTACCTGGCTTGTAGAAAGCTGCCTTCACTCTGTCCTCACATGGCCCTTCCTCTGTGCTCCTGAAGCAAGAGAAAGATCTCTGGTATCTCTGCTTATAGGGACACTAGTCTTATGGGATTAGGGTCCCATCCTCATTGCCTCGTTTGATCTTAATAATCTGCTTAAAGGTTCTGTCTCCGACACAGTCACATTGGGGGTTAGGGCTCCAACATAGGATTTGGTGAGGGGACAAGATTCAGTCCATAACTTGTATTGGGCCCTGTGCTCGGAGGTGAGAATAGTAATTTATGAACACATTTTAGTCTCTGGGCTCAGGAGCTCCTACTCTAGGGATTGACTCCATAGCCATTAGCGTCATGAGAGGTACAACGAACTGTGAGGCCCCTGGAAACAGATGTCTGCACCCTGTGGTAATTCCTGTGTGGCCTTTCTCATGGCTAGATCTTGAGCAAGCAAACTCCGCAAATATTCTGGGTGAGTGGGGGTGGCGCTATTTTCTTGGGGTGGTGGAGTTGTGCATTTAGACCCATAAAAGTATCGGTAAGATGAATTTCTAGGAAATCTGAACTAAGGGATGGGAATGCACTTTGGCAACAGGACTAAAACTTAAACACAGGATTTTCCTGGAGTTCAAGTTCTCTCATTTGTGCTGCACTATTCCCTTGATTGTAGCTACAGGTTCGAGTGGAGAGGCACCGTGGCAGAGGGGACAGGTCTTCGGAGTGGGAAAATCTGGGATGGGGGTTGTCACAAGATAACCTACTAACCTTCTCATATAACCAGTTGTGAGGACAAGGGAAATTCTAAAGAAGATACACCAAACAGAAAAATGTATGCTACACAGACCCAAAGACTTTTAAGCTCTTCAGTAGATATGACTAAATCTCCACCCTGCAGCCCAAAAATGTCCTTGAATTTGACACTTGAGGTTGGCCACAGCCTGTCTGGTAAAACTGTCAACCAACAAGGAAGGAAAGCCCTGGGAGTGCAATTACTACCCCTTTAGCCACTAGGGGGCAAGCACGGTCTCCCTCTCCTCTGAAGAGTAAGGGAAGGACCCACAGTACCCGGGATAGGCCTTTAGGGTGGAGTATTCCGCGTGGTATTGGGGGTGGGGGTTAGAAGCTATTTTGGTTTCTGGGAAGGAATGTCAAATACCGAATTACTTAAGGAATAATATAGTGTGTATTGACCTGGCCTTTATAAACCTAGCAGTCCCTATATACTAGGTCCTGAAGAGCTCTGGGGTGTGATGTCCCAAACTAAGTTCATTTTGAGTTAACTAACTTATTTGTGTGAGCATGTGATGCGTCATGCGAGAGGACACTGTACAGCTACGTGCACACACGTGCCCGCACATTATTAGCCACGCTCTCTGACTTAAATACATTAACGCCCCACACTGTCTAAATATTGCCTCTGTTTGGAAAAAATGGTGTATTGAAATCGAGTCATCTTTTCAAAATACACCTGCAGTGAAAATACTGCCTATATTTCAGAGAGCCTTTAAATAAATAGTGGTATATTAGCTTAGGCTGCCAACTGCTAGGAGGAAGTGAGTCACCAAGCCAGAGACACTGATCACAGGTAACCCCAGGTCCTACTTGCTCCCCCACCCCCCGCCACCCCCTATTCTTTCCTGGCCCCCTACACCAATTTGTGGCTCGTGGTCAGGTCCAGAATTTGCTAGTACTCCTCATGTTCTTGGGCCTGCCGCTTCAAGTCTCCCAGACACGGTAACCTGCTTTCTTCCCTCAAATACTTAAAGAGAAAACCTCTGAGGGCCTCCTTCTTTATATTTGTGATTATGGGATGAAAAGATTGAAAGCATGCAACCAGATTTCCCTGGAGCATTCTCGATAAGAGCTTGCCCCCCTCACCTCATCTGCAGGAGGGCAGTGGCCCTGAGAGTCATGGGGCAAGGGAAGGAAAGCTTGCTCCCTGTGGGCCAAGTATCAGGCTTGATCCTGTCAGTGTCATTATGTCACTTAACCTTCACCCTGATTTGCAGGCTTTCTAGTACTATTTCCATTTTACATAGGAGGAACCCAAAGATCAAAGAAGCGAAGTACCTTCTAATGGTCATATAGATCTGGCATTGAATTTAGACATTCCGAGTTAAAAACTAGTATATTTTTCAGTCGTAGCTTCAATGCTTTCCTTTTCTTTTTCTTTTTTCCCTAAGATTGTATTTATTTGTTTGACTGAGAGAGAGTGTGTGCACAAGCAGGGGGAGCAGCAGGCAGAGGGAGAAACAGGCTCCCTACTAAGCAAGGAGCCCGATGAAGGGCTCGATCCCAGGGCCCTGGGATCATAACCTGAGCCAAAGGCGAACGCTAAAACTGACTGAGCCACCCAGGCGCCCCGGCTTTAATGATTTCATCTACTTTTCCAGGACTACCTGAAATCTTCTTCCCTATTCTCTAGCTTCTCCATTTGCTAGTCTCCAATACCTTCTTTATTCTCTAACTTCTTTGTATTGGCAACGACTGTGCAAATGGTGATAACAGTTGACTTTTACTGAGCACTTACTGCAGACCGAGCCATGTGCTGAACACCAAGCCTTCCTTACCCTCAATCCTCAGGGTAGCTCTCACGGACATTGGTATCATTGTCACCATTGCAGAGCTGAGGCACCTGACACGCAGGGGTGTTAGGAAAACAAGGCCATACAACATGCAAGTGATCAAGCCAGGATTTAAACTGAAGTGTAACTGTCTAAAGGCCCAGGTATTTAAACCACTGTGCTATCCTTTGTATCACGAGAGTACTAAGTCTATGGAGGAAAACTCAGGGCTATAGGATTATTCAGAAGATCCTTTAAAAACCTAAAATAATAGGGGCGCCTGGGTGGCACAGCGGTTAAGCGTCTGCCTTCGGCTCAGGGCGTGATCCCGGCGTTATGGGATTCGAGTCCCACATCAGGCTCCTCGGCTGTGAGCCTGCTTCTTCCTCTCCCACTCCCCCTGCTTGTGTTCCCTCTCTCGCTGGCTGTCTCTATTTCTGTCAAATAAATAAATAAAATCTTTAAAAAAAAAAAAACCTAAAATAATAGCGAAAAGGGGGACAATTATACCTTTATGTGGCTTGGTATAATGATGCAGCTGGCAAAAAATGCTTACATGCTAGAACAGGAGGCTTTCTAACTCTCCCTGCTTAGAAAAATAATTGACTATGATTGTTTTCATTTATCCTGTTCCTGTATTGGAAATTCCTGGAGTCTGGTTTTAACTGCATGGGAACCCAACCTGGACTGTTACTGTTTGTCAGAAGTCCCTTTCATCATTTCTATAACCAGTCAGTGGGCTCATCCCTAGGGATCTAGTTTATGGGTGTTTCTGGTTCAATGAATGCTTTCAAGTAATCGAGATTGAGGGAATGAATGGCTATTTTGTTGTCAACTACTAGACCCTAGCTATAAAACAATGAGGTAAGGAATGATCAAGGGAACATGGAAGTATGACTAATGCTGAACTTGAGTTAATTGGCCTTGACACGTTGAATCTGAGTCAGTTGGTCTGGTATTCTCCTACCTGCAATGCTGGGGATGAAGTAGATGAGTCCCTTCTTCCCAGCGCCGTGAAAAAAATCAGGCTTCAAACCAGATCTCAGCAACCAGTCAACACTCCTGGAGTAGTATTTTTAAACCCCAGAGTTTAAATATCTCCCTAACAATATTTCGAAGAACAAACAAAAGGATGTGTTCATCCACAAGGGTCAGATGGGCATTATCTGAATACCTAAGATATGAATAGTTCTGCTAATTGGTGAGCTGAGCGTGAAGGATGACTCATTAAGGAGATAGACACTGAACAGGATGTCTGTGCATGGTGGCTGTCCCCAGGCAACAGCCTACGGAAGAGAACTCAGTTCAATTCCCTAGGTGGCAGCAGCCAACAAGGATTTAGAAGTCTGCGAGGGCGCGGCATCTTGGGGAGGGGTACCTTCCAGAGACGCAAAAGATGTTGCTATAGGGTTTAAAAGCTGCATTGGGTGGTGAAGAGTGTGGGAATGGGAGGCAATGAACCGCAGGGAGGAGTTAGACTCAGGAAGTCTGCATCTAGGCCTGGCTCTGCCACTGGCTGGCCGCGGGACCTGGGGTGGCAATTCCGTAGACCCCACCTCACCTTCATTCAAATAAGTGGGGTTGAACAAGGTTGCCTTTAAGTACCTTTAGAGATTATATGACTCACAATTTGATGATTCCCTGGCATTTTCATCACATTCTTTCCAATGAAAGAACTTGTACTTTCCAAAGAAAGTACATTGGAGGGAGTCATAGAGGGAAGGGATGCATTACGCCATTGTCATTTTAAGAGCATCGTGTCCAGAGAGTATGCAGAACTTCACAAACTAGGACACTGTTGTCCTACCATTGGTGAAGGTGGTTTTTCTGTGGTTGGTGACATAATGGGGCACAGCTCACTCCCTCTCAATTGGACCTCCTTGAAGTCCAGCAGCTGAATCCATAAGACAGAGCTTTTTAGCATCGTCTTCCAGCCAGCTGAGCTTGTGGCTATGCCGTGACAGTAATCATTTCTTTGTTCTCTGCCTATGTGCCAGACACTGCTAAGCCCTTAGTATATCTCACATGCATTTGCCTCTTATTCTACTTTCAAGTACATTTTAATTATCCATGTTGAAACAAACCAGCATCCTACGCCAAGTTCACCTGAATAATAGCTAATACGCTAATACGTACAGTGCCTAGTTTGTCCCAGGCACTATTCTAAGTGCTTTACATACATTATTTTATTTGACCTTCAAAATAACTCTATGGATTAATATTTGTACTTAACATTATTTCTAGATGGAAATTGAGGCACAGAGGTGTTAAATAACTGCCCAATGTCAGACATCTGATACATTACAGAACCAGGGTTTGAACCCAGGCAGTCTGGCTCTAGGATTCCCCAAGATACCACACTTAAAAGAAGGCTAGTGATCTATGCATATTGCTTCTATTTTTTTTCCCCACTAGATTAAAAGCAGACTTTTTTTTCCCCCAACTTGGTAATTTATTACAGAGACATTCTGATTTAACTTTGTTCTCTTGCTAGGATTTATAATTTGGGAATGTGGTCACAACAAATTCTACCACCACTGCACCAAGAATATATAACTCTCCTCTGGAGTTTATTTCTAGTTATTTATTTGTTTATTTATTTGTGTGTGTGTGTGTGTGTGTGTGTGTGTGATTGGAAAGGAAATAGTTGTTGGAAGATGGAGAAACACCATTAGGACATTAGGAGGAAAGAAGCAGATTCCTTGCATTGCAGGATTATCTGAAGGGGGATCCCATTGGCTTGGATGAGTCCTTTACAACAGGGCACAGATATGAGAAATGATGAACGTATTGTCTCTGAAGTGACAGAAATACCGTTTCCTTGAAGGAATATAGCTGGGGTCCAACATCATACCGGAGAAGCCCCCAGTGAATTTCCCATGTTAAGTAGGCTGGACACTCAGACCATGCTTCTAAGACTTTTAATTCTGACTGCAGGAAAATCGGTCCACTTCATAGATGTCCCTTACTTAATATTCTTTGGAGGATCTATCAGCAGAGTTAAGTTGATATTCCAAATTTACTGTCCCCATTTTTGAGATGGCATGAGTTTGAGAATGATTATGCTGTTGGTCTGCAGCTCACAACACCTTCCATCCCCCCAAAAACCGAAGAAAATAGCTCAGCCTTTCAGTCAAGTTGCTTCTCCTTCACATTCTGTCTTCTTCACCTAAAAGCAGACTCAAGTGTTTATGTGATGTCTGTCTGGGGCCAAGGTGATCATAGGCTTCTGCGTATTTTGTTCAGTATTTATGAATCTCAGAGGTGGTTCAAATCCAATCTCAGAGCCAAATTGGCCATTGGCCATTGGCCATTGCCTTTGGTTTCCCCGGAGGGAGGACTTGCTGCCCAGCCAAAGGCTTTTATTCCTGAAATTTTTTAATCACAATCGATATCTGTTCCTTGGGGAAGAAACTAAAAAAGGCTAATCTCACTGCTGTGAGTTTATTACTTAAATGATACTGTTGGAGCACACTGTCCCAGTGATTCTTGGCAAGTCAGCAGAGTTTTTCTCCAGCTGCAAACCATTTGGGTTTCAACTGTATTAAGACTGAAAGCTCATGCAATGCGCTTCCTACATAGAGCCTCTCCCAGAATTGCTCCTTGGAAGATGTTGTTAAAAAGATATATTAATCACAGGAGCACCTGCGATGCCAGAAAGGACTAGAACTGGGAGTAAGTGCCACTTAAGATCTATCCTTGACTTCCCCTGTGTCTTGTCAATACCCTGAACCTTTGGCTTGGAAGGAAAACATCGAAAGGTTTCTGTTGATTTAGTCTCTCCTCAGTGTCCGAGGGAAAACTCTTGAGTTCTAGGGACAGCTGAGCCAGCTTCCTCACTCCAGGAGATGTCACCTGACCTCCACTCTATATGACATCTTGACTTTTACAGGGTGCTTTGAATATTTGGCAAAGAAACCTGATCGTTTATCGTTCATTATTCGGAAGTTATGAGCTATTCCCTTTCAGAAATGCACATTCGTTGGCATTATTTTAATAGGTAATAGTAGGAAACACTGTTGATGTTTCTCCAATATTTCCCAGTACTATAAGGCTCCTCCAAACACACATTTTCTTGGTGTTTTGCAACAGCTCTATTGAGGTAGGTTATTAGAATTTTCTTTTCTTTTTTTAAGATGTATTTATTTGAGAGAGAGAGACAGAGAGAGAGAGAGCATGGGGGGGCTGAGGGAGAATCCCCAAGCACACTCCCCACTGAGCCTGGAGCCAAGAAGGGGCTTGATCCCACAACCCTGAGGTCATCCCACAACCAAGAGTTGGACGCTTAACTGACTGAGCCACCCAGGCACCCCTAGGATATCTTACTTGTTATCTGGAAAAAAAAAAAAAAAGATCGGACAAGTTAAATGACTTGTCTAAAACCAGACACAGGTGATAAACAACAGAACCCAAACGTGAATATGGTTGTTCTGACTCCAAGGCCGGCATGCTTTACTCTGTATAGTGCTGCCAATCGCCAACCTTGATTAAACACACAGATCAACATTCCTTTATGACTTTCCCTTCCATTTCTTTCTTCTATTCAGGGAACAATCACCTCAAGTTCCTGACTGTCCTGAAAACTAACTTTCAGAGTTGCCTTCAACTCCATCTTGACCATTAATCTCACACACCTGGTTTGAAGCTAAGTGGTTGGGCAGGTCTGTAATATTTTCTTTCAGGACACATTTAAGTCCTCAGAAAAATCATTACTCTTGTTTCACTGGGAAAACAAGAAGAATGACCCAGACTGACAGAAATTTTCATCCAGCTCAAATATGTCAGATTTGTTGCACGTATGGAGCTACAGTTGGTCTGGGACTGTCATCTCCCACCCTGGGTGGCAGCTGTCACTGTCTCCTCAAGTCTGCCCAAGGGCTCCAGTGGTCTCATCCACCACCCCCCCCCAATGCTCTGACAATGTCAAGGTGAACTCCAAGGTCCCCACCTTCTAAATCAAACTCTTCTCTTCCAGTTTGTAGCCTTCCTTTTTTTTAACCCATCTACCTTTATTTCTAGTTCATCCGTTCTCAGTGGAGCTAGGGCAGCTCCTACACTGCATTTTAGAAAAAATTTCGGTCTTTTCATGTGGTTTGTGTCAAGCAATACATAGTATTTAATCACAAATTACTTTCCTTTTATTTCTCTCTTATCTAACAATTGGGCCATTACATTGGTTTAAAAAATATGAATGCAAGTAAGCTGTATTATCTATACATTTTAGTTTGGGATGGTAAAGGGACCATAAAACGGTGATTATAAAAAGAAGCTTTGGCTTCTGTGGGGTTGAAAACCACTGCTCCAGTCTCCATTTCTCCCTCTGGCCACTTTTTTTCCCAGGATATACAAGGAACTTCCTATTCTGGAGTTTATTTGTCTCCCGAGCACACTAGGCCAACATCCTAGCTGTTTCTGATCACCTCTATGAAAATTCTCTTTGAGGGCTTTGTTTAACCCTGTGGTGATCATGCAAGCATTTTGCTCCCCCCCATAAAAGAAGAGAAGCCGTGCTTGTCTTGCACAATTACTATGAAGATTAAATGAGATGATGCAGTAAAGTGCTGGCAGTGGGATCAGTACATAGTGGACATTCAGTAAATGTTAGGATCTTTCTCCTGCCCTTCCACTTTTTTCCTTTTTAAAAATTACTTCTTGGGGCACCTGGGTGGCACAGCGGTTAAGCGTCTGTCTTCGGCTCAGGGCGTGATCCCGGCGTTATGGGATCGAGCCCCACATCAGGCTCCTCCACTATGGGCCTGCTTCTTCCTCTCCCACTCCCCCTGCTTGTGTTCCCTCTCTCGCTGGCTGTCTCTATCTCTGTCGAATAAATAAATAAAATCTTTTAAAAAAAATAAATAAAAATAAAAATTACTTATTTAGGAGAAATTCCCAGGATTGTGATTACAAGGGCATAATGTTGGAACATTCTTATCCTTCTTTCTTATATATAGCCAAAGAGTTGTAAAAATCAACTAATAGGATGCCAGCAGTGTAATGAGGATGTCAGTTTTGCCACAACCTCTAGATTTTGTTGTCATAATTTTCAAAAATATGTGGATCTTAATAGGTATTTCTTTGATAAGCATGTGTTTATTTATTACTGGACTTTCTACTCCGGTGAGTCCTTGGTTCTTACAGACACACTTAATGCTGCTCTTAGGCAGTGAGATGTACTTAATGCCAATATTATACAGTGAGAAATGCTGATCTTCATCTAACTCTGTTCGATGTTTGTGAGTCAGTCCCCTGCCATTCTTCTTTGTCAGTAGCCTCTGTCTTTGAGCGAAACACTCTGCACATGGCTGAACATGGAGCTATGCGAACTAATGCTCCGTAAGTACTTTCACTTATTTCTTTTAAAATTGTGACTCATATTTTTTTTATCCACAAATTGCCATTGTGGGAAGAGGGAGGCAAGTAGTGAAGAAAAATCCCATGTATTTTTATATCTATTGGCTGTTGAAATAGGAGTTTCCTACTTTTTGAACACTATTTGCTTGATTGTGGAATGGAAGGCTCTTGCCCTTCCCTCAGTGAAAATTGTGTATTAATGTCTCTTCGAATAGGGGAAGGGAGGGAAAACTGAGTGGGAAGTCATCAGAGAGGGAGACAAACCATGAGAGACTCTTAACTCTAGGAAACAAACTGAGGGTTGCTGGAGGGAAGGTGAATGGGGAGATGGGGTAACTGGGTGATGGGCATTAAGAAGGGCACGTGTTGTGATGAACACTGGGTGTTATATGCAACTGATGAATTATTGAACTCCACTTCTGAAGATAATGATATACTGTATGTTGTCTAACTGAATTTAAATAAAAAAATGTCTCTTTGAGTCTGAAGGATTTTATTTTTATTTATTTTTTTAGATTTAAATTTGTTTTCATTTTAATTTTTAATTTTTTCCAACTTTATTGAGATATAATTGACATATAATATTGTGTAAACTTAAAGTGTACAATGTGATGACTTGATATGTGTATATATTGAAAAATGCTTTCCAAAATAATCATTAGTACATCTATTACCTTACATTGTGACAATTTTTTGTAGGGGTGTGTGTGTGAGTTGAGAACTCTGAAGATCTACTCTCTTGGCATCTTTCAAATACACAATACAGTGTTCTTAACTGTAGTCATCATGCTGTAGATTACATCCCCATGACTTAGCCTTCTTATAACTGGAAGTTTATCCTTTGACCACCTTCACCCATCCCCTCCCCCTTACAACCACCAATCTGTTCTTGTTTCTGTGAGTTCAATGTTTTCAGATGTGAGGGATTTTACTTTGGAAGGAGGCAGAATGACATTTGGGAAGGGAGGAGGTTAGAGGACGGTAGAGGGAGGATGGATGGAGAACTTCGTTACCAAAAAGCCGGGAGTTCAGGACTAGAACAACTAGGTTAGCACCTGATCCAGTTCTACTTCCTGTCGGTTCTTAAAATGAGCTACAGAGTACAGACAGGAAGATGGACTCTGGTGAGAGGTACCAGAGTCAGGGCTCCCTGTAGGAGAGACACGTCAAAGAGGCATTTGTTCGGCCACTCCGGGAGGAATGAGAGTAAATTTCAGGGATTATGGGACTAACCCTTGAGAGCACAGGTGTGCATGAAATGTTGATCCTGAGACACAAGTTCAGAAATAGGAGTTATTACCTTAGGATTTATGGGAATGCCTTGAAATCAAATGCAGAATTGTCTGTGTGTGTGCACACATACTGGCCCTAGGAGAGTGTCCATAGCTTTTATCAGAGAGACCTGTGGCTCTAAATGTTGAAGAACAGCTATCAATGGGAATAATAGGATCCAATTTTGAAGGATGGGAAGAGAAACTGTGTAACAAATGATGTCATTAGTAAAGTTAGGAATGGGATTGGTTAGAAGATGAGAAGATGGTGGACTTTGTCCGCATTGTTTGACTTAGAAAAGTGAATATGCATTACTTTCATAATTTGGAAAAGCTTAAAAAAAAGAAGAGAAAAATTTCCAGGTGAAACAAAAATGAGCCATTCTAGACCAAATAAGATATAACTGTTCTTCCTCTCTGAGTGTCTGGTTACAGAGAAAATACATGGGAAAGAACCCTAGATTGGGGGGGGAGGGGGCGGTGAGGAAGGGGTGGGAGCCCAAGACAAAGGGAGTTTGTGGGAAGGTGAAGAAAATGTTTGCTGTGTGGGGCGGCTTACCTGAAACCAGAGAATCTTTCCTTGGAGGCCAAGGGAGAAAGAATTTTCCTCATGTAGAGAAACCAGAGCCATTGACCTGAAGAGAGGTGAAGGGTTGACACTGGGACATGGGCCAAGTGACCCACAGAGCCAAAGCTAGGAAGCAGCTCGTAAGGACCAGAATCTTTTTTTTTTTAGATTTTATTTATTTTATTTATTTATTTGACAGAGAGAGTGAGAGGGCAAGCACACAAGCAGGGAGAACAGCAGAGGGAAAGGGAGGGGGCGAAACAGACTCTCTGCTGAGTGGGGAGCTCGATGCGGGATCATGACCTGAGCCAAAGGCAGATGCTTAACGCACTGAGGCACCCAGGTGCCCATAAGGACCAGAATCTACAGAGCCAGCTGGTGCAAGATCCAGTCTAGCTCACACTGTCTTCCAGGAGTGATGCTCTCTGAGGAGGTTCTCTGGCCATTTGGGAAGCAGGGAAGACCAGTGAAGGTGTAACCTGAGCATCTAGGATCCTTTGGTTATCCACTGGCTGCTTCTCCTAACTGGGTAGTGTTAAAATCCTCAAAATCAAAGAAGCCTAAATGTTTATTTGGGGAGCCAATAAGGAAAGGGAGGCTGGGGACACTGTGCCTTCTGTCAGTTCATATCTTAGTGGAAGAGGAAATTCAAAGTATGGAGTAGGAGATAGAACAGGCACCCTGAAAAGGAGATAAATGCAAGTTGAATCCTTGGGACCCCTGGGAAAGAAGAATGGAGAACAGAGGGGAAGGTGGGGGAGTACCTGCTGGTGGGCCTCTGGACCCTTTAACAAGCCAACTCATAGCGTCAATCAGAGGTGAGTCTGAGGGTGGAGAGAACAGACCACCACGGAACCTGGGCCAAGCCGATATTGGACGTTTCTGTGTTTTGCCATTTAGACCTTTCTGGCTCCGGTTTCAGAGGGTTGAATGAATCCCATCCCATTATAGTGGTCTCTGGGTCCTGCCCAAATCCTTCCAGTATTTGATGGCACTGAGATGAGTTAGAGGGAGTGACTCAGAAGCCGTTTTGTCCTCCTCTAATTTTGGTTCAGGCAAAGTAGTGTTATTTTAGCCCCTGGGAAGATTCACTCCCCCTAAAATGCCATACTTTTTCTCTGCCCTTGACCTTTGGCCCTTGGCCCTCATGTTTTTGTCCCCCCATGCTACCCCCCAAAAAAGAAATTGAAGCCTGTATTTTTAAAGTTAGAACTGTATGTTTTAGCTGATAACTTTAAGTTTGCTTAATGAAAGTGCTGCTTTTAGCTATTATCTACCAAAGATAGTTTTGTTGTTACTGTTCATTTAACGCTCTAAGGTTTACAGAATACGTTTTCATGCATTATCTGGTTAAAACGTTACTACCGGTCTTTGAAGGTATGTGTTGCTGATAGACAGCTGATGCTGTGAGGGGTTAGGTAAGGCCCTGAGGTGGTGGAGTCAGGCTTTCAACACAGTTAGATGCCAAATTTCAGACATTTCCCACTGCGCCAGTCTGCTTATTTATAAATGGAATTGGTGACTGTGGTCAGTAAGTAGCTGGACTCTGGAACTGCGTCCCTTGGGATCAAATCCCAGTGCACCACTGACAGTCGAATGACCTTGGATAAGTCACTTAGCATCTGTTACATCAGTTTCCTTATCTGTAAATCAGTGATGTAGTTTTATTGCCCATCTTATAGGATTATAGTGAAGATTAAATGAGTTAATACATTTGAAAGTCTTAGAACAGTTTCTGGTACATCAGGCACATTGTATAAGAACTTGATTTTATTAAGAAGTTGCTACTTCTAAGAGACTTTATGGTAAAACGAATCTTGTTCTTTGTGCATTTCATTCTGCCTTTACTTTTCTCTTGGAGAATAACAGGAGGAAAATCAGCTGCTTCCCTGGTACTGGACTGAGCCTCTCTGTAACTTTCCAGAGATTTCCTCCAGGATGAAGAGATTAACCTGTGGAATTGTAGACCTTCTGGGTTGGGAGTGACCTCAGGTAAGTGTCCTGCTCTGAAGAAGAAGCCGCAATCCAGAGAGTTCCTCACCTGACTGGCATCTGAGCCGTTTCCTGACTCCTAATCTAGTGCTCTGACTTTGAGCTAGAAACCGCCTAGAGGCCACACGTTTTCAGCTCAGAGGACAAATGAGAATTCTTGTTCCTCAGGAAGTAGTCACGTTTGCGCCGCAAAGCCTGTTTGAAATCAAGTGGGCAATTGTCATAACAACATGTGGTTTAAAAAAAAAAAAAAAGATGGGAAGAAAAAGATGATTGTGTGTGGAAGCTACATTCAGATTTTTTTAAGTATGATTAACATACAATATCCTATTAATTTCAGGTGTACATCATAGTGATTCGATATTTTTATTTATTTATGTAAAGATTTATTTATTTATTTGAGAGAGAGAGAGAGAGAGTGCGAGTGGTGTGAGGGGCAAAGGGAGAGAGAGTCCTCAGATAGACTCCCTGCTGAGCACAGAGCCCGATGACATGGGTCTCAATCCCAGCACCCTGAGATCATGACGTGAGCCGAAATCAAGAGTCAGCTGCTTAACCAACTGAGCCACCCAGGTGCCCATCAATAATTTTATACATTATGAAATGATCCCCATGATAAGTCTAGTTACCATCCATGTCAAGTTATTACAATATTATTGAGTACATTCCCTATGCTGTACATTATACAGTTAGATTTCTGAGAGGTCATTTTAGGTGTCTTCTAAAGAAGAAAAATTCTGTGCATTAAGGCTCAAAGCAGAAAAAAAATTCAGACACGCTGTTGTATTTATTTCCTTTCGAGGTGATCAGAGGAAGCAAATAGAAACTGATGCTTTAACAAAACGTAGAGAAAAAAAATGCTCTGAGATCAAAACTGAAATGACACAGACATTTCTGGTCACCAGGCAAGCTCTTAAGGGAAGGAAAACACTTGTTTCTCATTTCATCCTCTAAAAGAAATGTTAGTGAGCTTTGGATTATTCATCTGAGAAATTTTTCATAATGTGATCAGTGATCAGACTTTCAATTCCTGCGCTTTAGAGTCCGGGTGATGAACCATTTTTGGTATGTAGCTGTTTCATCAAAAATAAGGGAACACGGGGTTCATGTGTGAGCAAAAGATTCTAGTTTTCTCAAATTGGTATGGGAAGCTGAGACTCCAAGGGCAGAGGCATAGCTGACTCCCATGGAGCCCCTGCCAAACCTGCAAACCTTCAACAAATGACGGGTCCCCTAGGAGGAGGGCATCTGTCTGAGGCGATCTGGAAAAGACATCCTTCCCAGTTTTCCTTGAGGGAGCAGATTTAAATTGCAGATCAATTATACCAATTAAGGTCAATGATTATTTCTCAGAGTCCTACAGTGTGCTTTATTTCTTTTAATTACACACAGACCAGCTACCTGGGGCCTGGGAAGCCCCATCCCTAACTTATGCAGGACCTGAGCAACATTAAAAATGGAAGCCCACGTACCAGGAGTCTCAATATGTACAAGTAATAAATGAAGCTAACAAACCACTAAACGAAATATGTTCTGTCTTCTTACCCCGACAAACATATCTTCTTATCTATTGCTCTGGGGTAAGATTGTTCCTAGAAGGGAGTTCATTGTCCTTCAAGGCAGGGCTAGAACACAAGCCCTGGGACTGTTCTGTAGCTAAATTAGCACATGTTATGAATTTTATGGAATGATCATGATTTAAAATATGCTATCGTGTTGTTTGACCATGGATCAGGCTCAGGTTGTAGTGTTTAGCTTGGCAACCACATACGTATGTGCGAAGGTCCAGGGTTCTTAAAGAGGGCAACATTTGCTTTTTTTTTTTTTAAGATTTTATTTATTTATTTGACAGAGACAGCCAGCGAGAGAGGGAACACAAGCAGGGGGAGTGGGAGAGGAAGAAGCAGGCTCCTAGCAGAGGAGCCTGATGTGGGGCTCGATTCCAGAATGCTGGGATCACGCCCTGAGCCGAAGGCTGACACTTAATGACTGCGCCACCCAGGCACCCCTGCATTTGCATTTTTATCGGGATAATTCCTCATTGTATGTGACTGTCGTGAGCACTGCAAGAATTTTAGCATTTCTGACCCTTTTCCATCAAATATCAACGGAAGATCTCAGTCACTGACAAGTAAAAATGTCCCAACTTGTTTTCAGATGCCCCCTAAGGGGGTCCTACCATCCCTGGTTTATAACTTCTGGTAGATTGTATCTTCAATATTTTCTATCAACTGCAGTGGTTAATGCGTGTTGACCACTTCCTTTATGTAGAACACTGTCTTGGGCTCTGGATTGACAATAGACACTTGCTCCAGTGACATTGTGTTGCCATTGGTATCACTAGGATAACTAGGAAGAAGGTATAAAAATTATCCTTAGAAGTGTATGGTTTTTTTTTTTTTGTCTCAAGTTTGTATTGTCACAATGGAATGGCACCCTATTTGATAAACCATTTTTTTAAGATTTTTTTTTATTTGACCGAGAGAGAGAAAGCACAAAGAGGGGGAGCAGCAGGCAGAGGGAGAACCAGGTTCCCTGCTGACCAGAGAGCCCGACATGGGGCTCAATCCCAGGACCCTGAGATCATGACCTGAGCAGAAGGCAGAAGACCCCTAACCAACTGAGCCACCCAGGTGCCCCTGATAAACCAAACTTTTAAGAACACTAACATTTCCCTCATCCTGTACTTGGTTTGTAAAGAATATAGTTGTGATTTTTCATTAGTTAGTTAGTCTTATTGGTAGCAAGAAATAGGACTCGCTCAATTCACTTCAAACAATAGGAGATTTATTATGAAGATGCTCCTAGGTATAAGTAAGACAGACCATCAGCCCCAGGGGAACTCAGGAATTCTTGTTCCTCACAGAGAAGAGATGGGAATGGGGTTTATGCACGAGGGGGTCACCGGGGTCCAGTGCAGTTCTAGATGCTGAGTCACCTGGATGTCCCCTTAACAGTTGGAGCTGTCGGTCCAAACTGAGGGGCTCTGCAATTATAGGGACTCAGCTTTGTTATTTATCTTTCAACCATTCCCAAGCAACTACCTTCCTCTCTAATATGTATGTCCTTTAGCTTCTGCTTACTCAAGCTTATTTTTCTTACTCTCCTCCTTTTTTCCTTCCTTAATGGCCTCTGCCTCCTAATATCGTCTGGATCCTCAATGGCTTTTATTTACTCATGTCTTCCATCAACTCATGACCTCTGCTGCTTCATGAACTTTGCTCTGCAATCTTTCTGCTTCCACACCCCTTCCCCTGCCTCAAGTTCAAATTCTCTAGAAAAATAATCAGATCTGTTCAGGTAGTCATTAATATTTGTTGGGGGCAGCTCACTCATGCCAAGTTCGAGCTGTTCTTTGGCTTAAGCCGTGGTACATAAAATGGTCATCGGGGACATCTCTGGGGCAACTGTCTTCTTCTGTAAGTGTGCTGTGAATCTAAGGCTGGCAGACTACCCTTCAGCATGTGAAAGGGTATAAAATGAGAAGGTGCTTTGCAACTTGGATGGAAGAAATGGACAAAGTATAGCATGATAGGAAATTCCTATTTACAGGACACTGAAACCCAAATTTTATTTATTGTTCTATTTTTTTCTAGTTAAAAATGAAAAAATCATCTATTCTCTCTTTCAAAGTCACTATGTATAATTTGATGACAGAAGACCTCGGTGACCTTAAGCAATTGATGTAAGTTGTTCAAACTTCATCACCTGCATGATGGGGATGGACTTTACAAAGGGTCAAATGAGGTTCCCACAAGAGCATAGCTGTGAAAGCCATTTGGGCATGCTAATGATGCAAATGATTTTTTGACTTTAAAAATGTATGTTGAAATAATGCACATTATTCAGTCATATGTTCGTGGTCCTTTAAAATCTCCTCCCCCCCAGTTAACGCTACCTTTCCTATTGGTATTCATCTGTGCTTCAATTAAACAATTTTACTCAGACAGCACGTGTACCTTCTGGAGTGGCAAGTCATGTGGATGCTGGACCCTCCCTGAGAGAACCTTCTCTAGAAAGTAGAATTCAGTAAGAGGGTCTCCTGGACAGTGTCCATAGGGCTTTTCCAGGAGAATTTCTATAGGGTGGTTTCATTCCTTATCCTCCTGGGAACAAAGCCTGAACACAGGCTCCTGGAATGTCTTCAAGAAGATCACAATCATCCCACGCCTCGGGTGGGTGGCCCGGCCTGAACCAGGAGGGAAACAAATCATAAGCACAGAAGGACACCCCAGTCCCCTGACAGATGCTCCTCTGAAAAAAAACAGACAAGGCGAGAAAAAGTCACTGCCAAAGGATCTTCAACACCAGTTCTGTTGCAAAATCCAATCTCATGTTTGTGATTTATAATCCTCCTGGTGTGAAGGACTCAGACTTTAAAGCCTGGAGGGGAAAACCATTCTTCAGCCTGAGACATTACTGTGCACAGTGATAGAAGGAAGAGAAGGGAAACAAAAGAGCAAAACGACCCCAGCTGTGTGCCAATGTTGATTCTGCTACTGTGATTATCAGTGTTCCACTTCTAACTGATGGGTGATTCTCAAATTGGGAATAACAAGATGTAGTTTAGGGTCACTTGTTTAAGGAGACTTTTGATCGTAACCTGGGTGTACTTGGCTGTGAGATATGCAGGAGCCTGCACAATGTGGCCGGAAGTTCTTTCACCCTCCTCCCAGTGAAAGGTAGGGTCTCCTCCCCTTCTCTATGAATCAGGCTGGCCTCAGATTGCATGGAGCAAGAGAACACGGCAGGAGTGATGCTATGCCAGCTCCAGGCCTGGCCTTTATAAGGACTGGCAGTGTCTATCACGGTTTCTTGGAGCCTTTGGCTATTGTGTAAGAAATGAAACTCACTTGTTAGAGAAACCACATGGGGAGGCCCTGAGACTACATGCAAGTAAAGAGGAAACCCACTGAGCCAGGCTTCCTGTTGCCTTGGACCCTCCAACACAGCCCAGCTGCTGATTGAATAGAGTGAGGGGTCCCAGTTGACGCCATGTAGAGCAGAAGATTTGTTCAGCCAAACCTTGCCCAAATTCCTGGTCTAGAGAAGCATGGGGTATAAGGAAATGGTTGATGCTTTAAGCCACTAAATTTGAGGTGGTTTTTTTTTAAAGATTTTATTTATTTATTTGACAGAGATAGAGACAGCCAGCGAGAGAGGGAACACAAGCAGGGGGAGTGGGAGAGGAAGAAGCAGGCTCACAGCAGAGGAGCCTGACGTGGGGCTCGATCCCATAACGCCGGGATCACGCCCTGAGCCGAAGGCAGACGCTTAACCGCTGTGCCACCCAGGCGCCCCTTGAGGTGGTTTTTAAAGGTAATGATAGATAGCCAAAATACTCACAATAGCAGGAAAGGAAGATGGGGTGGGCTTGGATCTGAGGGAAGGGGTCAAAAGGCCAGAGAGTAGTGGATGAGTCATAAGAGGACTATCCCTGTTGGAGGGTATCATGGGGTCAAAATGCCTAAAAGTTTAATTCACTGTGTGTCTACTGAGCCTTTGAAAACTCCAGGTCCATTTAGGCAGTGATAGTGTCAGGGATGGTAGAGCAGAGGATTCTAAAAACGGCCAAGCTCAGACTCCGGTCTGAGACATTGGGATTCCTTGTCTTCTGGCTGGCTGGTGTCGAGCCCAGCCCCAGAAGAAGAGATGTGAAATAGTAGGAAGGGTTTCAGAGC
Source organism: Ailuropoda melanoleuca (assembly GCF_002007445.2). Lineage (NCBI taxonomy): Eukaryota > Metazoa > Chordata > Mammalia > Carnivora > Ursidae > Ailuropoda > Ailuropoda melanoleuca. The sequence goes on from NC_048218.1 coordinate 91,484,823, forward strand.
CTTAGAGGAACAGCCTGAGAGACAGGGACAGCATCCATCCCCAGAGGGTCCCTAGAGGACAAATTGAGAGAGACAATCATGTGAGTATGAAAATGGGGGGAGGACTCACAGCAGAGGCTGTGTCTTAGTGGCCGAGGGGTGCATTGGATGCTCTGTGGTGAGTCCCAGACCTGGGAAATGCTGAAGAAAAACTGAAGAAAAAGGTTGTGAGCTTGCTGAAGTGACTGGCCATCAATTTATATATGAGTATGAACAGATACGTAGATAGATGTGGGTATTGTTTTATAATTGTTAAGGTCCCAGGGAAAAATAAACGACTTACTCGAAAGGGTTTGATTAAAAAGTCTTAAGTGAAGAAATCATTTACACACGTGTGGGCAGGTATACAGAAAAGAGTTAGCATAGTAGACTGCTATCCTTGGAGAGGCCTGCTTGCAAGGCCTTGGCTGGCACCTGGCAGCGTGGATCTGGGGTGGGTTTCCATCATTCCCTGATAAGAATGGCTCACTGTGCACAAACTGCTTATGCAAACAATATGGTTTATACCCAACACCTACTTTCCTTCTAGGAGCCTGGGGTTTTGGCAGGTGCTATACAAGAAGTGCCTATGTGACTGGCTCCCAATAAAAATCATGGGCACTAAGTCTCTAATGAGCGTGCCTGGTAGACAACATTTCACCATGCTGCCACAAATCATTGTGGGAGGGAATAAGCACATCTTGTGGGGCTCTGCTGGGAGAGCACCTTTGGACCTCGTGCCTAGTTTCTTCCAGACTTCACCCCGTGTTCCTTTTACTTTTGCTGAGTTTGCTTTTGCTGTAATAAATCTGAGCCATCACTATGACTATATGTTGAGCAACGTGTGTCCTCTTAGTGAACCATATAACCCGGGGGGGGGTTAATCTCCCCTCCCCCAATACATCAGGGTAAAGAGAAACATTAAGGGAGGGTAAGGCATCCAGTGACCAGGAATAGCAGGAAGCCCTTACCATCCTTAGACCTGAAGGGGCAGGAGAAGGCAGCCGTTATCAGGACTTGGCGAGCCGTACCTGTGGAAAGAGCTGAGGCCTTGGTGGAGAAACAGTCCCTGACCAAACACATCCCTACTGCTCCTTCCTCCTGACTGCCAGCACCCAGCTGGGGCTTCCCATTGGCCACACCCTACTGGGAGGCAGAAGGCAAGGCAGCCTGGTGGAGCCAGCCTCCTGGGACACAGTGCAAGAGAGAGAGACGGTGAAGAATGGATCTGAGCAGGCAAACAGAATAACTGGGACAAGCTTAAAAGCAAATAATTTTTAACCATTACAGAGCTAGGTTGATAAGTCAGCTTATTACTGAAAGGCTGCCTTTCACATTGTGTTCCTCAACAACCCTGGATGGATCCTCAATGCATATATAGAATAAAGTCCAAATTACTTAGCATGGCATTTCAAGGCCCTTCTTAATCTAGACCAAGATCCCTTTTGAAAGAAGTAAGAAGATCGGTAGGAGAAGAAAGGGATAAAGAAAGGGGGGTAATCAGAAGAGGGAATGAAGCATGAGAGACTATGGACTCTGAGAAACAGAGAAACTCTGAGGGCTTTAGAGGGGAGGGGGCTAGGGGAATAGGATAGGCTGGTGATGGGTAGTAAGGAGAGCACGTATTGCATGGTGCACTGGGTGTTATATGCAGCTAATGAATCATGGAACTTTACATAATGAGTCATGGAACTTTACATAAAAAACCAGGGATGTGGGGCGCCTGGGTGGCACAGTGGTTGAGCGTCTCCCTTCGGCTCAGGGCGTGATCCCGGCGTTGTGGGATCGAGCCCCACATCAGGCTCCTCTGCTATGAGCCTGCTTCTTCCTCTCCCACTCCCCCTGCTTGTGTTCCCTCTCTCGCTGGCTGTCTCTATCTCTGTCGAATAAATAAATAAAATCTTTAAAAAAAAAAAAAACAAAAAAACAAAAACCAGGGATGTACTGTATGGTGACTAACATAATAAAAAAATTATTATAAAAAAATAAAAAATAACAAAAATTTTAAAAAAGAATCAAACTGGTACTATCATATTAGAAATTTTAAAAACAATAAAATTTTAATTTTCTGATTTCAATAAATAAATAAATAAATAAATACTGCTAGAATTTGCTGTTAAAAAAAAAAAATCCCTTTTGAATCTCGTGTCTCCTTCCCCCAGCTGAATTCACGCCACATTCCCGTCCACCGTTAGTACAGCGGCGTTCTCTAACCTTCACGTTTTGCTTTCCACTTCCTTGTATTTTGCATGCCCACGCATTGTTACTTGTGCTTAATGAAGTCCTACCTCTTCTTTAGGGCTCAGCTTAACTACCATGCTGCTTGCAAAGCCTTCTTGAACCCTCCCATTCTCCTGTCAGATGGATTTGCCTTGTCCCATGGTATTAACCAGCCTACCAGGGGTGAGGGTTGGGCCATGTCTTTCTCTACCAGCCCCACTCGGTGTCCAAGACAGAGGCCATGGGCCCCATCTAGGAATGTCCAAATGAGCCCTGACCTCTGAATTTTCTCACACATTGGCTTCCCTTGTGTGGTACCCGCTTGGAGCTGTTACTCTGCTGCTACTCTCGTACCGTTACAATGCTGCAGATCTTAATCGTCCCTTTGGTGCCTAACTAACCAACGCAGGCTCCAGACCCGTGTTTCTGCAGACCGCAAAGCAGGTACTGGGCCTCTACCCTCTGGGCCTGGAGCGGCTCAGTCCTGGGCTTCTCTGCAGATGGACACCGGACATGGTGCACACATCCCTGTCTTTACTAGGTTATGATCAGACAGAAGACAGGACTGCTGTATATCCATCTTTACATTTTCCAGACTGGGTAGTAACTCATGCATAGAGCGAGTGCAGTACACATTGCTGAATTGAATTAACTGGAATAAAAATAAATGAAAGAATGTCAAATTTTTTACCTTCTAATCTATGTCACTTTTGGAAGTCAGGAAAATAAATTGTTCTGGTTTCTGGTTTTGAAACTGAGAGCCCTAAGAAAGAAGGAGAACGTGAATCTCCTCCGAAGGACGCCTTCTGTACCCTGGAGGTTTCGTCTTTGAGAGACAAAGTGAGTCAGCCATTCTAGAAGGAAGGAAAGGCTTCTGGGATATGACCTCCCCTTCCACTGATGGGCAAATTAACACACAAAGCTAAAACTTGCAATTTTAATGGTAAAGTCTGGTTTTTCAATTTTTCAATTTTTAAATAAAAAATGAGTTTAGACTTATTATCAGAGATTTAAATCATTCTGGAAGCTGTGTTATGTGAGCACAGACCATTCTTTCTTCTTTTCCTAAGGCCATATAGAATAAAAACTTGATTAGAAATAAATTTTTAATATTCCAATAAGTTGACATCACTAAAAAGTGGTATCCTAGCAACAAGAAGTGAGACAGTGGGCTGAGTAGATGCAAACTATGGATAGACATTCCACCTGGAACTTTTTAAAAAGGCAGTTGATAAGGCGACTAACTCATAGACATGGCTGGTCAGGCATTAAATTATATTCTTGAACGAAAGGTCCTAGGGAGAGAAAATTTTCAATTAATTTGGCAATGTTTATGGCTTTATACTCAGTGAAGATTAAAGAATTTTTGAACGAGCTACTCTGAAGCTGGTCATTTAAATTTTCCATAGGATTTCAGGAAATAAACAGAATTTAATTTTTCCGTACACCGTATAGATCTCTAGGATCTGTCTAAAGAAGCGCTTTGATAAGGAAAAATGTAGTAAGCTTTGCCAAACAACAAACCAAATAATAATCTTTGTGGACTAGTTAGGGGACTGGGCTGTAGACTCAATTTGTTTTAAACACGAAGCAAGCATTTGCCTGATTTATTTAACTTGACTATACGTATTCTTAGAAATGGTAAGTATGCTTTTAATCCCCTGGAAGCTCTGGGACAGTTTAATAAACTATTACCACACTTTAGCTATTGAGTTTTTGCCAACCCAGTCAGAGTTATTTTTACGATAGTTTTATTGAGACATAATTCATATGCCGTAGGATTCACCCCTTTAAAGTATACAATTCAGGGGTAGTTAGCTCAAGCAGAGTTGTGCAGCCTTCAGCGCTATCTGGCTTCAGAACATTTTAATCTCTGTGCAAAGAAACTCCACACACATTAGCAGTCATTCCCCAGTCTCTCCTCCAGTCCGTTCCTTACAGCCCTCATCTTTCCTTTCTATGGATTTGCCTATTTTGGACATTTCGTGTGAATAGAATCATACAGTATATGGCCTTTCATTTAGTATAATGTTTTTAAGGTTCATCCATGTGGCATGCATTAATATTTCATTTCTTTTAATTGCCAAATAATTTTCTGTAGTAAGAATTTGTCAGTTGATGGACATTTGTGTTGTTTCCATCCTTTGCTATTTAAATAACACTTCTGAACTTTAGTGGAGAAATTTTTGTTTGAACATCGGCTTGAATTTCTAGATCATATGATAATTTTGTGTTTTACATTTGAGAAGCTACCACACTGTTTTCCAAAACAGCTGCACCATTTGAAATTCTCAGAGCAAGCCATGAGGGTTCTAATTTCTCCACATTTTCATAAGTACTTGCTATTATATGCCTTTTTCAGTATAGCCATCCTAGTGGATGTGAAGTGGCATCTTATTGCCTTTGATTTGAAATTACCTAATGATTAATAACAATGAGCATCACTTCAGATCCCTTTTGACTGTCCATAGCTCCTCTTTGGAAAAAAGTCTATTCAAATCTTTTGTCCATTTTTAATTGGGTTATTTGCCTTTATTACTGAGTTGTAAGTGTTCTTTATATACTCTGTAAACAATTCTCTCATCAGATATATGACTTGCAAATATTTTCTCCCAACCTATGGGTTGACTTAAAAAAAAAGATTATTTTTTTAGAGCAGTTTTAAATTCATGACAAAATGAGGGGCGCCTGGGTGGCATAGTGGTTAAGCGTCTGCCTTTGGCTCAGGGCGTGATCCCGGTGTTGTGGGATCGAGCCCCACATCGGGCTCCTCCGCTATGAGCCTGCTTCTTCCTCTCCCACCTCCCCTGCTTGTGTTCCCTCTCTCGCTGGCTGTCTCTATCTCTGTCAAATAAATAAAATCTTTTAAAATAAATAAATAAATAAATTCATGACAAAATGAATCAGAAAGAACAGAGAGTTCTCATATACCTTCTGCCCCCATACGTGAACCACCTCCCCGCTATCAACATCCCCCTGTACCAGAACGGCACATTTGTTACAACTCATGAACCTACATTGCGGCATCATTATCACCCGAAGTCGATGATTTACATTAGGGCTCACGCTTGGTCTCGTACATCCTATGGGTTTTGACAAATGTGCAATGACATATATCCACCATTATGGTATCATACAGAATAGTTTCACTGCTTCGATAATAACTCTGCACTCCAGCTATTCTTCCATCGCTTCCTTTTCCCTTCCCCCTGGCAACCCTTGACTTTTTACTGTCTCTATAGTTTGTCTTTTCCTAAAAGCCGTACAGTTGAAATCCTACAGTGAGTAGCCTTTTTCAGATGGGCTTCTTTCACTTTATATTATGCAATGAAGTTTCCTCTATGTTTTCTCACGGCTTGATAGCTCATCTCTTTTTAGACCTGAAATATATTCTGTTGTGTGGATGTACCACAGTTACTATCCATTCACCTACTGAAAAGCATCTTGGTTGCTTCCAAGTTTTGATGATTATGATTAAAGCTGCTGTAAACACTCATGTGCAGGTTTTTGTGTGGACATGTTTTCAACCATTTTGGGCAAATACCAAGAAACAAGATTGCCAGATCATATGATGAGATTATGTTCAGTTTTGTGAGAAACTGCCAAACTGTCTTCCAAAGTGTCTGTACCATTTTGAATTCCCATCAGTAATGAATGAGAGTTCCTGTTGCTATACCTCCTTGCTAGCATTTGGTATCCTTAGTGTTTTGAATTTTTGCCTGTGTTGACTTCTCACTATCTTGGTGATGTCTTTTAAAACACAAAATTTTTAAATTTTGATGATGTCTAATTTATTTATTTTTGTTGTTCTTTGTGCTTTGGTGTCATATATGAGAAACTTTTGCTTAACTTATGGTCATAAAGATTCACGCCAATGTTTTCCTCTCAGAGTTCTATGTTTTAGCTCTTACATTAGGTCTATGCTCCATTTTAACTTATCTTGTATTTGTGCGAGGTAAGGATCTGACTTCACTGTTTTTCCTGGGGATATCCAGTTGTCCCAACACCATTTGTTGAAAGGACTGTTCATTCTTTATTGAATGGTTTTGGCATCCTTTTTGAAAATACATAGATCATAAATGCAAAGGTTTATTTCTGGACTCTCAATTCTATCCTTATGCCCATACAACACTGTCTTGATTACTGTAACTTTATATTAAGTTTTGAAACCATTAAGTGTGAGTACTCCAATTTTGTTTTTTTTCAAAATTGTTTTGGATATTCTGGTTCCTTGAAATTTCCATATGAATTTTAAAATAAACAGGTCCCTTTCAACACAAAAGTGCACTGGAAGGGCACCTGGTGGCTCAGTTGGTTAAGTGTCTGACTCTTGGGATTTTGGCTCAGGTCATGATCTCAGTGTCCTGAGATGGAGACCTGCGTTGGGCTTTGCACTCAGCATGAGGTCTGCTTGGGATTCTCTTTTTCCTTCTCTCTCTGCCCCTCCCCCTGTTCGCGCTCTCTAAATACATACATACATACATACATACATACATACATACATACATAAAATCTTTTTTAAAAAATGTACTGGGGTTTTTATTAGGAATGCATGGAATCTACAATCAATTAGGAAAAATTGCATAATAACAATATGTTCTCTGATCTGTGAAAATAGTATATCTCTCCATTTATTTAGATCTTCTCCAGAATATTTGGTAGTTTTCAATGTGCGTATTGTAGACATATTTTGTTAAATTTATTTCTAAGTATTTAACTTTTTTGCATGGTGCTAGCAAGATAATAGACACATAGATCAGTGGAACAGAATAGAGAACCCGGAAGTAGACCCACACAAAAACAGTCAACTAATCCTTGACAAAGGAACAAAAGCAATCCAATGGAGAAAGGATAGCCTCTCCAACAAATGATGCTAGAACAATCGAACACCCATATGTAAAAAATGAACTTAAACACAGACCTCACACTTTTCACAAGCATTAAATCAAAATCGATCATAGATCTAAAATTAAAATGCAAAAGTATAAAAACTTCTTGAAAAAGTAAAACAAAATTTGCACAGCCTTGGGTATGGTGATGAGTTTTTAAGTAGAACACCAATAGAAACAAAAGGAAAAAAATGACAAATTGGACTTTCTTAAAAATAAAAATTTCTGCTCTGTAAAAGACACTGTTAAGAGAATGAAAAGACAAGCCTCAGACTGGGAGAAAACATTTGCAAAACACATATCTGATAAAAAATGTATCCAAAATTTACAAGGGACTCAAACTCAACAATAAGAAAACAAATAACCCAATTAAAAACTCAGCAAAAGATCAGAGAAGATACACAGATAACAAATAAGCATATGAAAAAATACTCAACACCATTTATCGCTAAGGACTTTCAAAGTAAACAATAATAAGAAATCACTGCACACCTATTAAAATGATTAAAATCCCAAAACTGACAATACCAATTGCTGGTGAGAATTCAGAGCAACAGGAACTCTCGTTCATTGATGGTCAGAATGCAAAATGATGCAGCAACATTGAAAGGCAGTTTGGTTGTTTCCTGCAAAACTAAAAATAGTTTACCATATGATCAAGTAATCATGCTACTAGGTATTTGCCCAGCTGATTTGAAAACATACCCCCACAAAAACCTGCTTGTTCAGCTTTATTCATCATCTCCAAAAAAACAATGACAGTATCTTTCAATAGAATGGATAAACAAATTGTGGTACATCTACCCGATGGAAATTTATAGCATAAAAAATAGACCTTAATGTATGCAAAATTTTAAAAACATATCATTTAGGAGGTCAGAAAATCTCAGAATGGAATGTAGAATGTGAAAAAAAACAGCAATCTACCTGTATCACAGGTATGAGAAATAACCTCACTGAAGGGAGTTAGGAGAGAGAGTGCTGATCTGAGTCTTTTAAAATGAGTGGAGTCTTGGGGCACCTGGGTGGCTCAGTCGGTTAAGTGTCTGCCTTCAGCTCAGGTCACGATCTCAGGGTCCTGGGATCAAGCCCTGCATCCGGCTCCTTGCTCAGCAGGAAGCCTGCTCCTCCCTCTCCCTCTGCCTGCCGCTCTGCCTACTTGCGCTCGCTCTCTCTCTGTCAAATAAATAAAGAAAGTCTTTAAAATAAAATGAGTGGAGTCTATAAAAACTAAAGGCAAAATAAACTGTACATAAGCGTAGTACTCTAGTTGATAACATTGTTTCACATAAAGGGAGAAATGAAGAATTCTGAAGCCCCAGGATTTGTATACAGGAATTGAATAATTAAACAAATGAACGGCAGAGAGTGGGAGATAGGTTTTTCACTGTTGGAGTGGGAGGTTCCAAGGGGAGAAGGCTCAACTTATCCTCATGCTAATGGATTAAGTTGGAGATATATGAACTGATGCTTAACTTAATAGAGATTCACATGGTTACATTAGAAATATTTATAGTTATGTTTATATACACTAGGTCATTTATACACCTGGAAATGTATTTGCACATATTATTTTCGCACTCTGTCACCTAAGAGGGATTAGAAGCAATGACACCTGAATAGTAATGAACAAATATTGTGCCCAGATCTTGGTTTCCAATACCATTCTCCAGTTAAAAAATCAGGTCTCCTCAGGGCACCTGGGTGGCACAGCGGTTAAGCACCTGCCTTCGGCTCAGGGTGTGATCCCGGCGTTGTGGGATCGAGCCCCACTTCAGGCTCCTCCGCTATGAGCCTGCTTCTTCCTCTCCCACTCCCCCTGCTTGTGTTCCCTCTCTCGCTGACTGTCTCTATCTCTGTCGAATAAATAAATAAAATCTTTTAAAAAAATCAGGTCTCCTTTTCCTGGAGCAAGAAAAACACAAGATGCTTCTCTAGTGCCAAAAAGTTAGAAAGTGCTCGAAAAAACCTTCACAAAGATGGGGATGTGTCAAAGGGACAGAGTCAACTGAAAGAGCTCCCAGTGGTCAAAGCTGGAAAAATCTGAGCTACAAAATAAACAGTGTTGGATTATAACCCAAAGTATAAAATAAATACCCATGAGTCCATACTGATATAAATGATTGAACAAATAAATGGGAAAGAACAGATAAATCATTTGTGCTGACGAATCTCAAGTAATTTAGGTAGATACTCTGCCCTGAAGGAGGTGGAGCGTAATCCTCACTCCTTAAGTACACCATGTGCATGGACACCACCTTCCAAAGAGTACAGCTGGAAAGGATCAAGTAACTTTACGCGAGGCGCTAGCTTATTTTGCCTGTGCCTTCCAAAAGAATAACAAAGGAAGACCATGTGGTAAGAGTTTTGCTAATTCTTTTAAGCTTCCATTTAATGTCTTGATGCAGAAAATTAGTAAATGCTACCCTGGGATTTTGAAGGTATAAGTACAGCTCACAAAGAGCTTTGTGAATTCCCTTGGAAGAAACTCTTGTTTTAGGAAAATGTGGTTCATTAACTGTGATAATGGATCAGAGATAGATGGATATGCAAGCATTTTTAGAACAAGAACTCTTGAGTTTGTGCAAATGATGCATAGATTAGATGTGGGAATAAGAATATTAGCGCGATATGGTGAAGAGAAAAAGTGGAATCTTGGGAAACCTCTGAGACTAAGGTAGTATTTCTCCAATAGCTTTGACCTGACCCCCATAAGAAAATAATTTTACGTCATGATCTAGTATGTGTATTTGCATATGTATTAGTATAATTGAAATTATTATTTGTGTTCTCTTCTATTTTACTTTAAAAAAATGCTCATCTAACCCATTAAATTGTTTTTTACCTCCCACTAATGAGTCAAGGTTTATAATTATTTCCCAAACACCGTATTATAAAAAAAATTTCAAATACACAGAAAAGTTTAAGGAATTGTGTGTTTTACAATGCTGTTGTACATTAAACATTCATATACCCACCATTTACTTTCAATAATTCAAATTTAGTTTCACACACTGAAATACTTCATATATGTACTATACACTAGAATTCAATATTTTTATGGTTATCTTTTTAAGATAAAGTTTACATTCAATACAATGTACAAATTTAAGTTTGTATATTAGTTTCCTAGGGCTGTTATGACAAATTACCATAAATTATGTGGATTCACAATAGGTGTTTATTCCTTCTTAGTTTCGGGGACTGAAAGTCTGACATTGAAGTGTTGGCAAGTTTGGTTCCCTTTGGAGTCTCTGAGGGAGGATCTTTCAAGCCTCTCTCTTAGGTTCTGGTGGCATTCCTCGGCATTCCTTGGCTTGCAGCTATAATTACTCCAATCTCTGCCTCCATCATCACATGGCCTTCTCCCTGTATTTTTCTGTATCTCTGTGTCTTCACATAGCCTTTTCACAAAGACACCAGTCTTTGGATTTAGGGCTACCTTAATCCAGTATGACTCATTTTAACTTGACTACATCTGCAAAGACCTTATTTCCAAATGAAGTCATATTTACAGGTACTAAGAGTTAGGACTTCAACATATTTTTCTGGAGGATACAATTCAACCCACAATAAAGTACATGGCTTATTCCATGAGATTTCACAAATGCATCTGCCTGTGCAACTGATATTCTTAAGATATGCAACATTCCCACTATCCCAAAAAGTTCCCTGAGTCCCTTCCCAACCAATCTTCACATTCACTCATTCTTAGAGGTAAATCAGAGGTCTTTAAAAAAAGAAAACCTATAGATTAGTCTTGCCTATTCTAGAACTCCATATAAAGGAACCACATAGTATGTATCCTGCTTCTTCCATTCAGCATGTTTTTGAAATTCATCCATGTAGTTTGGTGTATAAGTAGTTTGTTTCTTCTTATTGTTGAGTAATGTTTTATTACATGAATAGGCCTTAGTTTGCTTATCCATTATCTTGTTGGTGGAGATCCTGGCCGTTTCCGATCTTTGGCTATTACCAACACAACTGTTAAGAACATTTTCGATCTAGTTTTTTGTGGACATATGCTTTCATCTCTCTTGGGTACTGTGTTAGCTTTCTATTGCTGCTGTAACAAATCACCACTAACTCAGTGGTTTAAACAATACACAAAACCAGAAGCTGCAATTCAGAAACCCAACACAGCTCTCAATGGGCTAAAGTCAAGGTGTTGGCAGAGCTGTATTCCTTTCTGGAGTTTCCGGGGGTGGTGGGGGGGACCTGTTTCCTTGCCTTTTCCAGCTTCTAGAGGTCACCCATTTGCCTTGGTCCACAGCCCCCTTTCTCGACCTTCAAAGCCAGCAACATGGCATTTCCATGACCATTCTTCTGCAATCACATGTCCCTCTTACTCTCTTCTTTGCCTCCTCTTTCAGTTTGAAGGACCCTGTAATTACTTTGGACCCATTTAGATAATCTAGACTAATATTCCTATTTTAAAGTCAGCTGATTAGTAACCTTAATTCCATCTGCAACTTTAATTCTCCTTTGCTAAGCAACACAGGTTCTGGACATTCGAACCTGAACATCTTTGGGATGGTCATTGTACTGCCTACCGTAGGTACATAGTCAGGGGTGGAATTCTGATCATAGAAAAGACTTAGTTTAACTTTTTAAGAAAATGCCAGAACTTGACTCAAAGTGATTATAAAATTTTATACTTCCACCAACAATGTAGGAGAGTTGTTACTCTCCTACCAACAATGTATGAGCATTCTGGTTGTGACACATCCTTGCCAGCATTTGTTGTCGTCTTTCTTGTTGTAGCTATTCTAGTGGCTTTTGTGTCCCGTTGTGGTTTTAATCTGCTTTTCCACAATGCAGCACTTTTCATTTAATTTGCTTATTAAGCAATTTTTATATATTCCTTTTGTGAATTTTTTCTTTGAATTTTTTGCCCATTTTTTTCAGGTTGTTAGTTTGTTACTGAGTTGTGTGAGTCTTTCTCATTTTCTGGATATCAGTCTTCTTGTGTATGTATGTTGTGCTAATACTTTTTGTCTATGGTGACATCATCAGGGGCCTGCTCTGCTATCCTTGGCATAGTCTCCTTGTACTAACCCCCCTCACGTTTCCAAGATGGCTGCCACAGGTCCAGACATCACACCAAGAGGCAACATCTCATAAAATAAAGTCTGTTTCTTTTTTATAAGTCTTTAAGACTTTAAAAAAAGCCAAAAAGCAGAAAAAATTTTTACTAGATACATGCTCTCCAGTAGAATTCCACACACATTTCTGTAGTTAGGATAAGCCTACCACTAAGTTAATCAATAACAAGGGAAATTGGCACCACTATAATTAGCTTGGTCTAATCAGGGTGTGGAACAAAATCTGGCTCTCCTAGTGTGGAAAAAGGGTATTAGGTATTGGATTGCGGGGGACAACAAACATTGCCACCTCCACTGGAGAGCCTCTCGGGTGTTTCTATTACTAAGTCCTAGCACTACGTGTCAGGAGCAGACAGTTCGTATTCTCTGCTCTTCAGAGCCTTTAAAGCTACCACCTCCTACTCTATCCCTGGAGATTCTCAGCTTTGGGATTCCCAGTTTCTTTTATTCCTCATGCAAAAGCACAGCTCTTTTCATATAAGGTCCTTTCGTTTACGTAGGAGACTGTAGGAAACAAACAGTTAAAAATTCACCCCGGAGAAGTTACAAAGCTTAGGGAAACTTCCACAATATTGACTATCACGGTCCCTGAAACAAAGTCCCTTCTGAGTTGGTACCTGAATGCTTGCTGGATCATTGTTCTCAGCTTTCTCTCCATTCCCGAAGATGCCCCTGGCATCCGAATCCACAGTATCTTGCCATTTAGATACAGCACAATTCTGAACCCTTTCTCCATGACGGCCTATATTTACCATCACTTGCAGCGGGTACTCCTTTCTCTCAGCGGGGAAACAGCCTTGGGAGGACCCCTGGACTGGAGGGCACTGATATGTCCCACAGAGCAGCCTCTTTGAGCACCTCCTGGCAGTCCATCCACACTGGGCTGCTTCCGATTCTGCCTTGCTGCAAAGAGGAAGGCTGCTCTATTTGGGCTGTCACTTAGGAAGTTTATGGTTGAAATGGTCAGTAATAAAGTGTTCTCCAAAACCAACACTTTCTTTTTTTGCCAGTAAAAGTAAATCTAGGAAACTTTGTGCCATTACTTGGCACTCCATTCCTGAGGAAAAGCCTCATCTCAAAGTCCTTAAAAGAGAGCCCCTAAGCTCTGATAGACTTTCTGTCTATCTGAGATGGAACACTGGCACCATAGTGGCTGTGTGGCTCATTCTCTCCCTCTGTCTCTCTGTCTATGTGTGTCTCCCTCTCTTCTGGAAATAATACAGGGCTAAATATTTCAGAAAGAGATGAGAGTAGAGGATGAAGGCAATTAATAATCAGAATTGGGGTTAGGTGAATCAAGGATTCTAGAACCTATGGTATGTGGTAGCCAGAGAAGCATCCAGAGTAAAGGCAGAAGTCATATTTAAACATCTTGGTGGTTAAAAATTTAAGAAGGGTTTAATACCAAATTGCTGGTGCAAAGGCCAAGTACTTTTCATTCTTGGCAGTTAGGATATGGAAAAAGGGCTGAAAGTTTGGACTTTGGGCAAAGGATTAAGAGAAGGTAGTCACAGAAGTTAAAGTTGCTGGGGTCAATAATCTAGAAGGTAGGTGATGAAGACAAAAGAACTAGTAGCCATGGACCAGGAATGGATCTGGCCCAGAGGTATTGGATGGTTTATCTTCTGCCCAGAATTATAATTTCTGCTGGACATGGGAGGTTGTGAGTCTGCAGGCATGCTCAGGGAGGCATGGAGTATCATAGAAAGCATGCTGGACAAGAAGCATGAGACCTAGGCCCTGTTCTAGCTCTGTCCCACACCAGCTGGATGACCTTAGGCAAGTGCCTTAACCTCTCTCAGTCTTTATCCCAACTCACCTGACATCTTGACATGAAGATGCGGTGTCAACAATCATACTGTGAACCAGTGTGTCCAATTGGCATCCAGGACTTGGGGATGGATAGTGGAGAAAAAACGTGGTTTGAAATGTATGGAGTCAGAAGTTACTCTGTGGAAATTCTTCCAAGCATCAGATGTGTGAAATGATAGTTGAAGGAATCCATTCCTATTAACCCTTAATCAAGCCAGAAGTGCTCTCCTATCAATAATATATTTGATAATACAACATATACAGTTATAAACGTGCCCTGTATTTTTCCTTCTTTGATGGAAATCACATGAAAGTGAATTTATTGGAGCTCCCAAGTTTATAGCCTATGCCTATGGTATTTTTAGAATTTCTAATTTGTTTTAATTTCTCTTCCCTTCATTTAGTGCTTTCTATGTGCCAAGTGTTTCTCTGGTCACTGGAGATACACAGGTAAACACAGCAGACTCTCATGGAGCTTTATATAGGAAATTGTCAGATCTCCACCATTCAAATAAGAGCAACTCCAACAGAATCTCTGTGGCTCTCTGGATAAAACTGTAGCTGTCACTTCACGGTACACTCGGACTGATCTTTAAAAAACGACAGAAGCCCAAAAACCCAGCACTGGAAGACAGACAAATACAAAAGGGAACTGTATCAATCTCTATTCACAAAACAGAATGAACCAAAGCAACAAAAACAAGACTGCACTAATCATAGAGACTAACTTTCTGTGATTATTTGAGGTTGGATCTTGAAATGGTTATTTTGAGTCCTTGGAACTTTTTTTTTGGTTATTTATATCTTAATGAAGCTTATGTAATAACGGCCAGGAAATGCATAAACTGCGAAATGCGACTTTTCTGCACACAGGAGGATATTCAGGGGAGTGCATCAGGGAAGTAGAACCAAATCCAGGCCCTGTTCTGCTGGGGAGACTCTCAATGGGAAGAATAGGCTAGAATTTTTCTCTCAGCTCCAAAGGCACAAGTTGATAGAACGCGCCTTGCCACCAAGTACAGCAATGCAAACCTATCAGAGTAAAAAGCTCAAAAAGACAGGGCAGGGGGATGTCATGCCACTTAAATAGAGTCAAGACCTCTCCCGAGTAATAAGCAACGTCAGCTGACGTTTTGCAGAATATATTAAAGAAGAATCAACCTTCTTAAATTCTAGCATAAAATGAAGACTTACAGAATGAACTTTAAAGATCATTGCTGCCAAGAGATTTGTGAATTCTCTGAAACAGTATTGAAATCTTTGCTAAAAGGAAGCAGCCATTACAAACGCAGGTGGTGAGGGTGGTGAATGCCTTCAGAAAGAGAAAGAATCTATAGATTGACAGTAAATGAAAAAGAGACATTTCCTTTGGCCATCCTTGGCTAAGGGTTTTAGCAATTCCTAGTTAAGAAGGATTGAAGTGTTAGAAGTTATTACTAGGCCTGTGCTGTTTATTATTTGTTTTATGTACACACAAGCACACACACACTTGTTTTTGTACCTTTGTACACCTAATTCCTATACATACACGTACATGCACATTTGCACACTCACACACTCATGCTTCAGTAATCTGAATAGTGAAGTATATTTACTTTTCACTCTGTTGAATGAGTTTAGGTAATTTTTTATTGTCATTACAAAGTGCTAGTTTCAATACCCCTTGTGGTGAGTGGAAAAGACCTTGAAATCAAACCTGCATTTAAATCCTGATTCTTCCATTTACCAGACATGAAACCTCCAGAAAATTGCTTAGTTTCCAAGCTGGTAAAATGAGGGGAATAAAACTGATGCCCACGTCTTCTGTGAGAGTTAAATTACATAAAATATGTAAAGCTCCTGTACAAGCTATTCCCCATGCCCACAACTGAAAGGGAAGCTTCCTGCCCAAATGTCCCACCGGCAGGAACTGGTCTGCCCTCTCCTACATTTGCTTTGGCTCTGGGTGGCCTCCATGCTTTGGAGCCAAGGACGAGATGGCCCTGTCCCCAGACCTGTGCCCTCTGGGCCCGTGGTGCTATGGCAATGCTGCCAGCCGTAGCGTCCTTGGCTCTATCCTCAAAGTCATCCTTCCTTCATTTCATCCTATCTCTGTCCCTTTCTGTCCAGGCTGGCAGTGTTTCTGTTGATATAAAATTCTCAGTAAACTTGTTGGCCTCTCATGCAATACATGGGGATTCAAGTCACAAGACAAGAGAGTCCTCCCCAGGTTTTTCCCAGATAACCACATCTCTATTTCTGGCTTCTGCTCAGATGGTTGATTGGATCCATGAGTCACATGCTTAATCTCTTTTTAGCAAATAACTGTCCCGTTTCCAGAATGGGCTATCTGGATAGGCTGAGAATCCTCCCAAATCATCAGCTGCTGGTTTCTTTTGGCTTAGCAGGTCCTTCTCCAATTTATTTTTCTCCTCTTGCGTTTTACTACAAGCAGTAAGGAGAAGCCAGGCGGCACTTTCAACACTCTGCTTGGACTCTCCTCAGTTAAATACCCGAGCTCACCGCTGGTAAGGTCTACTTTCCGTCCAATAGCACACGATTCAGCCAAGTGCCCTGCCACTCTATAGTGAGGATCGCCTCTCCCCCAGGTTCCAATAGCACATCCCTCATTTCTGTCTGTGACCTCTGTTGTAGACTGTATGTTTGTGTGCCACCCCCCTCCCCCCGGCAATTCTTATGTTGAATCCTTAACCCCCAACATGATGGTATTTGAAGATGGGATCTTGGGAAATAATTAGGTTTTGATGAGGTCATGAGAGTGGGGACTCTGTGATGGGACGAGTGTCCTTATTAGAAGAGGCAGAGACACTAGAGCTCACTCTTCACCCTGTGAGCGCACAGCAAGAAGAAAGCCACCTGTAGGTCAAAGAGAAGGCCCTCACCAAGAACCAAATCTGTTGAAACCTTGAACTTGGACTTCCAGCCTCCAGAACTGTGAGGAATAAATGTTGCTATTTAAGCCACCCAGTCTATGGCATTTTGTCATAGCAGCCCAAACTGCTATGCCAAAGTGCATAAAAGGCACTTTTAACATTTATATTCCTAGCAACATTCTATGTGTGATAATTTGTGTATTCTCTTAGACAATAGAAGCTTTCTCTATAGCTCCCCTTTTTTCTGAGTTCTCACTAGACTCTCCTTTAACATCCACATTTCTACCAACAGTCTCTTCAGAGCAATCTAGACTTTTTTGCTTCATACACCTTAAAATTCTTCTCCTCTTTACCCATTACCCAATTCCAAAGCCACTTCCACATTTTCAGGTATTTGTTACAGTAGTGCCCCACTTTCAGGCACCAGAATCTGTACTGGTTTCCTGAGGTTGTCATAACAAAGGACCATAAACTGGTCCAAACCAACAGAGATTTATTATCTCACAGTTCTGGAGGCTGGAAGTCTGAAATCAAGCTGTTGGCCGCGTTGGTTCTGTCTGAGGGCCGCAGGAGAAGAATCTGTTCCAGGCTTCCTTCCTTGCCTTGTAGATACTATCTTCTTCTGTCTCATCACAAAACCTTCTCCCTGTGCATGTCTGTGTTCAAATTTCTCCTTCTGATAAAAAATACCAGTAATATTAGATTAAGCACTCACCTCACTCTAGTATGACCTCATCCTATCTTAAATAATCACATCTGCAATGACCCTATTTCCAAATAAGTTCCCATTCTGAGGCACTGAGGGTTAGGACTTCAACATATGACTTTTGAGGGCACACAAGTTAATCCATAATACCTCCTTTACCCTGGTGCCTGCTGATTGGTCCAGGGTTTCTGATTCATATTTGGCCATTTGCCTATGACTTTGTCTAGATTGGGAAGGTCACCCTTACGCATTTGGCTCGAAAAGTCTAAAGACAATCAGGAAGTTTGCCGGAGAGAGAATCCCTAAGGTAGACAGGAGCCCCTGAGCAAACCAGTTACGTAGGAGCAGCAGCTCTGTTTTGAAAACGCTGAGATTTGTGGTTAAGGTAAGGATAAAGGGCAGAGAGTGGGAGCAAAAGGAAACTCTACGCCACACAAGAAGAGCAGATG
This sequence comes from Ailuropoda melanoleuca, assembly GCF_002007445.2. Taxonomy (NCBI): domain Eukaryota; kingdom Metazoa; phylum Chordata; class Mammalia; order Carnivora; family Ursidae; genus Ailuropoda; species Ailuropoda melanoleuca. Next base: position 91,502,895 of record NC_048218.1, read on the forward strand.
GAGAGGGCAGTGGCGTTCTGTGAAGACAGAGCACTAGAGGAAAGACAGGTGAGAGCTCTGCCAAGATCCCCAGGGTTGGCTAGGCTGTGGTTCCAGGCTCCATGAGGCCAGGTCCTGCTGTGGGCCCTGCTCTGGGAGTTCTGTATGATCTCTCTCCATCTGAATTCCTGCCTGACTTCCTTCCACAAACAAAACAAAACCAAGCATTCACCTGAGCCAGCCCAATCCAATCTAAGGCATGGCACAAACTGGTCCTCAACAACACTAATCTTCCTCCTTCTCCATCAGCTGATAATTGGGTCAAAATTCTTGGACACAAAAATACCAGGCTGGTCACATAATGGCCATTTCAGAATGATTGGTGCCCAAAACTCTTTGACTACTATATGAGTTTTAATGAGTTAAAGCCCCATTAGAATTTAGCTTCTTTTAGTAACAGATGCTTTTAGACTGTACAAGCCTTGGTATTAGCATTATGGACTATTGCACTTAAACAACCCTCATTTTTCCATTTATGAACTGAGAGGAGGAGGTCATCTCAGAGCAGTAGCTTTCTTTCCCTTTAGCCTGCACTTGCAAAGGTGGGAGAAGAAACTAATGAGAGAAAAGAGATGGCTTACTGTTGCTAAGCAACCTTTGTTGGCAAGGAATGTAAAAAGAAGATTCAAAGAGCTCCTAATTGGGCAAATATCTTACAGAATATTTATAATTCCAGAGAGATTTGTTTTCAGACCATTCCTTTTTTGTATCGAAGTATTTAATCCCTTATTTTAGAGATGGTTGTCATAATTACATAAAATTTTGTCACTTAAAACTAATTTTGGGGTGTCACTGATTGAATTCCAAGTATTTGCAGAAGACACATTAAATTTTTTTTAATTTAAATAAGCCTCAGAGCGTATATAATTTACACATGAGTACTGTGGCTTTCCATATCTATAGCCAAATAAAGCATCTCCCTGCAGGTATGATGCCACTGGAAATAAAAGGGTGGCTCTTAAGCTTACTATTTTCATAATTATGATCTCTGATAGGGTGACCAATTCATCCTGATTTACCCAGAACTTTCCCAGTTTGGGTACTGCAAATCCTGCATCCCAGAACCCTCTTAGTCCAGGGCACATGGGGATGTTAGTAAGCCTATCTCTGATTTTATTATTATACCTGAGATGCTTAGATTAGATTCAGTATAAACCTCAGGGCATATTTCCTGGGCATTTATGAACTTCATACCTGGTGTTCCTCTGGGCCTGATAGGGCTTTAATCAATTTGGTAGGGTCCCAGGAGCGGGTAGCTGGGGAGAACCTACTGGCAATGAGAGTGAAACTGACCTGTTTCTCCTCCATTTCAGTTTCCTTAATATGTATTGTTGGCCAATATTCGAGTCTAAGATTTCAACTTCTTTTAGGCTCCCAGATGGTTTATATATGTAATAAGTTCCCATCAGTAACATCCGTCATTATAAAAAGCAATTCCATTGGCATGGTTATGGGGGTGGGGGGTGTCCAACATGAGAAAGGGGGAGCAGCAGAGCGTGTGCAGTGTGGGAGAGAAAGCCACTGGGAGGTTCTTATCTGTTTCCCAGGGAAGGGGCATTGTTCCTTCTACGGGGGCAGTCTCATCCTCTCCCACAAGTATGTAAGAATTCTTCCAAGCCACCAAACCACAGTGAGTTGATGAACTATGTGTCCGGTTGCCCCTGAGGTTCTTGGTACATAGTCAGTTGGCTTTGTGACCAATTGACCTGCATCACACTGTCTAGATCACAGAATTTTAAAATGCAAACTGAGCGCTATATGGAGGCCTAGGGAAGAGGAGATCAAGGTGAGTAAATGGTTGGGAAGTAAGACAGCCAGAACAGAGGTAATTTAATCTAGTGAAAACAAGACAGGTAATAATCAGTGCTCGTGTAGATAAGGACTTTCTCAAGTAAAGGATATCTCTTTCACTGAAAGAGAGCAAATAAAAGAAATTGTATGCAATCCAAATATGCCAGATTTAGGTGGGATATCCTGATTTCCAACGTGTCATGATTCTATTGCATGTAATCTGACAATGCAGGGATGCACCATGTCTACGACTAACAAAGGATTACTCAAAGTTTGCCCTGATAATTCTCTGTGTTATCAATTTCTACACTGCAGGGAAGACCCGAGCTGAACGTCGCACACAGGTGTCCCACAAACTAATCCATGGTCACTCTCACTCCTTGAATAATACAAGGAAGCTCCACAGTGGTGTGTGTGTGTGTGTGTGTGTGTGTGTGTGTGTGTGTGTGAGCTAATGGCTAAGAGGCTGATGGAGGAGACACGGATGCAGATTTCGCAGTTAGATTCACTAGCACTACAGTTTGGTAGCAAAGATGTGGAATGAAACTCAGTTGACAGCCATTAACACACCACTCAGTCAAATGAATAGAGTTATTTTTTAAGCTGGTGCTAAGTGGGGACAGTGGTGTCACATTTTTAACTAACAAATGCGGAGGGAGTGTTAAGAAGTGCGTTTAAAAGAAGATATGGGATTTCTGCAGGCACAGAAACGCAGATAAAAACCAGGAGAGAAGCAAAATAACAAAAACCCTCAGCACACTCTGTTCTGGGAAAACAAGGGTACCAGTTTCTGGGTCGTCCTGTTTTGGGAGTGCCATTCATGCGCTATGCTTCTCAACACATGAAGAAGAGGTGGGACTATCAGTACCAAAAAGATTATTGTCAACAAGTCAGCAAATACACAGAATTCTAAAACTCTAGACTCTTGGGGGCTACCTTGTGGTTAAACACTGGGTCAGCAGAGCTCATCCTTCCTGCCCTGTCTTTTTTGCACTGACACATACACACACACAAACACACACAGTCCTTTGGCCTTTTTAAGCCTTTCCACTTCCCATGGAGGTCCGGCCTCTCCTCTTCTGTGAACTCTGGTATAACACCCACGTTCCTCTGCTCCATGGGGCGTGTGTTCCATGCCTCTTCAGAACCCGACCTGGGAGAGTCCTTACAGACACAGCCTCCACGAGGATATCCTGCTAGGACGAGCTATGAATCTGACCGTGCTAACAGAGTGTCTGCTTCCTGCCAGCATCCAGATACAAGACAAAAGCTCTCCTTCTACCCCTTAAACTCAGGAGTCACCATGTTCCAGAAAAGAGAAACTTGTCCTGCCACAAACGCATTTGAGGTTTGTCATCTTGAGTGCCCTCAGCCCAGAGGAAAGGGGTTGGAGAGGCTTCTTCTAAGCCTTACTGAGCAAAGCCTCTTACTAAGCAAAAGTTTGGACCAAGAGGAGAGGGAAAGGAAAGGAAGAAGGGGAATGAAGAAAAGGGAAGAGCAGCCCCCTTGCCAGAGAGGCTTGTGGAATGCAGCCGTCACACCGGCTGTGCAACAGGATGGCAGGCGCTGCAGAGACTCCTCTCAGGACCCTGCCTTTGCGGGTTCTTCGGCTCGGAACGCTCTTTCACCGGATTGTGTGGCTTCTCCCTCACTCCGCTTGGCCTCTGTTCGAATGCCACGTTGCTCAGAAAGGCATTTCCCAACTGCCCTTGACCCCTTATCCTGCTTTATTCTCCATCTGTAGACTTACCACTGCCTGGTGCATTATGTAGCTGTCTGCTTACTGTCTGTGCCCCTTCCCCCACATTAAAACACAAGCTGTGTGTGAGCAGAGACCTGCCGCTTTTGTTCAGTGCAAACCCCAGAACAGTTTCTGGCAACATAACAGATGCTGCATAAATATTTGTTGAGTGAAAATTAGGGATATAGGTTTTGGTGGAGCTCTATTGACGTCTCTAGGATTTATTCTGTTGGTTTAAAGCAAATAGGATGAGGACTAAGGTATGAGGGCTCTGGTATGTGGTCTTCAACTACAGTAAACAGCAGAACAAGGCCAGGCACTCCTTGGTTTGTAGAACATGAGATGCTTCCTGGCAGCTAAATCTCCTCCTTATTGTAATCAGGGAGAAGGAACCCTAATGCCTGGGGTGTGAATGACCAAGGGCTATGGTCTTCCAGACCCTTGGCTGGGCAGGAATTCTTGGAGACTACTGCTTCGATACATAAAACATAAAGCAACTAGGAACACTGTACTCTGGGCCCCAACCATCACCACTCACCTCCAGGCAAGTGGCTATCTTGATTGGACTGATTGCAATGCACTTCAAGTCTCTGCAAAAATTTAAGCAGGAAAATGTCTGCCCCAAAAGAGCTTTGAGATCAGGGGCACTTGGGGGACTCAGTTGAGTGTCCAATTCTTGATTTTGGCTCAGGTCATGATCTCAGGGTTCTGAGATCAAGCCCCTCATTGGGCTCTGTGCTGGTCATGGAGCCTGCTTAAGAATCTCTCTCTCCCTCTCCTTCTGCCCCTTCCCCCCACCCCAGCAACCACTCCCTTCACATACATTGTGTGTGCTCTCTCTAAAAAAAAAAAAGAGCTTTGAGATCCTAGAATAAAGCACAAATAATCCAAGATGAGACAACGGGGAGGATAGATGCAAGAGAGTCAATAAATTTAATTGGAACACCCACTTGGGGGTTGGGTTCCTCTAAAAAGTGCCTTGTTTGCTCCATCTTATTGTAATTCCCCTGGACTACCACAGAGAACTTGCCTTTTATTCAAAATAAATATTCCAGTGGATGAAATCTAAGCAGACCACGTTAGCACTAGAAAGTTGAGTTGTGATGGATTTCTCCCACGCCGGGATTTGACGCTTCCGTGGTGGAGGAGGAAGGGAAGCTATATTTCTGAAATGAGTCGTCTCTTTTCTCTCTGAATCAATTGTTAGTGCATCTACAACCTTCAGTCTGATCAGTTGTGCTGGGCTGAAAAATAAAAATTTGCCTTGGAAGGAGGGTCCCCCCTCCACTCTCCGATATAAAAAATCTGGCCTCTTTCTGTTTGTGTCATTTTCCACTTTATTTGCAGACTTGCATATGCACCTCTCCCCCTTTCATTAGTCTGCAGGATTTTCATCCTTAGGTCTCCTTAGACCTGATGGACATCTGTGAGAGATTTGGCAGCTCTGACGTGTTCCCTCTCAGAAAGTCATGTCTAAGACAGGGGGGTCACACAAATCAAAGACGAGCTGAATAGCTGAGAGAGAAGGTCAATGGTTTTAGAATAGCTTCACTTTTCATGATTATTTTAAAAATTTACCCTTTCCCTTGTGTCAAGTAGAAAGGGTCACAGTTCTATGCAAATCCAGAGCGTCCTCTTTATGCAAACGAGATGACCACTGGACTGAAACATTTACGTTATTGTTTCTGCCAGAGGGTTGAGCCAGAACACTTCCCTGCTCTGTGCACCTGCTCTGTACCTAGGACTCCGCTGTGCGACGGGGCAGGTGCCCAGAGGAACAAAAGATAGGACATCATCCTTCGGCATTCCTCAGAGACTCTGTACAGGGGGCCTACTCATGAGTGTCCTAAAATATCTCTTCCAAACTCAAACTTGCTCCCTCCAATCTGCTCTCAACACAGCAGCCCGGGTAGCCTTCCCAAAGCAATCAGGTGGTGGTCGTTATTCTGCTTGAACACCTTCAGGGGCTTCCTCTGTGCAACATGGGATGAAGGCCAACATTTTCCATGACTTACCCCTGCCCACCTCTTCAGCTCTGCCTCTCACGTCTCACTTGGAGCTCCAGCTATGAGCAACATTCTACCTTGCTCAGACACACCTTGTCCCCTTGCTCTCAGACTCTCCAGCCTGCCCTTCTGGGCCCTATCTATCTATCATCTATCTATGTATCATCTATCTATCAAAATTCCAGGTAGTTAACATACAGTGTACTATTAGTTTCAGGTGTACAATATAGTGATTGAACACTTCCATACATTACTCAGTGTTCATCGCGGCAAGTGCACTCCTTAATCCCTGTCACCTACTTCCCCCATCCCCCCCTACCTCCCCTCTGGTAACTATCAGTTTGTTCTCTAGAGCTAAAAGTCTATTATTTATTGACTTGCTTCTCTCTCCTTTTTTCCCCTTTGCTCATTTGTTTTTTTTCTCAAATTCAACATATGAGTGAGATCATATGGTATTCATATTTCTCTGACTCATTTCCCTTAGCATTATACTCTCTAGATCCATTCGTGTTGCTGCAAATGGCAAGATTTCATTCTTGTTTTAGGGCTGAGTAATATTCCACTGTACTTATCTATTCATCTATTGATGGACACTTGTAAATAATGCTGTAGTAAACACAGGGGTGCGTGTATCTTTTCAATTTAGTGTTTCTGTATTCTTTGGGTAAATCCCCAGTAGTGTGATTCCTGGATCATAGGGTAGTTCTATTTTTAACTTTTTGAGGAACCTCCATGCTCTTTTCCACAGTGGCTGCACCAGTTTGCATCCCCACCAACAGTGCAGGAGGGTTCTACTTTCTCCACATCCTCGCCAGCACCTGTTGTTTCTTGTGTTGTTGATTGTAGCCATTCTGAAAGGTGTGAGGTGATATCTCATTTTAGTTTGCTTTCCATTCCCCTGGTGATGAGTGATGTTGAGCACCCTTTCATGTGTCTGTTGGCCATCTGGATGTCTTCTTTTGAGAAATGTCCATTCATGTCTTCTGCCTATTTTTAAATTGGTTTGTTTTGGGGGTGTTGAGTTTTATAAGTTCTTTATATAGTTTGGATACTAACTCTTTATCAGGTTTGTCATTTGCAAATATCTTCTCCCATTCCATAGCTTGCCTTTTAATTTTGTTGATTGTTTCCTTCGCTATGCAGAAGCTTTTTATTTTAATGTAGTCCCAATCATTTATTTTTGCTTTTATTTCCCCTGTCTCAGGGTACCTATCTAGAAAAGAGTTGCTATCCCTGAGGTCAGAGAGATTACTGCCTGAGCTCTCTTCTAGGATTTTTAGGGCTTCAGGTCTCACATTTAGGTCTTTAATCCATTTTGAATTTATTTTTGTGTATGGTGTAAGAAAGTGATCTAGTTTCATCCTTCTGCATGTTGCTGTCCAGGTTTCCCAATATCATTTGTTGAAGAGACTGCCTTTTCCTATTGGATATTCTTTCCTGCTTTGTCAAAGATTAATTGACCATATAACTATGGGTAAGAAAATGGTTCAGTTCATTCTTTGGGTAAGTCTGTCTTGTTAATTATTCTATATCTTTACAATGCATAGCATGGGATCTAACATTTAGTAGGTGGTCAAAAAAAAAAAATACTGGTTGAAGGAACAAATGGCTAAATTGAAATATCAAACCCGGCCTATTTTTGCAAGCCGCTGCCTCTCAAATCACCAAAATCTTATCCTGAAGATTTGTCCCGATTGAGTTGAGAAGAACTGATCCCTTCTACTAAGCACCACCCCCTCCCAGATTTGCTCTTGTCTTTATTTTCTGAAAATGATATTTATCCAGATGTGGCACTGGCTTAGGTGAAACCGTGAGCATTTAGGGGACTGTGTCTTCTCCCCTGACTGATCTGGATTTTCCTAGAATCAACTGCCAAGGAAAGAGGTGGGCAGTTTCATAGACAGAAGAGGGGGCTCAGGGGGTAGATTGTCGGTAGGCCAGAGTGGAAACTCCAGGCTCCTCGTGAGCTCCTTCCTCCGCTGGCTCTGAATTTCAAGACATCTATATATGCATGAATGCATGCCCACGTGGGTGGTAAAAAGACATCCTCTTCCACAGACAGGCTGGAGTCCAGCTGGGAGATAGCCTGGAAGGGGACCTCGCACTGAAGATGAGAAAACTATCTCTTATAAATTGGATTATTTAATCACAAGCTACTCTCTGCATATTTATTTGTTTTTCATTCCAAGGCCTTCAGCACAGTCTCGTTTAAATCCCTCCGCCTTGTTTGGAAGGAGAGATACTTGAACAAGGGTCACAAATGAAGAGAGCATCCTTCAGAGGCTGCCCAGGAGCAGCGGCCGGAACCGGGACGTGGACCTCAACCATCCTAGGGTGCTTGTTAGAAATGCAGATGCCCAGGCATAGCTCTCCCCAGACCTCACTGCAGTTGGAGAAACGTTGCCAAGGGGAAAGGAGGGCAGATTCTTCCCTCCTTCATGACTGTTTCGCGTGCCAGAGTTTTGATTTTGTTAATAAAGATGGCAGTTTCCTTTCCAGAGCAGCGGGACTGTTTCTTCCTCGAAGTGTGTCTCTACGGCATGATCGTAAAGGTGCATCTGGCTACATGGTTCGTAGGACTCGGTCCTCTGCCACAGCCTCCACTTCAGCTCTGTGGTTCACTTAGACTGAGCAACAGAGACTTCGGTGCTTATTGTTGTCAATGAGGGCACGGAGCAAGCCCCTCGAAGGGGTTATTTCATGGTCATCCCTTCGCTTGTTTTCACAGTAACCAACTGCAGGAAGGGACTGTTCAAGTGCATAAAAAGAGACATGTAGTGACACCCAGCAGGGAAGCAGGTCTTTTCTAAATAAGCAGCCTCATTGTTTCTCTGCTCTGTGGTGTTTACAGCGTGGGCGGCTGACCAGCTCCGTTGACTCAGAAACAGAAAAGAAAATGAGGGATCAGGGAGCTGGGGAGTTGGCTCAGTCCCTGACTCACTGCGTGGTCTGTGGTGAAGTCATCGGTCTCCCCCACAACCCTGACACCTCATAAAGAGAAGGAAACAACGTGACCCAACTCTGTAAGCCGAGGACGATAACATCAGAGATTCAAACGCAGCTTCAAATTCCCAAATGGGATGTGTCTGCTTTGGGGAATAGAGGTGAGGAAGGCAACTATGGACTGTTGTTGAACCACGTGCAGTATAGTAAGGAAAATATTATAGTAGAGTTAGACCAGATTTTCACTCTCGACTTGGACAGTAGCCGAGCTGTGTGACCCTGAGCAAGTCACCTGATCTTAGGCAAGTCACCTGACCTCACAGCCACTCATTTTACTTAACTCAAAATGGGGGGTAGGGGTCAGGTGACCTCTAAGGACCTCTTGACTGCTCCAGCCATGTCTATGAGTTATGGAGAGGGAAACTGCCTTTGCTCAGGAGCTCCATTTCTTGCTCTGACTTCCTTCCAGGGTCTGTCAGAGGTGAATTGGTCTCTGAGCACAGACTATCATAAGGCAGAACTGGCTGGACCAAACCTCTTGTGCCTTTGGAATGAATCTAAAATTAAAACACTATGAAACTGTAAAACAAGTGTTAAGACGTCCAGTGAAGGACTCATTTTTCCTGCAATGACTACTTTGACATCTTTTCTCCCGAACAGTAACAAAATTCTTTAAAAACAATTTCTTGGTGCCCCTGATTTGCAGGAGGCCAGATTGTGTGTTTATTCTGTCTCCTGGTTATCTCAGCACTGGAAAGATGGTCTTCCTGTCTCTGCAGGGATCCTGCTGGTAAGCGAGCCTCTTTCACAAAGAGGTAACTCTGCTGAGAGCAGAGGAATTAGGATGTTAGGTGTGGAGTAGAAAGGAATTCTTAGAAAACAGCAGGAGCTGTGAGTACTCGGTGATAAACTGAACCCCATGGTCCCAGCTCAGGTTTGGATCTTTAGTCCTCGTCTTAACCCAGACAGCCGGGAAGGGAGTAGCGTCTGCCTCATGGGCTCTCTTAGCGCTACCCAAACCCAAGCTGACTGATTAGGAAGATGCTCCGAATTATTATGAGAAGAACACTGAGATCATTTATGCTTATGTTCCCATTAGGCGCCTTCTGACCAAGCTCTTGAGGATACAGGGCTGCTGGGTGGTACGAAGCACAGAGCAAGGAAGGCTCTGTCCATTCGCTGGAGCCCCACAATTCCAGAACGGGGCCTGCAAATTCCTCTCCTCTCCCCATCATCATGTCTTTCTGTTCCCTTGGAAGTTCTGTCACTGCTGGAACATAGCTTGTCTGCCTCTGGACTGGGGAACTGACCGTCTCCTCTGAAGCAGAAAATGAACAGCAGCTCTGTCATGTCCTGGAGACCCGGCCTGATGGGAAAAGACCAAGGACCTGTCACTTTGTTACATTCTTAGTTTCTGCTGCTTAGGACCCAAGGGACAAAGGGTCAAATGATTTCTCCCAAGTGGCTGACACATACTTATTGATTATCTGTACAGTTTAGGGTGGTGAGCTAAGGCCAGGAATGTAATAGGGGCCCAGTCACAGAGGACTTCTCTTCCTTAGGACCCTGGGATGGAGGCACATTAACCAGTTTTCAAAAAGAATGGGAAAGATCAGATTTGTGTTTTAGAAAAACCACACAGTGATGAAAATAGATTATAGAGCGACAAAGTGGTCATGAGACATGATGGCGGCTGGAACCTGTGGTGGCAGGAGTGGGAATGGAGAGAAGCATACAGATGCCTGAGGTCTGGGAGGCAGCATTGACTAGTCTTGGTAGTTTATTGAATGGGACACAAGAGAGAGGAGAATCTGGGTTTTTAGTTGACAAATGGTTGGTCCCGAAACCACTCACTAAAACTGGGAACATAGGTGGAGGAACAGGTCTTGTTTCTTGGGAGTAGGGGCATTGTAATGGTGAATTTATTTTTGAATATACGACTCTGAGGTGTCTGTGGGACATTGAAATGCAGGTCCTTATTAGACAGTAACATACATTTGTCTAGAATTCAGGAGTGAGATTACAGCTAGAGGATAATTGAGATTGGTCAGGGAGGGGATGCAAGTGGCCACAGCAGAAGTCCTAGGACTACATCCCAGGGAACAGGGATGCTAAAGGCGTATGGAGAAAGGGAGGCCTACAAGGAAGGCTGAACAGGTGGGGCTCAGAGAGGGAAGATAACCAGAAGACTGTAACGAAAGAGCCCTCAACTGTGTCAAACGTGGCTAAACAGGTAAGAAAGATAAAGGTGAGGTGTGTGTATATACAAAAAGGGAGTTGTTCATGACCCTTGAAAGGCAGTGGTAAAGGTGTGGGTGAAACCAGAACGCAGTGGGGTGAGGAGTGTGTGGCAAGAGAGAAGCAAAGACATGACCATTTCAAAAAGGTTGACTATGAAGACAGAGAGAGAGGGGAGGCTGTAGAATCAAAGGGAGCCAATTTACTTATCTATTTTGTTTCATTGCATTTAGCACTTAGGAGAGATTGGTATAGTGGTCTACAAGAAAAGAAGGAAAAACAGCCATCATACACATGCAATGACTTAAAATGAATCTCAAAAGCATCATGCTGTATGAAGAAGCCAGACACAAAAGACTTCCAACAGACTCCACTTATATGAAATCCTAGAAGAGGCAAAATTACAGCAACAGAGAGCAGATCAGTGTTTGCCAGGCACTGGGGCGGGGGGGAGGCTGCGGGGGGGNTATATGAAATCCTAGAAGAGGCAAAATTACAGCAACAGAGAGCAGATCAGTGGGGGCCGGGGGGGGGGCATGGAGTCTGTTTGCAAATGGGCACCAGGGAGCTGTTGAAGGTGTTGGAAACACTCAGTGGAGGCAGTCCTTGGTAGGTGTGCTTTTGAAATGCATAGATCTCAGCCACCACAGATGAACTGGATGACTCCGGCCCCCCAACAACGTAGTTCAGGTTTCAGGTACCACAGGGTCTTAACGGTGAGTTATTGCATAAGGTAAAGACTTTGCAGCCAGCTCTTCAGCCCACAAATCACCGTGGAAAGGGCAGGTGTGCATCAGGATCAGTGTCCCAGCACGTCACTTTCAGTCTGTCGATTATTGGCCACTGCCCACCTGTTATCCAGGTCGCTCACAGACAGCAAAGCACATCTCCATGCTAACTCCTTGGTCCCAGTGATAGACCCATATGACATTTTACAAAAATGCACGATCAAAAGGAGGAATGAGCCAACAAAGAGGCAAGTGCAGCAAAGAAATGAAAAGAGATCAGGGCACCCAGGGGGCTCAGTCCCTTAAGCGGCCAACTCCTGATTTCAGCTCAGATCATGACCTTGGGGTCCTAGGAGGGCGCCCTGTGTGGGGCTTTGCGCTCAGCAGGGAGTCTGCTTGAGATTCTCTCTCTTCCTCTCCCTCTGCCCCTCCCCCACTTGCACACTTTCCCTCTCTCTCTCTCTAAAAAATAAATAAAACAAGTTTTCAAAAAAAAAACCCACAAAAACCAATAGAGCATGACCAGTTGCCAAGGTGGAGAAAAAGGTGCTCACTCTGTATTGTGAGTTCTGTGACAAGAAGTCCAGCACTGCTCAAACTGCACTTGGTAAGCTATTCACAAGTAAATAAAAGAACTTTCGATGTTTCTGATGTTTTAAATTACAGTGTACTAAATAAATATCTGTTTGACTTTTTAAAAAAATTTCTCTATTCATTGGAGGTCATGGAACAATTAAAATTTTCCCCGTTATTTAAGATCACTTTGCAGGGTCCTAGCGTTATGGTCATTTTATGGTTCCATACTATTGGGCAAAGCAAGGACTACTTATGTCTTGATTGAGGGGTGGTTACAAGACTATATATACTTGTCAAAACTCATCAAATTGCACATTTAAAACAAGTGAACTTTATTGTATGAAAATTACATCTCAATAAAATGGCTGAAAATGGCTCTTATATATTGAAACTGTATTTGACTGACATTTTACACATATTTTTAATCTTGCAGCAACCCTGCAATGTAAGTTTTATCTCAATTGATAGGTAAAAGAACAAAGCCTCAGAGAGGTGGTGTGACTTACCCAGGCCACACAGCTAGCCAGCCCCACAGCTGTGACCAGGCTGTCCCTGTGCCAGGGCTTCTGCAACGTGGTCGCTAATTATTGGAATCCCTGGAGACTTTCAAAGCCCCTGTGTCTAGGCTGCACCCTCACCAGGGGGAGAACTATGTCTGTACCACACTGCCTTCCATCTGGCCAGCAGGAAACAACATGAGGTGCTGTGTCCTGTGAAAAAAAGTTTTAAAACCTGGGTGGTAGTATGGAATGTCTGATTTCTTTCTTTTTTTTTTTTTTTAAGATTTTATTTATTTATTTGAGAGAGTGAGAGGGAGAGCACAAGCAGGGGGAGGGGCAGAGGGAGGGAGACTCCCCGCTGAGCAGGGAGCCGGATTGACCAGGGCTCCATCCCAGGACCCCAAGATCATGACCTGAGCTGAAGGCAGACGCTTAACAGACTGAGCCACCCCGGCGCCCCTGGAATGTCTAATTTCTATAAATAAGGATTAGTGAAGGTTTATTATAGTTTTTTCTACAGAGAGGCCCAAACGACAAAATAAACTTTATTTATACAAGTTATAGTCTTCTTTCAACAGACCAAAAAATACAGAGAGAATTGAGATTTCCTTTGCAGAGGAGATTTGAGTTCTGAAAGGTGTGTGTGTGTGTGTGTGTGTGTGTGTGTGTGTGTGAAGACAAAAAAAGGGCTGTTTTAGGCCCAGAGCAAAATTGAGTGGAAGGTGCAGAGATTTCCCATCTACCCTCCTGCCCCCACACAAGCACAGCCTTCCCCGTTACAAACAGCCCCCACCGGCACGGTACACTTGCTACCGTTGCTGAACCTACGTTGACTCATCCTTATCACCCAAAGGCCAGAGCTCACGTGATGATTCAGGCTTCGTGTGGTACTGACTCTTGACTCTCAGTTTTAACTGACTTTTCAATGGTTACTTAGTACCTACTATGGGCCAGGCACTTGTTAGGGGGCAATTTATACTTTACGGTAGTCCCCCTTATCTGCGGTGGATACTTTCCAAGACTCCCAGTGGATGCCAAACTGAAGTTAATACCTATCCTTATATATACCAGGTTTTTCATGATTTATGATAAAGTTTAATTTATAAAGTAGGCTTAGTAAGAGATTGACAACATTAGCTAACAATAAAATAGAACAGTTATAAGAATATACGGTAATTAAAGTTGGGTGACCATGGCATCTCTCTCTCAAGATATTTTATTGTACTGTAGTCACCTTTCTTCTTGTGATGCTGGGAGATGATAAAATGTCCATGTGATGTGGTAAAGTGAGGGGGATTACACCGGCCCTCAGACAAGCACTAGGCTACTATTGACCTTCCGACCGTAAGTCAGAAAGGGGGTCACCTACTCCCCAGCCACGGTTGACCGTGGGTAACTGAAGAAGGGGGAACCACTGTATCTTGTCTTCACACAGCCTCATTATATTCATTTTACAGACGGGCTTCCGATTAATTAACTGGCTCAAGGTCTTACGGTTATAAGTAGCAAAGCCTAGGTTTAAGCCCATATCTGACTATGAAGCCTGCCCTCGTACACTCATTATCTCATTATTATTACTATTAAATTCTTATGAAATGATATCACCTAGGCAAAGTGTCTAGCCAAGTTCCTGGGGCCTAGACAGCACTCAGCAATGGTGAGTTCCTTTCCCTGAGGATCTTGTTATCAAGGTTAGAGGGGACTCCCCGGCGCCCATCAGGTGATCATATGATGTGACTCTCTATGTGGCGGGCTTGTCCGTGGCTTCACCAGGCTGACACCTTGGTAGGCAAGAAGCAGGATGTCCACTGAACTGTTAGAATACACGGGACATCTGCTTAAGTCAGTTTCATTTTCTTTTGGGAAGACCCATTGGGAGCAAGTTTACTTTTTGTTTTTTAATCATGAGACAAGATTTCGCAGTCCTTAAAGCATAGGAGTTAAAAGCCTGGTGGTTAAGTGCATGAATTTTGGAGTCAGGCATACCCAAGGCTGAATTAAATACTGGCCTAACGACTTAGTAACTGTGCCACCACGAGCAAGTTGTTTAACCCAGTTATCACATTGGTAAAAAAGGATGAAATGCCGACAACCTGGGCCTATTACAATTGTTGAGTCAGTAAATGTATGTGAAGCAGGGAGTGCAATGCAGAGCATCTAGAAAGTTCTCAAACAGTGGCTCTTGTTATTACTGCTGAAACACACAGCAATTGAGAGGAAAATGTTTTCTTATTTGTTTCCTTTCTGTACAATTGTTCTTTTTTGGAGATTTTTTGCAATATAATGGAACAACAGCTGAATTTCACAGTGAATCCAGACATAGAGGATTTTCACATTCCTTTACGTTCCCCTAGGCTGCTTTTTAATTTTATTTTACCTTTATTATGACACTTCACACGCCAACTGTTTCGTGAAAATATAATAATATTAGGATTTATGTTATGCTACAAGGGGCAGAGGAATGTCCTTGGAGAAGTGTTGTTTCTAGCAGCTACATCCTGAGTTTGTGAATCCCTGTATGAATCAGCTAGGTATCTCACAATCTGGAATGTGTGACCATGAAATAATCAGAAAAAAAGTTTGTTTGGGAAATGGGGAAAATGCCCGATGGTGAACCTCAGGCAGCTCCCCAAACTGCAAGCCACAGAGTAAGAAAATAATGGGAAACAGTTGTGGTTTGAATGGGAGTAAATAGTGCGAAGCCATCTTTGAAATTTGCAGGATCCAGGGATGGGACCCAAGATGAATAAATTAATAAATACTAATCTTTGTAGTGTTCATATAGGACAGTAGCAAATTATTAAGGAAGGGTTATTCTAAACATTGATTAGAAGATAAAGATGTGGGATACAGTCAAGAGAAGAAAAATTCAACAGAAAATATGAAAACCAGGAAAAAGGACAAGGAGCATTGTCTCTTAATTCTTAATAGAAAGAGTGAAGTTTGTGAAATGCAGGAAGCTGTCTCCTTGGATGCTTTGAAGACCACCTCCCAAGTTAAGGGTGAACACAAAGGGTTTGCACACAGTCCCTCCGACCGCTATGACTCCATGAGACTTGGCTTCCTGGCTTGTGTCCCTGAACACACTACATGTTTCTGAAAATCAAAATCTGAAATCTTGAGGCTTGAGTGGCTAGTGCATTCCTGAGGGGACCTTAATCACATTTCTGGCTTTCTCCGTGGTCATCATTCAATTCCATCTGCAAAGCAACACACCAGACCCCGTAAGAGCGGAAACAGTGGGTCAGCTGAAATATCATCAAGGACTTTAGGTCAGGTTCCAGATGACTGGCAGTGCAACTTACATACAATCGGAAAAACAGTTTTTGTCATTGGTTGCTCCTTTACAAAAGCACCAAGGATCTGGGTTCACCTGAATAAGGATGTATGGCATTATCTTCCATTTCTGTCCATGTCCAATGTGTAGCCCCAGCTGGACTCCCCGGCAGCCTGAGTTCCCTGTGACAGGGGTGCTGGAACAGGGGCAAATGACCATGTGTGAGGAATGGGACATGAGTCAGTTCTGAAATGTTTCAGGGTCGATATTTCCTGCTAAGAATGTTTCCTGCTTCCTTGGAGTGGAAAGTGTGACTGACTGGGATGGCTTGTGAGGAAATCTTCAAGAAGAGAAATTACAGGATGAAATCCAAGCCGACTGCCTGTCCGATTAGGATGGATGGAACCACAGGGCGTGACTGGGTATCTGCAGTTATCAACAAGCTCATAGAGAGAGCTAGCTGATTTTCAACAGTGCCTCCTAGAGGGCAATAAACGACCCAAAGGATCTGTGCTTCTGACCGGATGTGTTTCCAGCTGTAACTGACAAGTTGTTGCCACAGAAACCCTCCTGATACTAACTGAAAAATAACCTACATCCTCATTTTGAAAAGCTGTGTTTTAAAAAAAATGTTCCTCTGTGCTTAAGAATCTCCTGTTTTCCTGCTAACCAGCTCAGGACTCACCACTCCCTCCTGTTCTCTTCATCATGACTCTGCCCCAGAGCTCCACAAATACCATTTTCCTTAACCAACCGCTCCATGCTTTCACTGTGCCTCAGTTAATGGCTC
This sequence comes from Ailuropoda melanoleuca, assembly GCF_002007445.2. Classification (NCBI taxonomy): domain Eukaryota; kingdom Metazoa; phylum Chordata; class Mammalia; order Carnivora; family Ursidae; genus Ailuropoda; species Ailuropoda melanoleuca. The sequence continues at coordinate 91,519,524 of NC_048218.1, forward strand.
TCATTTCCTTTGGTGGTCTCATTACCTCCCAAATTAAGCTCCCCATGGCACTAATATGCAAGCTTAAAATGATTTGGAAACCAAGCTTGTTTTCCCACCAGGACAAGATGCCTGTTGAAATAACTGTGTAAGACTGGGTCTCTTTGATGAATGCCTTTTGTTAAGTGATTAGACTGAACTTTACTTCCTGCCTAAGGTCAAGTTCAAAGAATCTCTCTGTATGTTGTCTCACCACCTCTGTTTTTCTACCTAATCTGAAAATAACAGCCCATCCCTAACGTGTTTCTCTCTCTCTCGTCTATTTGCAGATGGCCATCAGTCCCCCTTGCTCCCAGCTCCCTGGTGACTTGTGTAGCTTTTCGTGGTGGCAGTAAAAGCTATTTTCTAAGGAGAAATACAGCTGCGCACAGCAGAGTGGCAGAACAGCCGTATTTATACTGTGTTTATTGACCACACCACTTTATTTCTAGAAAGATCCAATGATCAGCATTCAGATCAGTCTCTGAAATATCTTATCACTAGGTCAATAGCTTTACCTCCCAAAGAAATAAGAGGGCAAATGGGCTTCTTCTCTCTGAGCTTACCAACGTGGGATCTGGACAAGCTGTTTGAACCCACTGAGCCTCATTTTCCTCATCTGCAATAGCATACCTTATCCCATGTGAAGATTAAATAAGGCAAAGTACATAAGTGATTGGCACAGTGCCTGAGAGGTCAGCACAATGTGGCAAGTGAGCGCGTAGACTAGAGCTGGACTGTCTTCAAATTCTCCCTCAGTCTCTCACTGTATGTGTAATTTAAGGCAAGCCAAACTACGTTGTGCCTCAGTTTGCCAATCTGTAAAATGGGGCAATACTTGAATCTGCCATACACGGTTGTTTTGAGGATTAAATGAATTCAAAAACTGCTAAGAACAGTGCCTGGCATGTGACAAGCACTCGAAAGGTGTTTGATATCATTATCAGAAAATACTAGTATTATTCCAGCTATTGAAATAAGTTGGTGCTTTAATAACACTGTCCTGAAAAACTGATAAAATTGAAGTCAAGCAATAAAGTTTCAATTTGTAATCATATATAGATTAAGAAGTTTTCATGTTTTTCTTTAACAAAAGGAAATGCAAAATTCGGAGATGATGCTTTGGGAAGACCATCTGGGCAGGGAGGAAGTCCCAGGAAATCTGGTTATCTTCACATGCCTCAGGAAGCCCACTGGCCCCAGGAAGACCTGCACAAAAGGAGAAATCTGACCTCATAATCGAACAAAGCTGTGTTTTAAACCCAGAAAGGCCGGGCTAAGGGGATGGTTATGAAGGGCATTATTTCTCTGCAGGGAGAGAATTTAATATAGCAGGAGGTCACAGGAGACAGTACCCAACACTCAGTAACAAATTGGTATTTTGCTTGTTTAAAGAAGGCTGGGGGTCAGTTCGAAGCATGGTGCAGGGGAATTGTATGTCGAGGCCAGTATAGTACTTGCTCGTGAGTTTCGAAAGACCACACAGAAGCACTTGATGCCCCTTGAAGGTCTTTGCTAAAGGGGCACTTATCTGTGCCACTTAGTTTGTTTTCCCTTATTTTTAAAACTCTCAGTAGAGCCTATAAACATAAACAATGTTTTTCCTGAACCTTTTGTGTATTTTGTGTAGATTTTTAAAACATGATTCCCAGAGAACCATCATTAGAGTGGTCTGGAGTAGACACTGAATGAGGCGTGTTCTGGGTAAGTGACCTTGGGCAAATCACTTCTCTGAATTTTAGTTTCTATGTCTCCTGCTTATCCCCCCTTAGCTGTGGGCAGCAGCTAAGATGCAGGATGTGAAAAAACTCATTTTGACTATAGACGTGGTATTAGCGACAAGACATTATAAATGTAAGTGTATAGAGCTGAGACTGGGAGCAGCGGGATGAAGAGAGGGAGAGAGACAAAGGCATCAATGCGGACAAGAGGGTGAGCTGTGAGGAGAAAATCAGTTTTCAAGATATTAACTTCAGGCACAAGAAGAAAGCAGCTTGGAAGTTAAAAGACACCCAATAAATGAGCAACAATAGAAGGACAGTGAAAATAATCTGCCCATCTGCATAATACAGACTGGAATGTGCCTATTAAAAGTTGCGCTTATGAAGGGTTTGAATGGCTTGGGAAGTACTTCTGACATGACGCTAACCACAGAACAGGGCACTGCACGTGCGTATGGCGAGAAAGAAGCCAACTGTATAAGAAAAACATCAAAAAATTGAAAATAAATGTGGCAAAATTGGCTGCCTCCGAGAAGTGAGCAATTAAAGCAGATTGCTTTTACGTTTTTATTCTTTATGAAAATTAAAATGCTCTTTCCTGAACACGAATCCATTTTTTTAAGTAAAACTAAACTCACAACAAATTGTTGGAACAGAGTTAGGGTCACGGGGGCATAGCCACTGGAGAACATGGGAAAAGATCCTGAAGCTTCTTGGGGCCTAAATGTGGGATCTGTACCTGAAAGGTGCCACACGAGGCCGTGGTTCCTCCCCTTCCTGGAGGCCCCGGGGATGGCAGCGAGCAGGAACAGCTTCCACTGTGCTCTGCTCAGGGAGTACAAGGGACCACGTGAGCGTTTGCCTGCAGTCCGCATCGAATCCTCGCTCATACGCCCTTGTACTTACTAGTTTGCTAGGGCTGCCCGAACACAGTACCACAAAGTGGCTTCGACAGCAAAGATTTATTACCTCAGAGTTCTGGAGGCTGGAAGTCCTAAATCAAGGTGTTGGCAGGGCTTGGTTCCTCCTGAGGGCTGTGAAGGAAGAGTCTGTTCCAGGCTTCTCTCGCTGGCTTGCAGATGGCCTTCTTCTCCCTGTATCTCTTCACATTGTCTTCCCTCTGTGCGTCTATTTTTTTCTTTTCACATGGTGTTCTTTTTATAAGGACATTAGTCATATTGTATTAGGGGCCCACTCTCCTTCGGGGTGGCCTGATCTTAACTAATCACCTGAGCAATGACCCTATTTCCAAATAAGGTCACAGTCTGAGATGCTGGGGTTAGGACTTCAACATATGAATGTTGGAGGGACACAATTCAACCCATGACACCCATTAAGAAGATAATGCTTTTTTTAAAAAAAATATTTATTTATTTATTTATTTGACACAGAGAGAGAGAGAGAGCACAAGCAGGGGGGCGGTTGGCAGAAGGAGAGGGAGAAACAGACTCCCTGCTGAGCAGGGAGCTGGATTCGGGGTTCGATCCCAGGACCCTGGGATCATGACCTGAGCCGAAGGCAGATGCTTAACCAACTGAGCCACCCAGGCACCCCAAGGATAATGCTTCTATGCTTCATCTTACAGATGTAGAAACCAAAACTCAGAGAAGGGCAGTAACTTTCCAAGTTTCCAGAACCAGTAAGGGGTACAGCAGGGATCCTAAGGTAGGCAGTCTGATTCTAGAGCCTACACGATTTTGTTCTAGAGCCTCCGAGGAAGCTAGGAGAAATCCTATAGAAACAGACTGCAGTTTTCCTACATAGTCAGGCAGGAGAACGGGGTAGCCTGACAGCTGAGCCTCACTTCAGACTTCCTGTGTTGTCTTAAAAATTACCTTCTAACTAGACAAGCCTGGATTCAATGTGCGAGTTGGGCTGCTGTATTCTACCTGTCTATGTATTGTTTATATTCCAGCATGCCTCTTACCTGACCAGTTTCATCTCCTTTAAAACACTGGCTCAGCGTACTTGAACTTTGTGCAGGGTCAGAGCACAAGCCAGATGGCATCAAAACTCCTAAAACATCGGTGACATTGATCTGCTGCTGCGTGGCCGGCAGGAGGCGTTTGCAGGCGCCGATCCTGGACCGAGAGCACAGCGCTGCAACACAGCCTGTGGTGATGAATTTGAGGCGCTCTCGAATTTTCCACATTTTAGGATAATTTGTCCAGTGCTGTAGTTTGTCCGGGAGATCAATGGGCATCACTGGGAGGTGTGGCCATGGCTGGTTACGGCTTCATCTGTTAGAGCTTAGAGGACCCGGAGTCACGTAATGGAATAGGTGGGAAATACATGAAGAAGTTGAACAGCCACTGTTTTCAAGTCTTCCCATTGGGATCCGAACTTTGTAGACATGCCCACACCGGCCTTCTGTGCCTGCGGCCTCCCTGGAAAAACCCCTGCCCCTTGAGGTCGCATATTCTCCCCACAAGCTGAGGAGCGCCTCCCAAAGGTCTGCATGGTAAAGGAGGGAGGAGTACCTACACTGGCCAGCGAGGGTCCCCAGCATCCGTGTCCTGTCAATCCCTCAGGCCTTGGAGCCACATCTGGGCACTTGCCCACAAGCCTGCATGGAAAACCAGAGCCCCGTGTCTTGAGAATTTGCACAACCAGTCTTGTGAAATGGCTAGCCCTGCCTTCCGTCCCTCTCAGCCCCTAGCAAGCCACCACATTTGATCTCTTGAATCACAAGCTTCCAGTAGGCTCTTAGAGTCTTGGGGCTAGGAGGCTCCTCTGAGAGCACCCAATCTCCTTCACGCTACAGATAAGGAAATGGATACCCAAGAAACACCCCAGGACAGTTTGTAGCAAAATCAAGGCCAGAGGCAGTGTCTCCTGACACCCTACCCCCCACGCTGTCCACGAGGCCCATGCTAGAAAGATGGCTACCCTCGAAGTCTCCTTGGATGGTTTCCTTTATTTACCTGAAAACAAATTTCCCCTTTGCACATTTCAGTCAGGCTTTCCTTCGCTTTGTATGCCTGCTTCCTCATCTGTGAAATGAAAAGTAGTAAGTAGTAACTACCGTAAGTCAATATATATGAAGCACTTGGAATTGTTACCAGCACATAAAAAAAAAAAAATCGCTCATTATATGAGATACTGTTCTTGTTATTAATAGTATTACTATAATCATTGTATTAGTTTCCTAGGATAGCTGTAACAAAATACCACAAACTTCGTGGCTTAAAACAATAAAAAATTTTTTCTTTCATAATTCTGGAGGCTGGAAGTCTGAAATCAAGGTGTTGGTAGAGCACGCTCCTTCCAAAGCCTTTGGGGGAGGATCTTTCCTCGCCTTTTCCAGCATCTGGTACCTCCAGGCCTTTCTTGGTTTGCGGCATAATAACACCAATCTCTGCCTCCATCTCCACATGGCCGTCTTCCCTCTGTGTCTGTGTTTCTTCTCTTCTTACAAGGACAGCTGTCAGATTGGATTCAGGACCCACCCTACTCCTCTATATGACCTCATCTTAACTAATTACATCTGCAATGACCCTATTTCCAAATAAGGTCAAATTCATGGGCACGAGAGGTTAGAACTTAAGCGTATCTTTCGGGGCGGGGGTGGCAAATACAATTCGACTGATAGCAACTTCCATTGCTGGCAAACCAGCACATTTTAGAATGGGTATTTTTATGAGGGTAAATGTGATCACTTCTTTCTTGGCATAGTCTCGGACTGAGAGAAAAGAAAAGAGGATTTTTAATTTGTGAAGAAATTGCAAAGCCGATGCATTAATGCAACTCTCTTGTTTTCATTTAAAGAGGCTGTAAAGAAAGTCAGAGTTCATCGGTAGAGCGGTTTCATTGTGGCTATTTATTTCTGAACAGCAATTTCTTGATGTTCTGGGTTTGCATATATAATTCCTCTGGAAGTTTCCCAGGGGGAGAAAAGACAACAAAACTTGAATAAAATGATGTCCATGGCACTCCATGTATTTCTCATCCCAGTACTGGGACTTTGCAGGACAATTTGTCCTCATAGTGTCAAAAGAGGGTATGACAGGAAGAATGCAGGCGTGTATGTATATAAACGTAATATACGTGTGTGTGTATCTGTATACATATATGTATGTATATACTAATATGGACATATATACATATATGTACACATTGCTTATGTATGCAAAGGATGAGTCATTATCATTGCCCCCCAAATTGATTTATTTGCTATTAGTAACGTGAGTGTAGGTATACAGATGTTACCAGTAAATTCTGAGGGAAATGAGTAAACAGGAAAAATAATTCAGTAACATTTAATGAGGATTTGAAATCCTCACCTTTACTTGACAATTGTTGCAATTGCCAGTTAACATGTGAATTGTGGAACATGTCCCCCCTTGTTGTAGGTCACAAACATCTTAAATTAGTCATTATTCTTATGGCCACTACTATAATTTTGTTATGCCGCCATATTGGAAGAATCATGGAAAAATATTTTTGTCCTAATTTCTGAGCCTTGGCTTGTTCCTTATGTTTCTGTGAGTCATTTTGAAAGCCAGATGCTGCCCAGGACCTCAAATTACGGTGATTTTATGTGCTATTGTTCAGTTTCTTCCACGTGGAGAACAGATTCTAATGCAGAGCTAATTGAGTTAATATAATAACTGTACTTTTCATATGAGCAAATCCCTGGTGGGCTGCTGCTTTCTCTTTGAGCATGAATCACAGGTTATGAAATCTATAAATACCAAAGCAAATTTGCTTGTGCATCTAAAGGAGGAAAAAAAATACCTTGTCGTATTTTATATTCAAAACTTCTTTTTGGTGGGGGTGAGATATTTACTTTCTAAATCTCTGACTTCTTAGTAGTAGACTTCTTAGGACTTTCTTGAGGTACAAAGTAAGATCAGTAAGCTCAAATGGACAACAAAATGTCCTAAACCAGTAACGGGGATGCAAACCAAATTTGAGTCTCACCCAAACTACGTTTTCAAAACGTCACCCAGGATTTCTCGTCAGAGCAAGTCACATTGACTTTTTTTTTTTTTTAAATATTAATGGCTTGCTCATTCCCGAATCTTGCCCGCTCAAACTGAACAAGCAGCAGTGACAGGCAGAAAAGTTTATATTCTCTATCATCTTCTAAAAATGGCCTCAGGTGAAATATCATTTTTTCCTTCTGCTTTCCCGCTGAAATCAGAGAGTGGGATGGCACCAGTTCCAAAGAGAGGCAGCTGCATGAGGCCTCTGGTGGAGCCCAGTCATCTGCTTTGAATCTATGTTAGTCAGGCATCATTAGTAGGCATCACAAGGTCCTGGCAAATGCTACCAAGCTTTTCCCCCATTCTCTCATCCAATGCTTGGCTACCGCCCTACCTTCATCAAGCTTTTGAAGTCCCTCCATCATCATGCCTTTGTTAATTAAACAACGTTTATTAAGTAGCTGCTATGTGCTGACACTGCCCTAGGTGATGGGCAATGGTGACCCAAACACAGTCCCTATCTTCAAGGACAAAGTCTATTGATCTCCTAATCCTTTGGGGTTCCCTAGAACACTTACATATTAAGGCCCTTAACACCCCAGTGAGCACATCCTGGGTCCCCCAGAACTGAAAAATCTAGAAGGAATGAGTGTTTTAGTCAGGTTTCTAGCTTCTAATCTGGCTTTCTGGACACAAGGGAAAGATTCAGAAGAGGGGTAGGGAGAGAACCAATGTTCCCTTGCCTAGTTCCTTTGCGTAATCTGTAACCAGTCTTCCCTTTTAGGAGGGGCTGGTGTCGTGGTTTTTTTTTTTTAAGATTTTAATTATTTATTTGAGAGAGCACAAGCAGGAAGTGGCAGAGGGAGAAGGAGAAGCAGGCTCAATGTGGGGCTCGATCCCAGGACCCTGGGATCATGACCCGAGCAAAAGGCAGACGCTTAACTGACTGAACCACTCAGGCACCCCTGGCTGATGCTATTTTTAATCTGAGTTGTTTATGTTGGTCTGTAAACCTTAATCTCCTTCATGTTTCCTCAGCTACACCATCAACCAGAGGGAGGAGAGACCATACCTACTATTGATATGAAAGCTGCATACGATATTATGCACCCAGTGGATTCTAAATACGTGCTTTTGAGAGACAGATAAATGCATATTAACAATTCATCAAAATTGTTCTCAGTGTGAATGTACAGATCAGTGTTAGCACCAGCTCGTGGGGAGAGAGCTTACTCCATGCTCCCCAAATGGCTCTTGTAAACAGCAGCCTACCAAACCCCAGGCCTTTCTCTAATACATTTGATGCACGCTGCTCATCTGTGATTCCGAGCTCATATCATAAGAGCTGTAACAACCTCGGGGGTAGTTCAAAAATTCTGAATCAAACCACCACAAAGCACAAGGCTAGGCACACAATACAAGCTTAGAAGGTATTTGGAGCTGAAACCAAATGTTCCAAGAGAGAACCCTCGGGAGGTCCTTCTGAGATTTAGTGAGTATGACTTACCCTAGGCCCTCTCTAAAATACACTCCAACCCTGCTCTGCTCCCTCCTCTTTCCTACATTGCCCTGGAGAACACAAGCCATGCTTGATGCTGACTCCTAAGGGACTGGAGTTTACTTTCCAGGTAACATTTCCCTGCTGCCTTTCTAAACAAAAGAAAACAAATGCATGGGGCCATGAGTCCAGGAGGCCAGCCAAGGGGTGGCCCTGCATATTGGTTACGGGCTCAGATTCTGGCATCAGGCACGTCTGGGCGCAAATCCAGGCTCTCTCACTAGCTAGCTTTGTGACTTTGGGCCAATTACAGAGTTTCCTTGGTGCTCATTTCCTGATCTATAAAACTGGGCAAATGATAGTGCCTATCTCTATTGTGAAGATTAAATGTGGACTGAATGGCAAGTGTTTAGCAGAAAGCCCCACACAGAGCAAGGACTCAAAATAAATGTTCCCCAAGAGCATTCTTCTGAGGGGTCCTTTCATGCTTCCTGAGATCCATTCTGCCCTTTTCAAAAGTTTTTTAAAAAGATTTTATTTATTTATTTATTTGAGAGAGAACTCAAGAAAGAGCAGAGAGCACAAGCAGGGAGGGGGAGGGGGCAGAAGGAGAAGGAGAGGCAGACCCCCACTGAGCAGGGAGCCCAATGAGGGGCTCAATCCCAGAACCCTGAGATCATGACCTGAGCCAAAGGCAAATGCTTAACTGACCGAGCCACCCAGACGTCCCCGTTCTGGGCTTTTCAACACTTGGTAGTTCTAGAATCCTTGTTCTTGAGGGTCTGCTCTGCTTGGCTGCCTCTGCCACTTGTCTTTCAAATTCATTGTTGCAACGGGAGGTGCAGACTCTGTCCTACCCCAGCCTGAAGCTCCAGCTCGCGGGAATGAGTGCCCCCAACTAGCGCTCAGTGGGCAGTCTCTGCAGGGAGACCTGAGGATTGAAGGTCTCCCTGGCCCAGGATCACTCTCTACCGAGCTCCTTCTGGCTGGTTAAAGGCAGTCTGTGGTCTGAGTGAGTTAATGCAATAAAAAATAATTTTTCTTGATTACAAGTTAGAAATGGGTTTTGATTTTATAAGCACAAAGAGCTACACACATAAGTTTGAAGCTTGTTCTTACTTAAGTAACATCTCATAAGAATAATTCAAGTACATGCTGACAACATGCGATCGATTTCTTTCCTTTCACAGTGTCTATGTGTTTGGCAAGTTAAAAAAGACCAGCTTCAGGACTAAAATTATAGTATTTTTGAACCGTGTCTATGAAATGTATAACAAACTAGTATTCTCTATGTTAGTATTTAGGTAAATGCCTATTAGATTGCAAATTTTTTGAACAGAAATGGAATTATATTTGTTTATGTATTTTCGACAGTGCCTACCACTGAGCTTTGCATATAATGTGTCCTCACTCATCATCTCGAACATGCAACAAATACCTACTGCACATCTGCTGTGTGGGAGGCATCGACAGGGCTGTGAGGAACACAAAGACGCGTAAGGCACAGGTTTGTAGACTAAGAGGACGAGGGATACCACGATACTCAACATAACGGAAGAGTGATTGGAGGGTTTGGAAGTGAAAATGAAATGCTGGCCGTTCAGAGACAGAGCACGTGCTGCTGACTGGAGACCTCCATGAAACTTCAAGGAAAAGGTTGGCATCTGAGCTGGAATTTGAAGGAGATGCAAGCCTTGGACACAGTGAGATGGTGCATGAAAGCTCTGTAGGTAGATATGACAGCCTAATCACAGACCAGAAAGCACGGAATCACAGAGGGGACGTGGCCAGACAGCTGATTTGGAATGAGGTATGTTAACTAGGAGATCGAGCTGATAGAGTAGATTGGGATCAAATCCTAAGGGGCTTGAATGCCAGGCTGTACGGAGCTGTTCATCAAAGGTTTTGACTAAGTGAACAACATAAATGAAACGTCCTGGTGCTTCTCATTTTCTCAGAACAGAGGACAAATATCCTGAGGAAATGTAATCCAGAATCACAAAGTTTTGAAGGATAAATTTGAGTAGAGGATTTTCTTGGATCCATTGCAAAAGCCAGGGCGAGAATTTCTCACCTGCTTCTTGCCTGCATGGCACTCAGAGCTGAGGCCAAACATTGTAGCCCTTAGTCATCGACATTATTGTGTTGTTTAGTGTTTAGGTCAATCAAATTAGGTTACTTATGAAGCACTGAAAACCACAAGGTCCATGTTAGCTGGCAGAACAGTAAGTCTTTGTCAAAGATGAGCAAGACACTGTTTAGTCCTTGCCTTCAAAGAGATTTCAGGACAATGAGAGGAATAAGATAATAATTCAGGTGACTGCTGTTGAAAGCCTGTGCCCAATGAGAATGGAGTGGTTGAATGAGAGGGAAGAGACTGGATGGAGAGACAACAGTGAGGAAGCTAATTCAACCCTCCACAGGAGGCATAGTAAGGAACTAAAAGTGGGAATGGAAAGAGAAGATGGGAATTCAAACCAACACTGGAAAGTAGATGAACATGAGGAAGGAGGAGCCTAAAAAACCCTCATACTTTGAGTGCTTAGATAGATGATGGTACCATTACCTCAGCAACAAGATCACGCGGGGAAATGAGAAATGGGTAATTATAGAGTGTTGGAGACATCAGTGTGACCAGCTTATAGGCATCTCTGTTCGGTGGTTTGCCCAAAGGAAAAGACTGTGTGATGTCTGCCTTGATAGCCCCGGCACCAGTATAATGTCTGACGTTGAGAACTTGCTCACAGATGCTGTACCCCTGAACTGCAGCGTTGGACAGCTCAGCACACGGAGAGGCTGGCGCAGGGCCAGGGAGGGGCACACCCTCCCAGAGGTGGGAGCAAGGCAGGCAAGTGTGGAGCAAAGAGGCAGAGGGCAGCCCTTGGGTGGGGATAGAGATGCAAGGGAAACTGAAGCAGGTCCTTGTAAAGGAGAAGAGAACTGAGAAAATGCAGAGTCCCAGAGACATTGAAAAGGGTGAGGAGACTGAAAACACTAGCCATTAGGGAAAAGATGGAGCAATGTCATTAGGAATAAAAACTCTGTTCTTCAAAAGTAACCATTAGGGGGCCCCTGGGTGGCTCAGTCATTAAGTGTCTGCCATCGGCTCAGGTCATGATCCCAGGGTCCTGGGATCGAGTCCCACATCAAGGTCCCTGCTCCGCAGGGAGTCTGCTTCCCCTCTGCCTGCTGCTGTCCCTACTTGTGCACTGCACTCGCTCTCTCTCTCGTTCTCTCTGGCAAAAAAATAAATAAATAAAAAATCTTAAAAAAAATTAACCACTAAGAAAGGGAAAAGACAAGGCGGAGTAGAGAAGATGTTGGCAGCACTCATAACTGTCACTGGGTGTGGTGCAGACTATATAAAAAACTACTACAAGTAGATAAGAAAAAGGAAAATCAATTCAGGCAAAGACTTGAAAGTGCTATCCAAATGTCCAAAATATGTGTGAAAGATTCCCAATTAGTAATCATGGGAAAGTAAATTAAAAACACATATCTACTTTTATGGCTAAAATTTTAAAAATGGACTGTGCCAAGTTTTGGTGAGGATTTAGAACTGTGGGGACTTATGTATTGCTCGTGGGAGTGTAAATTAGAACAAACATATTGAAGAACAGTTTGGCATTGTTTACTGAAACAGTAGATGCATGCGATCTATTACTCAGTAATTTCGCTCTTAGGCATATCCCCAAGAGAAATGTGGGTGCCCACGCATCAGAAGACGTATACAAAAATGTTCATAGAGCGCTGTTCCTACTACCTTCATCTGAAAACAACCCAAATGACCATCAGCAGTAGAATGTATAAATAAATTGTGACATATAGTGTGGAACACTATAAGAGCAATAAAAATGAATGGACTACAGCTGAATACAAGAAAGCAGATAAATCTCATGAGTATAATGTTGAGTAAAAGAAGCCAGATCCAAAAATGTATGTATTATGCAGTTGCATTTATATAAAGTTCAAAAACAGACCAAACTAAGTATTTAGGGATGCACACTAGTGGTACAAGAATAGGGAAAAATAAGGAAGTAATTGACATAAAAGTCAGGATCGTGGTTGCCTTTAGGGGGCTGGGATGGGGATTGGAAGTGTCACGGCCCATACCTGGGATGCCAGCACTGTGTTAATTTCTTGTCTTGGGAAGCAATCCATCAAGTTGTATATTTGCATAGGCCACACAGTTCGCATGCTTATTTTATTTTAGAGTAAAGTCTTTCTTAAAAGAGGAAGATTAAAAAATTACAGGTATTTCAATGTGGGATTTAGGGACATAATCACACAAAGACTCTCAGCTTTGTGGGTTATTCACCATTAATCTCCAAGAAAAAAGTTTCCGTGAAACTGTGGGGGCAGAAGCCACATTTTCAGGGGTTAGGAAATAAACAGGTTTTAAGGAAATGAAGGGTAATAGTGAAGACTTGCAAGGCGTTTTGTGATGAAAAGAAGGAGAACGGTGAAATAGCTTAATTGAATAGGAAGTTTAAGTTTTTATTCTATTTCACTTTTCAGGCTTGAGGGACTTCAATAAGAAGACAGTAGGAAGAAATCAAAAAGTGCATCAGTGCTCAGCTTCTTGGAGAAGGAAGAAGAAAAATGTAACACTAATGCAATACCGTATTTTGCTGGGTGAGTATAGCAGAGACAGGGGAGTGGATAGTGGCAAAGAATTTGAAAATGCTGGCAGAGAGTGGTTTAGGCTGTCACCATGCGATCCAGGGTTGGGGGAAAAAAGCCATGGGAGGAACTTCTGGATAAAATGGAGGTGCCATGGTCAAAGAATAAGGGCAGAAGAAGCAGAGTCATGAGAGCATTGGAAAGATTGAAAATTGTTAGCACCCAGAAGGATATTAGACAACTGTTCCTACAGACGAGTTTCTAGGTGGAGAGTGTGTGGCTAGAGTGGAAAAGAAATCAGTCTCGTGGGGCGCCTGGGTGGCACAGCGGTTGAGCGTTTGCCTTCGGCTCAGGGCGTGATCCCGGCGTTATGGGATCGAGCCCCACGTCAGGCTCCTCTGCTATGAGCCTGCTTCTTCCTCTCCCACTCCCCCTGCTTGTGTTCCCTCTCTCGCTGGCTGTCCCTCTCTCTGTCAAATAAATAAATAAATAAAATCTTTAAAAAAAAAAAAAAAGAAATCAGTCTCGTATTCTAAGAAAGAGGTCTAAGAATTGCAGGGCAAGGTTACTGGATGAGTCTTTTAAATGAACATTGAAAGCTTCATAGGATGGGAAAGAGGTTTCAGATTAATGCCAACTATGAATATTCTGGCTGCCTGGACTGTTGTGTTGAGAAGGATTCTGAGGCCATTTTAAGGGTCAGATAGAAAGAAGAGCATGATAGATGAGCAATATTTGCCCACAGAAGGAGGGAAAGGTATAGAACGTGCCATATACCTGTTTGTGATACCTGTTCAAAGATTATAGCAGGAGTTAGGGTGCAGAAGAAAACTAAATGAGATACGAGCCAGGAATTCAAACCATGAGAGGTAGGGATAGTTTGAGGTTAATTGCGTGGATGCAATAAATATTCATCACCAAGTTGATTTTTTTTTCTTTCCAACTAGGCTTTTTATCTTCCTTCCCTCATCTCTCCTCAACTAGTTACCATCATGAATTCAATTCTTCATCCATTTTAAAGGTGGCTTAAATTCTTTCTTTGGCAGCATTTTTGGGGTTTGCCCAATCAAAGGTCATTCAGTGGAAATCTATACTGCAATGTCCATACACACTTAAGGAATTCCAAACTATTCTGGCAGAAACCCACTGGGCCCTTAGGCATGCTCCCAGGGTTTTGCAGAAGAGAAAGAGCAAATTGGACCTTTTTATAGAAGACAGATTGCATTATCTGTGAATTGGCTATTTAGAATATGATTGCTCTGTACTTGGAATGATGGAAAGATGAAATAAATTGTAACTCCATCTTATGGAGCATGCATTATTTTCATGAATACTTTTGATTGCCCTGTGGATCCGATATTATCACTGCCATTTATTGTGTATTTTATTATTTTAAATTATTTTTTAAATTACAAGAAAATACATTCTGCTTGTAAGAGAGTATAGAGGTAGGCACAATATAAATTACAAGTCTCTTTCTTAACACATCTCGTCTCTCACTCTTGCCGTTTTGCTGACAGAGGCAGCGGTAGAAGCAGTAGTGAAAACCACATTTGTCTAAAGAAAGACGCTTGAGCCTCTGTTTCACTAAACACTACTACCTAGCACTATTTTTTTTTCAGGAAGGATATGACAATGAATAGAAAAGATAATCAGCAGAGATCCTGTGGACCACTTCTTGTCCATTATTAACTAACAGAAAGATCAGGCAACACCAAGAAACGATATCTGCTGTGAATAAAGAAATGTTGTCAAGACAGGATGTTCCAGCTCTGTCTGTGGTTCTGGACTTGCTCATAAAAGCAAGTGAACATATAGCTGACTTCCACTCCAGCCAATGGAGTAATAAGGATAGGATTTACATTTCCACCTGAAAAATGAAATAGAACCTGGACAAAATACATGAAACAACCAAGACAATGGACATCGGCAGGGAAGGACAGTAGTGCTATGATTGCCCAGCTTATTGCCTCGAGAGAATGGCCAAGCTGTGGTATGGGAACATGGAATGCAGGTGCCCCGTGGCCTCTCTGAGGGGAGGAGATGGAGTGGGAATCTGGAGCTGCAAAGGCAGCCAGTTTTTGAGGGCAGAGTGGTGGAGAGGAGAAAGCTGCACACGTGGAGACCTCCAGGTGTCTACAGACAGTCTTCCTTGAGTCTTCAGCCTCATACTGATTGTCACAAGTAGGAGAGGAAATTTCTGGGCCAGTAAATGAACCCATCAGAAAGATAAGAGAGAACACAGCTGGGGCTGACACAGAGCAAGAAATAGTTTCTGACCCCACTGGCTAGAGTGGAAAACATCAAAATCCACAGGACATCAGATAAAATATTGAAGAGGTCTTAGCCTCAAGAGAGGAAGAAAATTAGCTCTGGAATAAATGCTGCCCTAATCCTGCCTAAAATACCTTAAAATCGAGGCCCAGAGGATCAAACTATTTCTAGGTAACTTACCTGTGTACCAGAACAAATTCCACCAATGCTTATAGGAATACAAAAGTATCTAGCACTCAACAAGGTGAAATTGTCAATGGCTAACATCCAGTCAAAAATCTCCAGCATGCTTCTTCCTCGATCCATGTTCTCAGGTCCGGGCAATCTGTTCTACATTATTCCCACCTGCACTCTTAGATGGTAGGTGTGAAATGTGTCTTTCACTCGCCTCTGTCACTTCCTATGAGGTCTTAGCAACTCCTACTTCCACCAGCCTTTCTCCCCCAGGAGACCTGCAGGCCTTACCTCTCTCTCTACTCTCCTACTAAAGTTGTTTAAAGCCCTCTTTTAGAGGAAAGGCAAAAACAAACCAACAAACAAACAACAACAAAAACACTCTACAGGACTCTAGCTATGTCTTTATAATTTATTTACTCAGAGCTGCCCTTTGAGGGTGAAGAATTCAGCTTGTCTGACAATTTCTTGATATCACAATGCCCCTCATATAAAACCCACCTAACAGTGGGTCTGATAAATAGCGTAGCAGTTTAATGATGGGAAGATTTGCATTCTGTGTACTCTCAAAGCAAACCTCTTCGAAGACACAAGAAGCTTACGGTTTAGAGGCAGAAAATAAAGAAAGTTAAAAATGTGACTTCGCCTGGTAAATAGAACCAAAAACATAAAATTCAAAACACACACTCTAAAAATATCCACATCTTCCCAGGGAGCATGCTCTCCTCGTGTAATTAAGTGAAGTATTTTAGATAATTTTCAGAAAGAGTCTGATTTTATTCTTGGAGAAGAGCTATTAAATGCCAAGATCTGTGCACTAACCAGTCTCAGTCTCCTTCCTGAAAAGCCTCTGGCAGTCACAATTTATCAAAAATGAAATCGGCATTGAAAAGACTGGAAAATGAAGTGAACTGCAATAATCTCCCCCTTTCCAGAGGAAGGTCCCCCAGTCTGTGGACAGACTCTAGGATTCACCTGGAAACTCCAGGTATCCTTGGGATGTCCTCTTAGATGACAAAAGAGAGACAAATATTCAAGTATCCCTCATAGTCATACCACGTGCAGACTCTGTGTTGTGTGCCAAAGGCTCAGAATAGAATGAAGCTAAGATTCAGCCATCTTCCCTCCCGCTTAGTGGTGTTCTTATTTGGGTAGTTTTGGTCTGGCCAGATGAGACAATTCGTTCCATATTATGTAATGGTTAAAAGCCCCTATTTTGTAGCCAGCGCATCTTTCAGGGGGTATCAGGAGAAGGCAAAACTGTGAAGTACGGGAAATCCAGCTTTATCCATCCTCTCTCCCCTTTCTTCTCCTTTCGGGTTTGGGGTGGGTGGAGGACCCTGGCATCCCCAGCCTTAGTTGTAAATTGCCTGTCTAGTTTCTCATCTAAATACTGCCCTCCACTGATGGTCTTCTCGTGGCAGCTTCTCTCTTTGACTCTATTTATTTGTAGAGCTCAAAGATGTCTTTGGTATATTGTGGCTTCAACTTAAATCTCAATTCTTCTGGTCCAGCCAAACTCAGCTCTCCTGTAAGTCATGAGGAACACAGAAACAAATCTATAATCTGTAAGGAGCAATGTCTTTGCTTGGCAAGCCCTGGGACAGTCGGTTGAGTATTACCCTGGCAGCCGGACCTTGATGGGATGCGCAGTGAATGGCTTGTGTGTGAATGGTCAGGACCCTTCCCCCAGCTTCAAGCTCCTCCAGGTGAACTGTATGTACTTGGCTGTGTCCCGCTCCTTCCCCCTTCCCTTCTTTATATAGAATGTTCTTCTCCCTGGGACTCCTCTCACAGTCCTTGCCCACTGCGTCTATCTTCACCTAGTCAACTCCATTCTTCAAATGCTGCCTCCCAGAAAAGCCTTTTGAGTTAGGCAATGTTATGGGTTAATTTGTGGCCCCCCTAACTTGTATGTTAAATTCCTAACTCCCAGTACCTCAGAATCTGACCTTATTTTTTTTTAATTTCTTAAACATTTATTCATTTATTTTAGAGAGAGAGAAAGAGTGGAGGGAGGGGCACAGGGAAAGGGAGAGAAAGATAATTTCAAGCAGACTCCCTGCTGAGGGTGGAGCCTGATATGGGGCTTGATTCTATGACTCTGAGATCATTGAGATCATGACCTGAACCAAAATCAAGAGTCAGACACTGAACTGACAGCCATCCAGGTGCTCCAGAATCTGACTTTATTTAGAGATAAGTTTTTTAACAAAGGTAATCAAGTTAAAATGAGGTCTTCATTGTGGACCCTAATCCAATAGGACTGGTGTCTTTATAAAAAAGGGGACACTTGCACAAAGAGACACACAGAGAGAAGATGACATGAAGAGAAATAAGGAGAAGATGCCCATCTACAAGCCAAGGAGAGAAACCCTCACAGCCCTCAGAAGAAACCGACACTGTAAACACCTTGAGCTCAGACTTCCTGCCTCCAGAACTGTGAGGCAATAAATTTCCGTTGTTAAAGCCACCCAGTGGTACTTTGTTATGGCAGCCTCGGCAAATTAATTCTGTTTTCCCAGAAAAACAGAATCTAAAACGAAGGTTTACATTACGCAGGTGCACTGGGGAGTGCCTTGGGGATCAACACCTGTGGGGTGTGACAGGAAACTGGACAGGAGGAGGAGGTGAACTGCCAAGCATTTGCTCAGCTAATTCAAAGGTCGCCTTGGAGCTGGGACCGTGTTTTGGAGCTGTCCTATTTTGAGCATCAGGAAGTAAGGAGGGGAGGCCCATAGTTTAGACCCAACAACTGCCTCCGCTCAACATGGATCAGTCACTGAATGTAGGACAGAGCACCCTGTGTGAGAAGACTTTCTGTGACTGAGGGCAGTTCCCACAGAGAGACTCAGCAGAGAGCCAGCCACAGGGCTGGGGGTTCAGTCATGTGTCCGGCAGGGGAGCCACAGGGTCCCGCAGCAGTCATGGCTTCCTCCCAGACCAGGTTTGCCCCTTGGCTGCACTCCCATGACACTACAGACCTCAACTTCTGCTCCACATGACTCACACGGCGCTAATTTACTTGTACTTTATTGCACATTTTTCATTCACTTGTGAATTTCATACGTTGAGTAAGTATTGGGCTGTAAATATGCAAAGACTTGGTTTGTTTTGCTCACTTTTATGTTGCCTACACCTAGAAAAAGTGCCGGACTATAATAAGCACTTAATGAATAACAGTGGCTGGGGGCGCCTGGGTGGCACAGCGGTTAAGCGTCTGCCTTCGGCTCAGGGCGTGATCCCGGCGTTATGGGATCGAGCCCCACGTCAGGCTCCTCTGCTATGAGCCTGCTTCTCCCACTCCCCCTGCTTGTGTTCCCTCTCTCTCTGGCTGTCTCTATCTCTGTCAAATAAATAAATAAAATCTTTAAAAAAAAAAAAATGAATAACAGTGGCTGAACAAATGAACTGTTGCCACTGAATGCAGACCTGAAATCCAAGCTCTGAAATCCCCCCTCCTCTCAATTTACTGCCTAGCATCTATTCTGAAAAGTTAGTAAACGAGAGCAGATAAAGATGTTTTGGAATCGGAGTGAAAGGACCCAAGCATGGGTCTTCATTTCGTTGGGTGGGTCCTTTGGCATTATGGACTGGATTGTGTCTCCCCAAATTCCTATGTTCGAGTCCTAACCCCCAATACCTTACAATATGACTATTCGGAGACAGAGCCCTTAAAGAGGTAATTAAAGTCAAATAAGGTTATATGGGTGGACATAATCCAATAGGACCCATGTTCCTTTAAGAAGAGGAGACACCAGGGATCAGGTGCATAGAGAAAAGGCCATG
This sequence comes from Ailuropoda melanoleuca, assembly GCF_002007445.2. Lineage (NCBI taxonomy): Eukaryota > Metazoa > Chordata > Mammalia > Carnivora > Ursidae > Ailuropoda > Ailuropoda melanoleuca. The sequence continues at coordinate 91,538,549 of NC_048218.1, forward strand.
TGCAAACCAAGGAGAGAGAGCTCAGGAGAAACCAGCCCTACTGACCCCTTGATTTTGGACTTCCCAGCCTCCAGAACTATGAGAAAATAATTTCTGCTGTTTAGTCCACCCAGTCCGTGGTATTTTGTGATGGCAGCCCTAGCACCCCTATCACACTTCTCCTCTCTGAACCTCAGTGTCCTCTTGTGTTAACTAGAAGCCATCATTTCCAGTTCATGGAAGGAGATGAGGATTGCATGAGATAATACATGAAAATCCCTGGGTGGATGGTGGTGCCATTCACAGTGGGGGTGCAGGAGGGCCACACCTGTGCAGCGGCGGGGAGCAAACTCAGTTTGGAAGTTAGTGATTATCAGGTGCCTGAGGCATGCCCACGTAGGCATTCTAGCAGGCAACGGCGCACACAGTGCCTGATAAGCATTTAATCAGTATTAATCGAACCCCTTTATCCCTTTAATCGAATCCCTGCCCCCCAAATTTCCCTCTCCCTCATTTTCATGCATTTCACCATCCAACAAGTCTGGCTTTCTCTGCCTGCTTCTCCACCTCTACTCTTCTCTCTCCCACTCCTTACAGCACAAAGAAAAAAGCATCTGTCTGCCTTGGGTAGCTGGGGAATCATTGCTTTTTGGAAAAATGTAAATAATGGAAATGCATAGAGCGTATGCGAGTTAAATAGAAGGCTTCAGAGTGGTACAGGGCTCCCTTTGTGTTACAAAGACGAGTCTGGGAGGTGTGGAATGATTTATGAGGGTTTTGTGGGTACTTACTGTGAGGAGAAAGCAATGGAGGCAAACCAACTCATTTATCAATATGAACCACTTCCTTCAAAAATTGTACCTGGAAATATGCAAATAGAATGCCCTGGGCATGGATTCTCTGCACTTTAGTTGCTTCTGGGTGTTAGAGCAATAGATGAGAGTGCATTAAGTGCTTATATGTGGGAAATGATGGTCTGTTGTTTATTCTTTGAAGTGAGGGAAGCCCGTCCAGCTCAACATGTGTATGCACGTGCCTGCGTGTGTCATACGTGTATATGCATGCATTTGGACAAGCAAGAGAACTGAGGGAGAGGAAAACACCTACGGTTTGCTTGTATTTAATAGTCTTCATTCTATCTCAAGCCGAGATCTCTTTCCTCTGGATACCTGTAGTCCTCTGAACACAGTTAGTCAAGACTAACAAATGGCCACACAGAAGAAGATAAGTGATCCAGAGAAAAACCCAGACTGGACTTTCAAGTCTGACCCGCTGCCAGGTTCATTGCCATTGACAGAATTATGAGCCACGGCATGTTATAACCAGGAAGGGACACCAGTGTCGCTTGCATCAGCTTCTTCATTTCAGAGACAGGAAGGGGAGAAACAAAAGCTAAGTGACCTGTCCATTGGCCCGTGGAAGAGCCAATGGAACAAGCCCATACAGCTGGGTGGTTTTCATGCCGTGAGATTACGGCGCGAGCCTCATGAGAGTCAAGGGCTCTGAAAGAGCATCACTTGAGCGTGGTCTTTTAATTTATGAAATCGAAGCCTACACAGCAGTAAGCAGCTCCTCTGCTGCTGGCGCCAGGCCTCTGGTAGCAAGCACATAAGGCACGTTTGGGGCAAATTAGAAAGAGGAACCTGTTCCAAGTACACGGATGCCAGGAAGGAGATCTGCCTGTGAGTTAATCAGGGAACTCTCCCTTCCCACCCTGAGTAGGCACGGCCTGCCCACAATGCATGGTTGGCAAGTGGAGTGCAGACTGGGTTTCAGCTCCCACTTGTCCCTCTGCTGGGTGCCCTTCTGCTGAACAACCTGCCCAACAGTCCAGGGCAGCCTTTTGCAGAGCTCTGTCCTCACTATGGCTGAGGAAATGGCAGCATGCGTGGCTAGCTAGGTGAGGCTTGGGCTTCTCTAAGCTGCCCCACCATCTCTTCCTGCTTCTTCCGTGTCCTTCCTCGCTTATTTCTTCTTTCTTTTCTCACTGTCAGCTAACGTGGTTGGCATGGTCCCATCCCGGCACTAAGACGCTTCAAAAATCGTACCTGGAAATATGCAAATAGAATGCCCTGGCATGGATTCTCTTTGTTCATTTGTACCTAATTTTAGGAGTGATCAGCTCAAGGGAAACCTTTCCAGGTCCACTCTTCCTCTCCTGCGAGATTCCACCTTTGAAATATCTGTAATCGTTTCCTGATAAATGTAAACCATGTCCATACCCCGTAGTGGTTCATAGCTTTCTTGAGGCTTTGCTTCTTGCTTAACATATTCAACATAGTTTCAGTGAAGACTGGAAGTCAAGATTTAGGGTCATAAATATGTGTTTCAGCCCATCTGTTTGCTCAGTCTATTTTTCAGAGCTCTTCAATTTCTCTCGCTAGCTGTCTGGCATTTTTATTTGGGATTGTCACAATAAATGCAAATGGGAAATAAAAGGAATCCCTTCCATGTTTCTTAGGGCTAGAACTAGGCAGTGAGATGGAAGGGGAAAAGCATGAGATAAACAGCCAGAAGACCTCATAACAAGCCCCTGTTCTGTCATTTCCTAGACAAGCGTCATTGAGTGAGACACTCAGCTCCATTATGTCATGGTTTTTTCCCATTCAGAAAAGGGGGGGGGTGGCGGAATAAAGACCATCCTTTTTAAATGAGACAATGTTTGTAAAAATATCCTAACTCCAAAGCATTGTGCAAATGTTTATCGTCATTCATTTTTATTGCATTTGTGGCTGATTAAAGATCACTACAGATTCTTTGCCACTGCTTCTATCAAGAGACGGAGCCTACTTCGACTCTTCTATGAGCACAAGAACTCGGGACTGGCCTGAGCCTGGCTTTGACCAACAGACCAGAGGCTGGGGAACAGCAGAGATACGTAGTAACAGAGGAGGGAGTGGCCCGGCCTTCAGTGGGACAGGTAATGGGCAGAACTTTTTATCAGTTATCGGGTGTAGAGCTACATGCCACCTCCCACGGTCGATAGCAGCATGGGGGTTGCAAAGCTGAGAACTCAGTGGTGAAACAGTGGGAAGAGGCCTGGGAAGGAGACAGTTGAGAAGCCAAGGGAAAAAGAAAAGATTTTCGCACCAACACTTAGGCTTCTGTTGAGTAAAGAAAGAATGGATTTTGCCCCTTGTCAGAAACCCTCCCCACTCAAGAGAATGTGCTGAGATTTAACGAGGAGAGAACAAGGAAGAGGTGAAGACGGGAGGGGAAAGCTGCTATGGGACACTGAGAGGTAGAGCGGAAGCACGTGGATTCAGAGTCCAGCAAAGCCGGGCTGGGTGCTGGCTTTACCACTCAATAGTTGTGGGACTCTGCAAGTTCAATCTCTCGGAAAGGGGCTGGTACAAAGAACTGGAGGCCGGAAATTTGAGGTGGAGACCACCACTGCCCGCCTTCCTGCCAAGCCAGTCTCTCCTTCTCTGGGCACACACTTGGTCTACATTTCCCAGACTCCCTGGAATTCAGGTGTGGCCACATGACTCTTTATTCTGAGGGAACAAGGGCGGACAGGAGATGTGCCTTTTCCAGGCCTGGCACAGAAAGGACTCCCAGGCATGTTTTTCCATTCTTGTTCCCCTTTTCTGCTAACTGGGGTCTTCACGCCCACAGAGACCCCGGAGGCCACATATCGAAAACAGACAAGTCTTCCTCACTCAGTGTCTCAGAGAGAGCTGCCCCATCAACCTTGAAACAAGAAATAGGTTTTCACTGGGCTAAACCATTAAAACTTAGGGATCCATTTATTTCCACAAGCTAATGCAATTCACTTAGAAGATTGTTGTATGTTCCAGAAGACAGATGATGGGGATCTGGACTACAGACGTGGCCGTAAGGGATACAGTAGCAAAGGTAAGCTGTGGCTTAGTCCCCAGGAGCTTTTCCCACATTCCTCACCAGAGAGGGTGGTGAGGAGTTAAGAAGTGATATGTCCTTTGGAGTCGAACGAAAGCTCTATTGTCTGGAAGGAATGAGCAGCTGGACTCACAAACAAGTAGCCAAACAGATAACAAAGATGATGGTGGAGGCATTGCTAGAAAAAGTAGTAGCCATGGCAACAGACATCCAGCAAAGCCATCAAGAAGCTGGGAGCTCAGGGACACACACAAGAGGAGAACTTTAGCAGCGAGACAGCAGGAAAGCATTTCAGACCCTCTGGGCAAAGCGGAGGTGGGGGTCCTGGGTTTAGCTTGGGGAGTGTGTCCTGCACGTCACTTGCCTCGCTCTCCTCGCTCCAACATGTATATAAGGCTTTGGGGGACCCAGGCTACAGAGGGAGCAGAGGAGCCTGAAGAGACCTCAGAACTGACCTCAGAACTGAGATTTGCCTGAAGGCTCTCCTTTTCCGCTTTTTCTGTCCTCTTCTTGAGCGCTTCTCACCCAGATCCTCCCCAGCTGTTTCCTAGGAGAGGTGGAGCCCGGGCTTCTGTGCCAACTAAAACATTCCGAGATGAATGCAGCCCCAAACCTTTGCTAATAACCCATTTTAGAAGTTTATGTGGAGTGTTGGGGTGGAGCAAAACAGCTCAATAGAGGGATAACTGATGATTTGGGCAGGTCTCAGAGGCAATTGCTTTGAGCCACTATTTATCCTATTTTTACCCCATCCACCTTCTTCCTGGCCAGCCTAATTTCCCAGCTCCTTTACTAAGTGGCTAAGAAATCCATGTGCTCTTCCATCTCTTCGCCAACCTGTTTTCTTTTGCTGCCAGAGTCTCTATTTCCACTTCTATTTTTTCCAGATTTTAATGCAGCAAACTCTGTGAAACCCTAATTGAACTTTTTTTTTTTTTTGAATGTGAGAATTTAGAGCAGAGCGGAGCTGAATGGATGCTGTGCAGAGGGTCGATTTTACTCCAGCAGAGCCTCCTTTTCATGTGCTGGAAACGACATGACATTCATTAAAGGATAATTTTCCCAAAAAAGGGCAAAATATGTCTCTTATAGAGCCATAAAATGAACATGTGTTAAAGATTTTATTTGACTCATTAATGAAGTGAGAGAACCAGGCCATGTTATAACTGGATTAAAGAAGTCAGAGAAGCACAAATTTATGCTCCAAATTTATAGAGTAAAGGGATGTTGAAATTAATGTGCAAATGGAGGCAAAACTGCCCTTTTCTTGGAGTGGGGGAAGTACCTTCTCTCTCTGGGACAAAATTCATTTGCATGTTTATAGACAAGAATTATTTTGCATTGCTATCAGTTATCTACAATTTTCAGAGTAAAATACCTCCTGTGGAATCAGAATCAGACAACCCAGAAGGCTATGTTTCAGTCAAGGCAGAGTTCCCCATTGAAACATGAATTTTTTCTTATACATTTAGATCAAATGCACGGCTTGGGTGACCTCAGAAAAAGCAGATTTACAATTAACATCTTAAATTTATAACAATCTGGGCTGAATTCATAATTGGTTTAGTTTCAATAATATACAAGAATCTCTTGGGCTAATGAGCTCCATCCCCCTTGTGTTGTTATTGTCACAAATTATATTTTCTTACATTGTATTAAGAAAGAAACGTGGGTCTCATTTTAATTTGCTTTGCAACTGCCATACAAATAACACAAATCTAAACTTGACCCTGTCTGACTTTCATAGAATGGCATTAAATTGTATTTCATGTTGCCTTAAACAACCAATACTGCATTAGGCAGTCATATAAAGAGTCAGAGACCTGTGATCTAGCTCCAGCTTTCTGACTAAAGTGGTATGCAATCACTGAGGCTTGGTTTTTTTACCTGCAAGATGGGGAAAGGCAGACTAGATGTTCTCAAAGGTTCCCTTTTGTTCTCTATTCCTACTTTCCACGTCAGTAGGCTATCTTCTCTTTTACATTACTGTGATGGTTAATTTTATGTATCAACCTGGCAAGGCCATGGTGCCCAGATATTTGGACAAATATTATTTTGGATGTTTCTGTGAAGGTGTTTTGTGTGAGATTAACATTTAAATTGGTAGACTTTGAGTAAAGCAGATTGTTCTCCATAACATAGGTGGGCCTTATCTAGTCAGTTGAGGGCCCAATCTGTTGAAGACTTTAATAAAGCAAAGACTGACCTTCCCCAAGCAAGAAGAAAATCTGCCAGTGGACTCCCTTTGGGCTTGAACTTCAACTCTTCCCTGAGTCTGCAGCCTGCCAGCCTATCCCATTAGATTTTGGTCTCACTAAGCATCCACAATTGTGTAAATCAATTCCTTTAAATCTCCCCTTCTCCCTCTCTTTCTTCCTCTCTATCTCTCCCTCCCTCTCTCCCTCCCTCCTTCTATATCTATCTATCTTTACTCTACATGTTATAACATATATAAAGTACCAAGAGGATATGTGTGTATGTATATAATATATATTATATGTATATACATATAATATGAAATCTCCTCTAAAATGTTATAAAACCTATGATCTTCTGCACATACTCAGGACAGAAGAATAAAGTTTTGCATACAATGTCAACCTATTCAAAGAACCTTCCAGACCCTTTTCATAAAATCCAGCACATTTATTGAGTAGTAAGAAGAAAAGAGTATATTTGAAAGTAAGAGTTTGGTTCTCTGATCATAGATGTTTCATATTTTGACCATAAAGTGGAGTGGGTAGCTGTCACATAACTGACCTGGAGGGTTCAGGAGCTTGTAAGTCTCCTCTTAACTTCCCAGTAAAGTCTGGCTTTTTCCCCAGGAACTACAAAGTTAGGGTTTATTATCCTTGGTTTTTCTCTGCCATGTCCACAGACACATCTGATTCATGGATTTATTAAGTCCCAAGGGTAAACAGATGGGATGAGGCCAAGGAAGCTAGGCTAGTTGGAAACCAATGGCCCATTTCGTACTGGTGATACATCAAGACCATTTGGGTAATTACACCAAGGATGCTAATGATTTATTATGACACAGGGAGTCCTACAACATTGTTTTTTTAAGTATGAAACCTACTGTGATGATATTGGGCTCCTACAATATTTAGGCTCTATTCACGTAGTCATGCTAATACATCATGCTCACACATGCGAGTTTATGCTAATAACAGCATTCCTTCCTATCTTCCTTTTGTCTCATTTTCTTTTTGGTTTTAATTTTTAAACAAATAAGAAAACTGAATGGATAGTAGAATCAAGTGACCCACCTCAGGCCACAAAGCTAGTAAGGCTCAAAGACAAAACTCTCACCCAGATTCTTTGGCTGTAAGCTCCTTCTCTTTTCATTGCATCACAGCACCTCTCCCATGGCCCACCCTTTCTCTGCCACCCCTCCTATTGAGCTCCCATGGACAAGATATGGGAAGATGATGAAAAAGAAGGAAAAGAAACACCAATTCTCAATGTACCAAATCATTGGCAAGGGAAACAGTGAAAACACAGTGCCCACAATGTTTTATTGGTGGGAAGGTAGGGAACACACACACACACACTCACACACACACAACTGGTAGAGACTAGATTGTGGGACAAATAGGATAATCTTCATGGTTGTTCTAATTGAAGAAAGTTCCCAAAGAGTCCTCTATGTGGTTTGCCCACATACACTTCCTAAAAAAAAGACTTGTAACTTCACATTACAGATAAGCTTGCTGATGAATATGTAGGGTTTTAATGGAACTTATTAAGCATCTGTTATGGTCAAGACTCTGACCCCAAAGAGGCTGGAGAAGAGTTCTACCACAGCAGGATTCCTGGGTTCTGCCTTCCAGGAGCTTCTTATCCAGACTTTCCAAGGAAGATTAAAATTAAAGCTGAATAGACATACAACCAGTTTGCTGAACTGGTTGTATGAACTCTAAGGGAGGAGTGTTTAATTTTTTTTTTTTTAAAAGCACATCTCTTCTTTTTTTTTTTTTTTTAAAGATTTTTTAATTTCTTTATTCAACAGAGATAGAGACAGCCAGCGAGAGAGGGAACACAAGCAGGGGGAGTGGGAGAGGAAGAAGCAGGCTCACAGAGGAAGAGCCTGATGTGGGGCTTGATCCCACAATGCCGGGATCACGCCCTGAGCCAAAGGCAGACGCTTAACCGCTGTGCCACCCAGGCGCCCCAGGAGTGTTTAATTTTAACTGGGGGATTGAGAAAGGCCTCATAAAGTGATGAAATGTGAGTTGGACCTTGCAGGCTGAGGGCAATTTCAGTTGACAGAAAATGGAGGAAATTGCATTCCCAGCTGAGAAACACACATGGAAGTGTGAAAGCACATGGTGTTTAGGGGAAAGGAGGCCAGCTGCTGTGTCCAGCACACAGACAATAAGGGCTATGGTAGGAGAAGAGGTTGGCTCTACTGTAAGTTTTGAATGTTAGAATAACAAGTGTATGGAAGATTTTATTAAGGTTCCCAGATCTCCATTCTTCATTCATGCAAAAGAAGTACACATCTCCAGTTATTGCCATGAGATTTTCAATGCCTCATTTAGGAGAGAACACACTTCTGCCCCATGTCAATGGGGCTTGGTCATGTGACCTGCTTTGGCCATGACGTGTGGACCACATATGCCACATTTGAATAGAAGCCTAAAGAGCCATACTTTGTTTCTAAGAGCTCTCTTGCTTTTTTCCCCTCTGCCACCAAAATACTTATCCCATGGAGAAACTGCTGCTTCAGCTAAATTCTGGAATGCAGATGACCCATGCAGCAAACCCACTACTGACCTCACAGTGATCCATAACTAACATATAACATGAGTAAGAAATAAACTTTTGTTGTTGTAAGTAACTGAAATGTTGGGGTTGTTGCTGTAGCAAAACCAGACAGCAAGTATTTTTTGTTTTGTTTTTTACTTTATTCTGAAGGCAATGGATTTTGTAAAAGACAACAAAAAATTTCCTTTCTCCCATCCCTGGCAGTTCTATGAATTTCAATGGTGAACAAAATCTTATTTTAATTTCTGACTGTATTCAGATTCAGTTGCTTTTTCCATATCAGAGACATTCTGGGTGGATAGAATAACAATTAGCTTAATACTCACTCCTTGTAGCCACTGGATCAGATTCACCTGGAATCCATGTAAATCTGATAAAAAGCACCATGGGCTTCCAACACTTTGTAGCTGATGGCAGCAGAAATGTCATCTCCTTCCAAATTGTTAAGGCTATCACCAACTTGCCAGATAGGAATAAAGATTTCAAATTTAAACTTGAAGCTTTATTTTCCAGTGATGGAATATTCCATTTAGGCTCTGCAAAGAAATAAACAGACAGAAACTTCAGGCTGGGATGACCACCAGGGAAATGGCCGGCACTCTGCTGGAAGTTTGTGGTGCCTCTGATGTAAGTCAGCTTAGACAGGATTAATCTTTGTTAGCTTAATGAGAAGAATCTGAGAATGCATTTGTTAGCACCTCTATTCCTTTTTTTGTTTGTTTTAAGTAGGCTCCATGTCCAGCATGGAGCCCAATTCGGGGCTTGAACTCACAACCCTGGAATCAAGACCTGAGCTGAGATCAAGAGTCCAACACTCTACCCACTGAGCCACCCAGGCACCCCAGCCTGTCTATTTCTTATGTATCACTTCACTGTGTACCAATAACGGTCATCATTCATCATGTAGTGTGGGAGGGAACATGACAGGTGGAGAGTGCGTGAGCTTAAGTCACACTAGTAATAGTGATGATAACAGAGAGAGAATGGAGTCTGGATTACTAAACCTCAGTGGCAAGAATGGCTTACAATTTACTAGTTACAGATTCTAGAGGGAGATTCTCTAGGGAGAGCTGCTTTTTCAAATCCCTGAAACAAAGTTTTCTCACTTATAAAATGGATGTAATAACACCTCTTTGCTACAGCGAGTGTGAGGATAACATGATAAATGAATGTAAAGTACTTGGCATATGGTAGGTGCCCAATAAATGTTGTTGGAGGGTTTTTTTCAACTTTTAGTTTTTAACCCACTTCTCACCTGAATGCTTTCCTCTAACCCTATCAAAATTCTACAGTGTCTGGATTAACCATCTCATCAAGGCCTTCCCTAACTTCAGTCTGTGTTACTCTACCTTCTTTGAAACAGCAGTAAAGGTCATAGATTTTTTTTTCAAATATATTGATTCACTCATTCTTTTTTTTTTCAACAAATATTTCTGGTGTACCCATTTTGTACCAGGCACTGTATAGTTATACAGCTGTGAACAAAGTCTCGCTCCCACTGGGCTTACATTATAGTGGGAGGACAGACATAATTAATAAACTAGAAAATATGTACCAAATCAAATAATGATAAGTGTTATGAAAGCAAAAAAAAATAGGGCAAGTAGGAAAGGGAGTGCCAGAGTGGGAGGCCTCACTGAGCCAATTCTGGAGTAGAGGCAGAGAGCCAGGAAGAACACGTGGGGTGAAATTTCAGAGTAAAGCATCTGGCCAGTGCAAAGGCCCTGAGGCCAGAGAAAGCCTGGTATGTTCTAGAAAGGACACTAGTGTGGCTGAGCTGAGTGAGCCAGGGAGAGAATGATAGAAGATTAAATCAGAAAGGTAGCATCTGGAAGGTGATGAGAAGGTCTTTGATGGTTGATGAGAAGGTCTGAGTGAGTTGGGAACCTATGGGAAGGTTTTGAGCAGAGAAGTTACATTATTTTACTTAGATTTTTTAGAGGCTCACTCCATATGCTGTGTTGAAAATAGATTTCAAAGTAATAAGGACAGAAGGAGAGATGAAGTTAAGGGGCTTTTGCAATAAGAGGTGAGAGACAAGATGGTAGTAATGGAGGTGGTGAAAAGTGATCAGAGTCTGGGTATATTTTGAAGAAGGAACAAAAAGTTTCTGATTGATTAAGAATGTGATATAAGAGAAAGAAATGAGTCAAGGATGACTCCAAGTTCTTTGGTCTGAACAAAGTAATTTTGGATAGAGGGACAACGGTGTTCATTTTGGCGTTGAATGAGTCTGTATTATCTATGGGAGGACCAAGTGCAGAGCCAGTGGTCAGCTGGGTATGTGAATCTGGAGTTAAAGGGAGAAACCTAGTCTTGAAACATGTATTTGGGAGTAAAAGCATGTAAGTAAAATGTAAAGCTGTGAGATGAGATGTCACTGAAAAAGTTTTCAGGGAAGGTTTGGGAAGATGAGAAGGAGCAGGGAAAGGAGACTGAGAAGGAGCAGTCAGTGTGGGGGACTGAGAGTGATGGCCTAGAAGCCAGGTGAAGAAAATACTTGAAGAAGGAGGAAGCAATCCACTGCATAAAATGCTGCCATTAAGTTGAATAAAAAGAAGACTGCGAATTGGCTCTTGGAATTGGTAACGTGGAGGTCATGAAAATCTTGATAAAAGCATTTTTGGGAGAGCAGTGTTGAGAATGAAAGCCTGCCTGGTGTGTATTTAAGAAAAACTGGAGAGAGGGGCGATGGAAATATGAGATTTGCTGTGAAAGAGAGCAGCAGCTACAGGGAAAAGAGGGGTCAAGGGAGATTTTATGTGTGTAGGGCGGATGGTAATTCCACATGTTTGTATACTGTTGGGAATGACTCCACAGGAAAAGAAATATTGTCAGTCAAGGGACACCTGGGTGGCTCAGTCATTAAGCATCTGCCTTTGGGCTCAGGGCGTGACCCCAGGGTCCTGGGATCAAGTCCCACATCGGGCTCCCTGCTCCGCTGGGAGCCTACGTCTTCCTCTCCCACTCCCTCTGCTTGTGTTCCCTCCCTTGCTGGCTGTCTCTCTCTCTCTCTGTCAAATCAATAAACAAGATCTTAAAAAAAAAAGAAAGAAAGAAATATTGTCAATCAAGAAAGAGAAGAGGTAATTGTTGGCAATACGTTTATAACTAGGCCAGAAGGACTGCACCAAGTGCACGGTGGAAGGGTCTGGCGTTAGATGGGAGTCCCATGGGCTCGTGCAGAACAACATGGGAGACAGAGGACATTTAGGTGCAGATACAGTTAGTTGGTGGATGTGGAAGTTGGGAGAATAGGGAGGTTCTCTTCTGAGTTTCTGGTTTTCCCTCCAGTGAACTAGAGGGAAAAGGAGATGTAAGGAGGGAGGAGGCACTAGAGGCTCAAAGAGAGAAGAGAACATGTGAAATGGTTATCTAAGCAAGCAGAGGACTGAACGGATCTTTACAATGCAGAAGGATGGCCAGCAGCTTGAAGGGCCCACTGAGCCTGGGAGTCATGAGTTGAATACGAGACTTGCCAGTGTGGTTGTGGACATTCCCTCCAGCTACCGTCAGCTGCTGGGATGCAGGTGAAGAGTAGGATGGAGGTTGGATTTAAGCAGGGTTTTACCTGGCATATGCAATAAAGGAACCGAAGGGAAAGCAACGAAAGGGAATGTAAATAAAGACAGTGAATGCAAGTGAGTGATTGTTAATGTTGGGCCATGAAACAGAAGCTGAGTAAGGGGCAAGTAAAGACCTTAAGGGAGCAAGGGACAAGGAAAAGGATGGATTATATATAGGTCCTGGTGAGATTGAATAATTGTTGGAGTTGGACTATAGGAGAAAGTGTCCTGGAAAGTTAGGGTCAGTAGTCTGAGAGTGGGATGCATGGAGCAGCCAGGTCCAGGGTAGGACTGCAGAGTAAGGCGAGGCAAAGGACAGCCATCCATCACTACCACTTGGGTCTTATATCCCCCGTAAGCATTTACAGGAGAGGAGTCATAGCTTGTAAGTCTTTGCCTTTCTTCCCAAGCATCTAGCACCGTCTATGGGTTTAGCAGAAGTTTCGCTAAAGTTTATGAATTAAGTGTTGAACGAAAAGTTCAACCATTGAGAAATACAGAAAAGTCAGGGCCACGAGACTCAGATTTTCTGCTACAAATTACCACTTTCTGCGCTTCCCCCCAAAACTGTTGCCAATCCATTGGGATCAACTAAAGGGGATTCCTTACCTTAAAGGGATTAAAGTAATGCTTTCAATTATTCAAAGCCAACCATAGTATTCCATGGCGGGAGGTCATTTATAATTTGCAAAAGCATGAATTTGGACTTAGTGGTTTTGAGTCTTAGCTGGTGAGTGAGACTAGCCTGCTACTTAGTGTCTACCTCTCTGTGGCCACGTTATTTTATAGCTATTATCAGATCTTTACACATTCTATGAAGGGAAGAAATGAATTACTTACAAAAATGGCCAAAAATTGCAATTTCATTGGAGGAATCCATAGAGGTGCCTGCATACAAACCTCGAAAATGTAAAAACAACCAATTTTCCCATGCATTTTATTTAAATGGGCTCTCTGCATTAATCTGTACTTCAACATATTGCTAAATACTCAGGCCAAAAAGTACCAAGCATTGGGAGAAATTATCTTCAGCCAAAACTAGCATTAGTGACAAGCTCAGGGAAACAACAGAAAAAACCTTTTAGGGTCATGGACTGAGAGAATGAAAATTAAAGAAGATTAAAAACAAAATAAAGGGGCGCCTGGGTGGCGCAGTCGTTAAGCATCTGCCTTCGGCTCAGGGCGTGATCCCGGCGTTATGGGATCGAGCCCCACATCAGGCTCCTCCACTAGGAGCCTGCTTCTTCCTCTCCCACTCCCCCAGCTTGTGTTCCCTCTCTCTCTGGATGTCTCTCTCTGTCAAATAAATAAATAAAATCTTTAAAAAATAAAAAAATTAAAATAAATTAAAAAAAAATAAAAGCAAAATAAAGCAGGAAAAGCCACACACCTTGTCAGATAAAATGTGCTGCCTTCCCCAGCAGTGGAGGGATAATTGGGAGGCGGAGGCTTAGAGTAATCGATCAAATCTGATCACACAGCAGCTTGGGCAAGAAAGAGATTGGCGGTTTGAATCAGTGTTTTGGCAAGAGCCAGCTTCCTCTGTGCTTGTCCTGTCCAAAGAGACAACGCATTCCGAGGGACGGGGCAGAGCAGCAACCTCCACCCCAACCCCAAGTAGTCCTCATCCGGCGTGGTTGTGGGCCGAGTCCTCACAACCACCCTAATGCCATGGGTGTTAATGTCTCACTCTGAGGATGTGAGTTAGAGCAATCTGCTCAAGGACACCCAGCGCATGCATGGCAGAGCAGAGTGGTTCAAACCACACCTTGTGGGTCCCAGTCAAGTCTTTCCCACACTCCGACCAGCCCTACATTAGTGAGTGCGGCTGGATGGGCACCTTGTCAGCTTGCACGGGGCATTTGGCCTGGCTTACTGATGGTACCTTTCAATCAGGATCACCATTTGGGAGGAAAGAAAGCCCCAGAGGCAGATTTTCAGCCTTGATTCAAAGAGGATTGTGTCTTCCTTCATTCTGTCTCCTATGTGTTTCTTTGCCTTCTCATTCCCATTGCCTGCTGTTACCTCGCGCTGGCCTGTTCTGTATCTCAGCTGAACATTCTGCCCTTCTGCCTCTTTCTTCCAAACCAGTTTTCCGACTGATGTAGATTAATTTCCTAAGATGCTAGCTTCATCACTGATTTTCAAACCTTCAGGATGCTGTTCTCAGGATCACATATAAGCTCCTTGGCTTGACATGCAAGGCCTTCACAATTTGGCCCCAAACTCTCTTGTAATCTTATGCTCTACTGCCCCGCCCTTGTCACCCCAGAGTGCACAGACTCCTTTATGTCCTGTGTTTCCTCCTCTTACACCTGTATATTCTATTTCTATTCTTTTAAAGCTGAGGTCTGTTTTTACCTCCTTGCAGCCCCTGCAAAATCATTCCAGCACTCTGCGACTTTCAGGGTTTCTGTTTGCCTCTCCAGATCCACTTTCCACCCTGCTCTGAGCCCCAGGAAGTGAATGCTATGGATGGGCTCCCTTGCTCTCTAAATACTGAATTCTCAGAGTGCTGGGGTGGCTCAGTGGGTTAAACACCTGCCTTTGGCTCAGGTCATGATCTGTGGGTCCTGAGCCCTGCATCAGGCTCCCTACTCAGCAGGAAGTCTGCTTCTCTCTCTCCCTTTGCCCCTCCCCCTACTTGTACATATGTTCTCTCTCTCTCTCTTTCTCAGATAAACAAATAAAATCTTTAAAAATAAATAAATAAATACCAAACTCTCTCTGTTTCCTTCCACCCAACACTTACCTTTGTAAATAGTCTTTTAAAAAAATTAAAGTCTCCTCTAATTCCCAATTTGAACTTGACATTTGCTTCCTGCCAGGCCCCTGATAGATACCTTTTCATTCCTCTGTATACTCACAGGACTTATTTATTGCTCTAAGCCTTCATATACCATATCAAGGCCACCTTAAATTAATAGCCATTTCCCTCTGTGGTTGTATATTTCCAGCCTGACTAAAGTTTTCTGAAGGCAGAGAATATGTATGACACTCCTGTGTATGCCTTACCACCTCCCATCCCAACAAAACTTAGCACACCTTTTATTGTCCCGTGTCCCTGTGTAAAGAACACCTAAATTGATTAGAAAAAGCAGACCTACTTAAAGTCTCGAAAAACACACATTGCAAGTATCTAATTATAAAGGAAATAGGTAATTGAATGATGCCAGGAGTTGATAATGATATATTGTACCTTCCTTCTCCAGGTAATTGGTTCCAATTTAGTTCTGTTTAGAATTAAACAAATCATTACAATGACTCAAAGACATCTCCACTGGCCTGTTTACTTACTTCCTCCCCAGGCAGGGGACAACTGCAGAGGATGCTACCAACTTTAAGAATCTGACACCAACCTTTTTGTCCCTTAGAAATGGCTTCTTAAAAGACCTGGAAAGCAATTTTTCAGAAATCAAGAAAATGACCAAAGTTGCTGTAAAAAGTAAATCTATCTCCTACAACTTTTGTGGATACTAAAATAATAAATAAAAAATACCTAGTTCAAAGCCTGGTGCAGGGTATTGCTCGGTGAGTTTCTCCCTCCCCTCTTGTATTCAGATGCAAATGCATCATATACATGCAATGTATAATTATATTGAAAATGTAGAGTTATATATACAAAGCATACATAGGTTTAATTATAAATGTGTTGCAAACGTTAAATGTAGCATCAACATAATACAGACTGTGCTTTTGGAAACTTAAACTGAGAACAAAATGTATCCGCTTTTAATTATAGTAAATATGCAATACATTGAGGGAAATAACCATTTCCCAAAATTCATAAGCAAGAGAATCACTGCCTAAGACAATTTGCTGAGAATTGAATGTAATCTGTACAGTGTCTTTGTGGCAATTGTGAATTGCGGATATGAAACTGTTTTGATTATTTTATTGAATTGCCCTAGGCATTATAATTGGCTCTAAGCCTAATCTCTATGGGTTTTAAAAAGATGCTTTAAGACCAGTGACTCAGTTGAAAAGAAAAGAAAGTTATAAAGAGCTAGCTAAAAAGTATCTTTATTTTCTCGTAAAAATCTCAGAAGTAATGCAAAATGGAGGAATGCATGACACTGAATCCCAGCTTAGGTTGAATTGGAGGAAACTGGGCTATTTCAGAGGGCCTCCATCTTTGCTTCTTTCCTTTCCTGCTTCTCTTATTCCTTCACTACTTTGTTTCTAGGGCTCTGCTTCTTTGCTCTTGGCTTCTACAGTCTGGTGGCTTTTGCTCTCTGTCTTTTTCTGTGGGTCCCCTGGCTTCATCTCCATTCTACTGTTGGCTGAGTCTGCGTGTCTCAAGGGTTTCAAGTCAGGGGATCTTCTAGAAGGTCAGTCACCACTCACAGAGCATGTCTGTAGAGCTGAGCTCTGGCTCTGCTCCTAACAGTGCGGCCTAGGGATGGTGTCATGACACCTCCATTTGAGACACTCCTCAAAGTGGTCTGTGGACACAGTTGGCCCCAGTGTAATAACAGCCCAGTCACATCCGCCCTCTGGCTGTCCAAGACTCAATGCTGCCAATTAGGAGACGTAACAATGTAAAAAGCTATCTTAGAATTAGCAATGCAGGTATTATCAATGTATAAAGGGGCTCAGGCCCACGTCGGCTGATCTCCTGTGGAAGGGGGGGGGCTGTTGACAGTTGCTGAACGTCACCTGGGTTAGGTGTTCTACACACTTCCTTTGTGTCACGTCACTGAAATGCTCGGAAGAACTCCTTGAAATATGTCTTGCTTTACAGATGAGAAAACTCTTAAAAGGTTAGATAACTTGCCCACGATCATAGATCATGAAATGACAGAGCCAGAATGTCAGTCCAGGTCTTTCTTGTACCGAGCTAGGCCAGTCCATGAAGGATGGAGTGGGATCAGAAGGTTGGACTAGAAGGACCAGTCGATGCTTAAAGATACTGAGATCTGGAGCAGGTTAAGTGACACAGCAGCAAAGGGCTGAATTAGCACTCAAATTGAGGTCTGAGTGATGCCCAGACTGCCCTTTGCCTGCTAGGCCACACTGTCTCACCGCCTGCATACCCAGGGCTTGGACTGATCACGCCTACGGTGACTAATCGAAGAATCCTACTCCAGGGGAAAAAAAATAAAATTCCTTTAGGCTGAGGTAAATTCTGCTTTAGTTTATAGACTCCTAGATTTTTTTTTAAATTTATTTATGTGACAGAGACACAGCCAGTGAGAGAGGGAACACAGCAGGGGAGTGGGAGAGGAAGAAGCAGGCTCCCAGCGGAGGAGCCCGATGTGGGACTCGATCCCGGAACGCCAGGATCACGCCCTGAGCCGAAGGCAAACGCTTAACGACTGAGCTACCCAGGCGCCCATAGACTTCTAGATGTTAAAACAAAACAAACAAACAAACAAAAAAAACCTGAATAAACCAAGACAAGAATTTTGTGTCTTCTTCTGCCTTTAAGGCCGTTTGCCCAAGTTTGACATTGCCTGGGCTTGATGCCAATCCCCTCCTTTTTCTTCAGCTCCCTTTGACCACCAGCTCTGACATCCCATCCAGCTCTAGGCTGTTAGGTGCTTGGCGCTACCATTTCTGACCCCCCTGGCTTATATCCTAGGTCAATCCTGGCTCACCGCAATTTGAAAACCTACTCCTCTGGCACATTTCATACCTGTAGCTGTTACCCGAACACCTCTTTCCTTGAATTCAGCAAACCAAGTTCATGAAACAGCTCTGGTCAGAGGGTCTCAGGGAAATGGATGAGAATTGAGAAGATGAGCCTCCTAGATTCCCCCAGAAGGCCTTGATCTTCACATAAATCCTGCTGACCGGGATGATCCAGGCCACAGAAAGAACTGCCCGGAAAACCAACTAGGTAGTCAAGTTCTGTTGGAACCCTGTGGTTGATTGCTGGGTCTCTAATGTTGGAGAGCCGGTGCCCACGATGTGTATAGAGATTCAGGTCTGCTGAGCCCTGGTTCAAGGTTCCGTGGTGGGGCTTCCAGGCACAGAGGAATAGCAGCTGGAGTGTGCGTGTGTGTGTGTGCATGTGTGTGTGCGTGCGTGTGTGTGTGCGCGCGCGTGTGTGCGCGCGCGTGTGTGTGTGCGCGCATGTGTAATTCTGACTAAGCAGGTGCAGTGCAGGAAGGTTGTGTTGGGAGGAAAGCTAGAAGCTGTGATTCAAAGAGGAAAAGGTAAGCAGCTATGGGGTACTTAGGAACTTCGAGTAATCTTTCCTTCTCATTCTCCGTCTTTTACTTTCACAAGCACTTCCTCCTTTTTCCTCATTGGTCAATTTATTCACTCAGCAGATGCTACACTGTATCTGAATTCCTAGGAATCTGCATTCACTCTATTCATGGAAAAATTTATTCTCATCTAATTTCCTTATGAAGAAGGACATTATTCAAAATACCCCCCCATATCCTTTCTGAAGGGCATTATTGGCTCTGCTGCATCATCTCACCCTGCAAGACATTTCTCTTTAGAGAGAGCTTAAGAAATGCTCGGCTGCTTCTCATAAAGGAAGTTCAAGGCAAGATTCAGACCCAACATCCATCCAGAGGTCCATGTTGTTACCTTAGTGCTATCAATTCCAAATGAGGCTCCTGGCGTCACAGTCTGAGAGATTTGCCAGTTCTAAATGAATGATTTGCTCTTCCACAGGCATTCCATTGTCCTTAAAATCAGGGGCAGAAAAGAAGAGAAGGAAGGGAATGGAGGGGGGTGGGGGAAAGGAGGGAAAAGGAAGGGAAGGGGAAGACAGGGGAAGGAAAGGAAATGAACGGGAAAAAATATCCATTTCACCTTGCTAAACCATGCACATGGGAGATGCTCAATAAATGTTTGTGGCAGAACCCATGAGTAGTTGTTATCTCTGATCAAAGAGTCTTCAAGAATGGAAAAGAGTTTGCAGGTGCTGAGAAATGGTGTTCCCTTTGATAGACCAAGTTCCAAACTTTTTTTCCCTGAGTAGTTTGGAATTTGTTTAATGGTGTCAGCTTGGGCACATCGTTATTTCCAGCAGCAAGGACCATTTCTAAGGGTTTATTACTTGTCAAGAACTGTGGTTGACACGTGTGGTGTTCTTCTAATCAACTCCATAACACTGGATACACATTTTATGTTTTTCATTTTAAAGATGAAGACAATGACGCTTAGAGAGGTTATGTAAGCTGCGCATGATTATATAAATAGGGAGAAGCGTCGCCGGCTTTTTATCCCATAGGTCTGCATGTATCCTGTATGCATTCACATGTCTTCAACCTCTCATAACTGAACTCTAAGGAAGAAACAGGAACTCCAACCATTACTTGGGATATGTAATGTATGCAGTGATTAGATGTTCTGGAAGTGAAACTATTCTACCTTTATATAACATTTTAGAAGTGTTAAGTACCTATGTAAATACCGCTTTCTTTGATCTTCACGAAAACCTTATGAGACATTATCTTTATTTTTATAGTCCAGAGAATGTCTAATTATATTGGATCAGAAAGATTGGAAAACCTGCCCCAAGACACATGGACAAAAGTAGCATAGCCAGAACTAATCACAAGATTTTTGTGGTCCTCACCACATAATTTCACATCCCAAAGATGGCAAGGAATCCTAAAAGACTGAACAAGAGAAGCAGTCAGCAGACGGGCTTTCGTCTAACGCTATGGAAACAGAACTGAAAGTCAAATATGTGCTAAAATATATTGCTTCACGCGTGTACATTTAAAGAACATATATAGCAACCACTTTTCAGGGGTAATTGTGCATGGTTTCTATAGCGATAGGATTTATTTCCAGGAGAATTTGCCAACTTAAAATAGGTTTCTCCTCATTGAAAGAAACAAATAAAAAGTTCATCGACATTTGTTTTTCCATTATGCGAAGATCACAATGTTTGGTTATGGCAAAGAGACAATCATTCTCACCACAGAGCAAACAGGAGATAAGGTCACCCTGGTTTGTCGGGAGCAGAATGGATTCCTGCTGGTCTTGAGCTGCACCAAAGTGCCAGACATGCCACGCCCAGATCGGAGGTCGATGCGGTGCCGGCAAGAGTACTATAACACACAGAAGTTTCAGTTGGCCTTCCTTAAATAGAAAAACATTTAAAGAGAAAGAATGATTTTCTCCAGAAAGGATCGCTTCGCCTTGAATGGAGCAGGGAAGCCCAGAACTAGAAGAAAACAGTAGTCATGAAAGCTAACATGTATGGTGCTTTCTCTGTCAACACCATTCTGAGATCCCCTGTGCATGTCTCAGTTACTCCCCCAGCAACCCGCAAGGGTGGTACTGTTTCTATCCCTGATATACAGCTGTGAAAACCGATGCACAGCCGTGGGTCTTGCCTACGCATACACGGTTGGGGAAAGGCAGGGCGAGCATTTCAATTCTGGAAGTCTGGCCCCAGAAGCTGCACTTTTAACCACTCTTCTATGCAGGCAAGGAAATCAAAACAAGAATATTTCTTGCCTAAACTCCCATAAGGTCTTTTTTTTTTTTAAGTTTTTTTTTTTTTAATCTATCTGACACAGAGAGAGCGCGTGCACAAGCAGGGGGAGAGACCAGCAGAGGGAGAGGGAGAAGCAGGCTCCCCACTGAGTAGGGCATCCCATGCAGGGCTCGATCCAAGGACCCTGGGATCAGGACCTGAGCCGAGGGCAGACACTTAACCAACTGAGACACCCAGGCGCCCCAGGGTCTTAAGTGACCAAAGTTAAGACTGCCGGGTCACCGGCATGTCCATCAATCCAGGCTGGCCCTTCACGCACAGGCTCAGGTGCCAGGAGAATGGAGACTCCCAGGAAGCAGAATGGTGAACACCTTAACACCCGATTTTCTCACGCTTTTTAATAAACACACTCGTTCCTGGTTTCAAACAGCTCTCTCCAGAACTCCCTTGACAGCTCAAGCCCCGTGGAAGCTACTTGAAGGGTATGCCTAGTTTTGGTGGTGCTACAATTTGATTAGCTGATAATTACTGAGCCTCCAATTTGAGCTTGAAGTTCCTTTGCCATACAACGATTGTCGTGTTTGGAGCAATGGGGTTTGATCTGTATTTCTTTTAGTCGAGGAGTTATGATGTTGTAAGATGGCTGCATTCCACACCAGCTATCTTTGCTGACTTCGTGGAAAAAAGTATCTTCATTGAAAACAGGGACTTTGGCAGCTACTTGATGGGACTGAAAACCAAAAGTTTGTCTGTGACCTGAAGCATGAAGATAAACGTCGGGGAGGCAGTTTTGTACAGTGATTAGCAATGCCACTTCCACATGGGGGTCAAAGCTCAGCTCTAAGATCCATGAGGTCAGTAATCTTGAGCAAGTTATATAACCCCTCTAAGGCTCAGTTTCCTCCTCTGTTAAATAGGCTAAGAACACCACCCCCATAGCGTTGTTAGAATTAGGCAAGATAATCAATATAAAGCAGCTGGAACAGTATCTGGCACACTGGAGGGCTCACCCCTTGCTTCCTTTGCCCTTGGCCCTCCAATGATACTGAGCTTCTCTTAGTTCTCTTAATTCCATGTTCTCTAAGCCTTCCACTCTGCCTGGAAGGCTCTTCCCCTTTGTGTCTTCTTGAAAACCCTGCTTCATTCTTCAAGTTTAACCCAAGTGCTTCATGACTCTCCCAGGCAGTCTTCAACATCTCTCCCTTCCTTCCACCATTTCTAGTAACCCACCATTGTGATGCTCATTACATCGGTAATGGTTGGCCAGCAGGTCTTTCTCTTCATCCCACTCCTGGAACGTGCCTAGCACAGAGCCTTGTACATAGTGGGTATTCAATAAACAGTTACCGAATAGATGAACAGGCAAATACTGAGTTTCCCCATAAAGTCCAGGCTTATGTTCAATAAAATAAGAAAATCTTCTGGAGGTATTAACAATCTAATGCAATCAATCAAAAAGGCTCCAACAATAAAATACGAAGTGCACTCCCATTTTGGTTTTAATTAAACTCCAAAGCTTTAGAAACAATAATCCAAATATAATTAGACCCAGAAGAGATTCTAGATCATGTTGTGACAGAAGGAGACTTGCGAGGCCAGTGGAAGGAGGCTGATACCATTAGCCAACTTGTGCTAAAGAAACTCCACAGGATTCAAATTCATGTCCCAAACAGCAAATTATCATAGACCTTTTCACCCCCTAGTAAGTATTCTGAATAATAAAGCACTAAGAGTCATGGGTATATAAAAGGATACCATTAAATAAATATTGTTTTCACACTAAACTAAGGATCTATGGAAAGAGTTCTATCCCTTTCATTGTTTCAAGGGGGTATGTAGCTCTGGGCAGTGTCTCTATAATGGAACTAGAGCTGAGAGCTAAGTCTGGAAACCAGCTTCTCTGGCCTACACTGCTCTAGCAGGCAAGATACCAGCAGATTGATAAGGACAGAATATTTTCACATTTGCTAAATGAGAACCAGGGGACCATGCACTAAGGAAACTTTGTAAAGACACACTACAGAATGCCAACCCTGAGGTTGCCTGCTGACCAGCCACTGTAAAGCTACCTTAGCTCACAACCAATGAAGAGACTGGAGGTTGGTGGTATCAGGGTAAAGGCTGGGTATCCCAGAGGCCTCTGGGGAAAGGCCCAAAGAGCAGAGGGAAAAGCAAAACTTACTCTCAGACAGGTCCCATAAGAATTTCTCACCTGTGGCCAGATTATGCAGGATGTCTCAGCGTTGGAGAAGACCTATAATATAAAAAGCTTGTATAGATCACAATTGCTTTTGTAGACTCCATCTGCAATGTCATGGCCAGAAGTGTGTGTGTGTGTGTGTGTGTGTGTGTGTGTGTGTGTGTACATGTGATAAGAACACCACTATATATTCCTCAAGATGCAGGACAATCTGATACTTTTTAAAACACCAATACTGGGAAGGCAGAGTGTGTCCAGACTGAGATTCACAGAATTCAGTTCACAGGGCTTCTTCTGGCCAGGCCAAGGGGTAACTGTGTATATTGAGGTACATAGACTGCAGAATCTGTGCTTTTTGCAAGACTGAAATCACGATAGGTCCAGAAGCTGATGCCCTATTCCATTTCACTGGTATTAAAAAAAAATATTTCAACTCTTATACTCCCACAGGGAGAATGAATTGTGTACTGGCCACATGCAGAGGCATTGCTTTGATAGTTTTATCCTTCTAGTTAAGGTCTAAAAAATCTCCAGCTGTCAAAGCCACATATGAACTCTAAACAGTGTGTACATCATCCATTAAGTTCCCATGCCTGGACGAGCTAATGTCAACTCACCATGTGATACTCAATTTGTACAATAAATGATGAACCTGGAAAAAAAAGAATCCAGTATATATTTCTCATCAATTTCCCACTTGGTTGTCTCTAGGTTTTCATAGAAGAGCGGTTATTCCCTAATCTGATGTCTCCCCCCATGTGGAGAGCATTCAATGCAAGAAATGCTTCTACTGTCCATCTGCTCCCTCCTTTGTTCCTCCCCAGGGAGGAGGGACTACTCTTACTGGTGACTCTGGGGAGGAAACCAGGCAAAGAGAGGTCAGCCTCTCCCGCTATCCTTATTCTAGGGAGTCAGCTACTCATAGAAAGCAGGGATTCTGTTCTGATTCTCAGTGCCGTAAGTTCTTCAGAAGGAGAGCTCCATCTGGGAGGCTGGTGGCTGTCCAGATGAGCTTGTGACAGGTGGGTGGGCTGCCTGATTCTGGAGTACAGTATTAGGAAGTTCACTCTGCTGCACCCAAACCCCAGTCACCAGCTTACACTTGGTTCAAAACTGGGTTGGGGATGGGGCGCCTGGGTGGCACAGCGGTTAAGCGTCTGCCTTCAGCTCAGGGCATGATCCCGGCGTTACGGGATCGAGCCCCACATCAGGCTCCTCCGCTATGAGCCTGCTTCTTCCTCTCCCACTCCCCCTTTGTGTTCCCTCTCTCGCTGGCTGTCTCTATCTCTGTCGAATAAATAAATAAAATCTTTAAAAAAAAAACTGGGTTGGGGAAAAGGGGTATACTTAGGGGCTCCCTAAAACCCCACTAGGTTTGTAGACTTAGTTGATATTATGCATGGTGTTACCACCTTGTCTTTGCCACAGCAGAACAGATGGCAGTATCTAATGAGTGGCCTCTGGTCCTCTGGGAAGAGGCCCGGTCATCAGTGGATCTCCAAGATAAAACCCTTTACCTACAGTGTTTGCCGATCTCTGTGGTGAAAATATCCACACCATGGCTGGTATCAAGCTACACTTGGAACACCATTGGACAGACTTGGGAGGAGATGTTCACAATCTACTCTCTCCAGTCAGTGAAGAGCCAACTCAGCCAACCCGCTGCACCTTTTAGAGCCAGAGAACACATCCTTCCATAGGAGCAGATGCCTCTGGCACATGGCTGGATGCACACCTCTGAGCTGGAATTCCTGTTTGATTGTTTGCTGCCCTGAGAACTGGCTCAGCTGCAGGGAAAGGCCAAGCTACGGTCGGCTCAATACATAATTAAAGGAAACAAGACAAGAACAAGGTTACCTTGCAGGTGGCCACACCAGGAGCCAGCCCAGCACGGATTAGAAGGACTTTCTTTCTAAGTTCCTGCAGTTAAACACTTACCTACTCTTATTCTGGAGCTTGGCAATCACTTTTCCATCACGTAAGAAAGGTCATTGCCCCGTCCCTAGCCCTCATTTTCTAAGCAACAGAAACACTAGAGTTTGAATTCTGTGTAATGGTTGAGTGATCACAGGCTGGTTGCTTACAACATCTTGTTCTTTATTTTCTGGGTTTGAAAAAATAGAGATAGTGATATTTTCCCAGAAGGTTGTTGGGAATATTATAAATGATATTTCTAAAATAATTAAGGTGGTATGTGGCAGGCACACAATAAATACACAGTAGACATGTAATCACCCTTCTGTTGGTGGCGGGGGTGCACGCACAGCCCAAGAAGGTCGAGCGGCAAGCAGAGCTCAGCAAATGCAGTTCCTTTTCATTTCGTTCCTTCGATTTGTGCTGTCTACATTAGTTTTGTCCACTTGGCCAGACCATACATCTATTCTCCTTCCGATTCTACTTCTTCTGGGCCTTCCTCTCAGAAGTCATCACTATGAAGGGGCTACAGGAACTGTAAGCAGGAGGGCTCTTGCTCCAAGCAGTGGATAAAGAAAATTTTCTTTAACACGCAGATGTATATGATTAACATTTCACATTTTAAAATATGCATTTTAAGGTCATGCATAATATTCCATTAGTAAACACACCATATTTTTTCATAATTATTTAACCAGATCCTCAATCAGGTTGTTTTCGGTATCTCACTATTACAAAAAATACTTCATTGAACATCAATATGCAAAAATTCTTGCCTACAATCAGATTATATCATTAAAAGAGGATATATATATTATATATAGTATTTTTATATATATAGTGTGTGTGTGTGTGTATATATATATATTTAAATATTACAATGTTTTCACATATTGCCAACAGGAAATGCATGCCTACAAGAAATACTTCTGAAGCCATTCCAAGCTATATCCAAGGTAAGTTGGGCAATTTTCTTCATAGTCAATCCACAGAGATCTTCTAGACTCATTCCCTCCTCCCTCAACATTCCTTCCATTATTTTTATATATCACTTTCTAAAATAATTCAGAATATCCAGAATATAAAGTTACCTCAGTATCTTAGCAAATGTGTTTCTTAGGTTGGGTTCCCCAAGAATCCCCATGAAACAAAGATTCAGGTGCAAGTAGTTTTTTTGGAGGTAAAGGACTGGGAAGGGGAATAAGGAAGAGCAGGAAGCCGCTAAAGGATGCTTATTAAGCCAGTTTCCACTATAGGTAACCAGCACTGAGTACCCTGGGAGAATCACCTGGAGCTGGTGTAGACATCTGCCTCAGAGATATCTGAACCTAGGGACACGGGACCTGGGATATTTATTCACCAAATCCTGTTAGCCACTGATTGACAGCCCCTGTTGGAGAGCATTAATACCCTGGCACTTCCTGTGGCGCAAGTGGGCAATGTGGCTTTTGCAGCCAGGGAAAGCCATTAAGCTTTGCAGGAATGTAAGTATTGGTAGTTGGAAGTCTGCTGGCATGCACCGAGGTTGTAGGGATGAGGGCAAATGGGTGAGATGATAACAGAATCTTCTAGAATCTACCCTTAGGGAACACACAGCTGACTTCCTGGAATGTGGTTGTTGCTTTAAGTTGTGAGACAAGCTAGGCCTTAAAAGAGGACATTCATGATCTAAAGCCTATGTTCTCCACCCTATTATACGCCTATTGAATATTGGCTAAGCTATGAAAACAGACCACAACACAACAGGAGAAAGTAGACACAGCTTTACATCTAGGAAGGGGACAATTATTATTTTAATAAGCATTCATAGAGGGATTTTTAGTCTGCCATACTTGATGACAAACACTGGAATACAAAGGTGAATTCAACACAATCCCTGGTAAGGAGCTTACTGTACAGTCAAGTGGAAGAGAGAGAACCCTCAGATGAGAAGGTGGGATCTGAGGGAAGACGAGACCTGTGGCCTACTATCCAAATGCATGACCTGGGAGGTAGCAATATCTCAGAGAAGAGATACCTATTTGGTACATCTGGGCACACAGGGCCTCAGAGAGCCTCACAGAGTCCCCCAGCTGCAGTATGGCCCAGAAGTGGAGACTGGTCCCAGGCAATCCCCAGACATGCTGCACAATGAGACTTATTTGCCCAGAGGGGCACAAAAGCAGCAGAGAGAACTGCTAGGCATGAAGAGTGTTTGTCATGAACTTGAGGAATGCTGGGCATGACCTGAGGGCAGGATAGATGGCTTAGTGGCCCCAGAGCTAGCAGACAACCGAGAACCAGATGCTTCCCCTTGCTCCCTGCACCCCGAAGTCCTCCCAGGGCCAGGATGGAGCCACAGAAGTCAGGAGAGAAACAACATGGATTGATAAGAGTTCTACCTCTGGCAGAATGAGGTCTTGACAAATAAATTCTACTGAGTTATAGACAAATGAAGCAGGGACTTCTCCTGAACACTCTAGTTTGTGGATTGAAAGCTATACCCATTGTCCAGTGATTCCTCCAATATGGTGTTATTCTCATCAATGAATCTCCCAGACTGAAGTAAAGAGAGTATAGTTCTTGCAGGGGGTCAGACTTTGATTTGATTCCTAACTGTCCAGATTGCAGTCCCTATTTAATGTGCGAGGATGGGCAAATTAACAGTATTTAAACTCTTCTGAGTGTCAGGTGCCTCACCTGTAAAGTGGTGGTTAGTGGGAGGATTAGAAGACAAAACAGATCATTTCCAGGAGATTCTGAGCAGAGGAGGCTTCCAGGAGGGTCGGTGTGATACTGTGATCCCTGGCTGCCTGTGCTGCAGGGTGATGTCGCCATGGAGAAGACGGGGGGAAGGTTATCCTGATGAATGGGCCACCACGGTTTCGCCCAGGCTGGAGGACATTGTGAGGAGCTCATAGAATTCATGGAGATATTCCAGAAGCACAGGCCAAGAGGGGAGCTTGGCAAGGAAAGGTTCTGTTAGAGCACAAAGAAACCTTCTAAGAGGAGCTGTCACATCCTCTCAACTTTTGTTCTGCAGATGCAATTATATCAACTTCCAAGGGTGGGAGAATTTGCCACAAATCAACAAGCATTTCCGAAGCATAAAAATTTTATGTATATATGTGTATTTGTTTATATGTATACGTGTGTATCATACCGGTTTCAAGGTAATGAGTAAGCTTGTGAATTCTGATTTTCATTATGAGAAATACTAAATAGAATGCATCATTTTTGTAGACATACTTACATGTGTAAAGATTTAGGGTTTTAACAAGATACTCTTTTTTCCCTTTTTCAGATACATCCAGATGTTTTTAATCTATGCAAACTAATGATGGATACGTACTGCATCCTTCAACTGATTTGCAAGATGTATTGATACAAAATAAAGGAGTTTTAAAAACACAATTCTTTCAAAAAAATTTTTACCACTTCTTATGGCCTGGAAAATTATTTTCCTATTATTTTGCTCTTTGGAGTTAAGATATTCAAGCATCAGAAATATTGTTAATATGGGACAAATCAAGTCTCAGAAAGTTTGGAAACAATCGCCTTCTGCAATATATGTAAAAATATTATACACAGTGTCTGGCATACAGGTAGTGTTTAGCAAAAGTTTTCCCCTTCCTTCTCCCCCCAACTGGCAGGGGACATATGAGAAAGAGCCCCACTTTCTCATCATTCCTGCATAATGGCTTTCCCATTCCTCGTCCACTTCAAAACATGAAATAACTCCAAATGTTTCTGCTTCAACTGTACCAGGTTCTGGAAACGCAGAAAGACTTGATCCCTGCCCTTAGAAGCTGATAGTCTAGAGGGGGAGAAGGGCATGCAAACCTTGGACAGACTGTCAGTCTGACACTCATCAGTCTAGATTTAATTCCACAGTTTCCTGTTGCATTATACAATAATGTTCTTACCTGGCTCCCATTGGCGTTCCTCTTCCTCAGGCCACCTGGTCCCGTGAGTGGGGGTCAGCTCTTGTAAATTAGGCCTGCCTCACACGAGTCCTTCAAACTCTGAACTTCAAGACTAATAGCTCCATGTTTAGGCTTGACAGATTCTTTGAAATGGCTTTCTAAATAAAGGAGAATCTGCTCCTGAATTGAGAGGGGATACCTTTTTAAAAGAAGTAACTCTAAATTCAGGGGCACTTGGCTGGCTCAGTCCATAGAACATGCAATTCTTGCTCTCGGGTTGTGAGTTTGAGCCCCATGTTGGAGTGTAGAGATTACTTAAAAAAATAAAATCTTAAAAAAGAACTAAAATAAGAAGAAAACAGAGAGGGAGGCAAACCATAAGAGACTCTTAACTCTAGGAAACAAACTGAAGATTGCTAGAGTGGAGGGGGGTGGGGGGATGGGGTAATTGGGTGATGGGCATTAAGGAGGGCACGTGATGTAGTGTGCCCTGGGTGTTATATGCAACTGATGAATAACTAAATTCTACCCCAGAAACCAATAATATAGTATATGTTAACTAAATTGAATTTAAGTAGAAAAAAAATTTTAAAGCAACAACTTTAAAAAAACAAGAAAGGAAAGAAAAAGAAAAAACATGATGACTTTATATGCGGCAAAGATAGCTGCCAACTCAAAATTTAGACTTTAGGAAACAAATTCTCCTGCCTACTTTCATTTTTGCCCATCAAATCTTTCATTTAATAAAGATTTCTCGGGTGTCTGCCTTGGGCCAGCCACTGTATGGGCACTGGGATAAGATGAGTTAAACACAGTGCCTGGCCTCAAAGAGCTCATGGCCAGGTGGAAAAGAATGGCAAGGCAGCAGACATCAGAGGAGAGTGCAGTGAGGGCAATGGCAGAGAAAGTTGACTGAGGATTGTTTCAATCTGGTAAAATGTGCTCTCTCGGAGTGTGTTCCAGCCAAGTTTCTCCCCACTAGTGTAAGAGTGGTGATCTGGGCACAGAGAATAAGAAGATATTTTTCCTGATTGCAGTTTGGCTCCCCAGTGAGGTGGAAGTGTTGTGTTTCAATATTTACATTCTTTCTGCTAATGCTGTAAGCCCACTGAGAAATTGGTCTCCATCTGACAATTTCCCGGACTCTTTTCTGTGTCCCTGAGGACATCTCAAGAAATGGCAATAATAGGACTCTCAATGGCATCATTACATCTCCTCACTATAGAGTCTGGTTTTAGAACCGTTTTTGCCCACATTGAGTGGAGGCTTATTCCCTTGTATTTTCAGTCTCGGTCCATTGGTATCCCCCTAACAAACAACTGGTGCTCATCCCTTGTCTTTGGTTATCACCACCCCTAAACTGGATTAGATCAAGTAGAAAGTCTTCATCTCTCTCTATTTCTCCCTTTCAAAGGTGTGCCCACTGAGCCTGTTTATTCTCATACTGGGAATGGTGAGCTGAGGGGCTAAGGAGACTTTCTCAACTGATTCCAACTCGGAGAACTAAGGTTGATGAGGCACGTGCTCTCTTGTGGGCTCCACGTCTGCCCTGTCTAAAGTAGGAAGCTGACCTGTGTGGTGCTGAGGGTGGGAGTGGAGTTGGAAGAAAAGACCCAAGAGAGGGCCTATAACCTGTGGCAGAATGGAAAGGTGGGGGAGACCAGCCGCTGGAGGTGGGCCTGTGGCCCAAAAGTAGAAACTAGAAGGATGTCTCATCAACCAGACAGAACTCAGCGTGCAGAAGCTCCTCATAAACAGTGAGATTAAAAGTGCTTTTAAGGGGCACCGGGGTGGAGCAGTTGTTAAGCATCTGCCTTCAGCTCAGGGTGTGATCCCAGAGTCCTGGGATCAAGTCCTGCATCAGGCCCCTCCTCTGGGAACCTGCTTCTTCCTCTCCCACTCCCCTGCTTGTGTGCCCTCTCTCGCTGGCTGTGTCTCTCTCTGTCAAATAAATAAATAAATAAAATATTTTTTTAAAGTGCTTTTAAAAAAACATATAAAGTTCTTTAAATAACATTTTTAAATAAATAGAAATCAAGCTTAAACTATTTTGTGCTTTGAACCTGACAGCTGTTTATTATAAAGATTTGGTAAGGATGAAAATTCATTTACAAATTACGTAAACATGCATTGAGTTGTTGAAAGCATCAGCTCAGGTTCTAGGGAGGAGCTGTTTGTGAATTTAGGAGACGAGCGCGAGCTTCTCAGAGAACTTTTTTTTCCTAATTGAAATGGTTTTTATACTGCTATGTGATTATAGTGTGACCACAGTGTTACTTTTTCTGGTTTCACTCTGTAGAAGGAAGAGAGGCACCCCTCCAAGGAGGAGAGAAGTCATGCTGTATTTTTCTCTCTCTGCTCACAGTCTTCCTAATTTAATGAATGGCAATAAGACTAAAATGACAGAGAGCAACTACAGATTGCTGTAAATACATCTAGGTTACTTCATTGCAGAGTTAAGCTTCATATAAGCTCAGAGACTTCAATGGAAAATCAAAAAAGGGAGAGAAAAAAGTTGGAGTTTTTGTCTATAGAAAGATACAGGAAATTTTAGGAAATATATCAATGAGGCTTAGTCAATTAGATGCTAAAAATATACATTGGTGTTTATTTCTTTAAATTTTGCTCTATACAAACAGCACATTTATAGTGTTCTTTGGTGTTCATATATTTTTGTTTTAAGATTTAATTTTTATTTATTTATTTATTCAGAGAGAGCTCACGAGCAGGAGGAGGGGCAGAGGGAGAGGGAGAGAGAGAATCTCAAGCAGACTGTGCACCAAGCCCAGAGGCTGATGCAGATTCAATCCTACAACCCTGAGATCATGACCTGAGCCAAAATCAAGAGTTGGACGTTTAATGGACAGAGCTACCCAAGTGCTCCCATATGTATTTTTTAATAATATATTTTATAAGATGATGGCTGGGTAAAAAGCAGGGCTTCCTTCTCACTTCACTTGCCTGCTATGTACTTTCTGACCAAAACTAAGACACCTCAAGTCCAAATGCATGAGCCTAAGGGCTCCCCTTTCTCTAATTCCAATCCTCATCAACCATCCTTCTCATTTTGTGTATGGTCTGTGTTGTATCTTCAGAAGAAGTTATAAAAACATAGGCTCATTTCTGAAGAAGACAACCCAAGACAGGAAACAATGTAAAGAAAACACAAAGACTGTCAAAAGCATGTCACGATCGTAAATAAGTAGATGGGATGAAATATTTACAGAATGAATGGCCAAGGGTTGAGTATACCAGTGGATTGTTTGGGCCATGAAGTCAAGAGAGTCTGAGGTTTTTGCTGTGGTCATCGCTGTTACCACTTATTAGGACCGCCGACATATCCCTCCCTGCCCCCGCAGATAGAACCTCGCAGGATTGTGTTCCTACTGTTGGAGTCTCTGGAAACAGGAATGCCTCCCCCCTTCTATTCTCTCTGTTTTAGCAGAAATGAAAACTCCTCCCTGAACGATGCTATTCTCTAACCTCAGTTCGAAGTCACAGCTTCTCCATTCCCTGCTGCAGGTCTTCCTCAGGGTCTCAGTGGGATGGCTGCAAAGGGCTACCTGAAGAAGCCATTCTGCACAAGCAGAGTTAACCAGCATCTCTGCTCCCCCAGTTCTTGGTCTGCTGGTGTTGGACAGTCATTTTTCTAAACTGCACCACATACTGACCCACTCCAACCTCCAATTCTTCTGTACTTGGAAATCTCTCTCTTTTTCTCAAACTAAAGAAAAACTGTAGTTTTTCAAAGAGTTAGGGCATAGCTTGATGTGATTTTTCACATGCTCCCACTAGCCAATGAACATTCAATCATCCTATGCTCATGTGAAAACCACACCTGTTAATTTACAAGTATTCACCTTCATAGATGTGAGATAGTCTTTAGAAGAATTATATGTGTTTGAGTATTGTTTTTTAAAGTAAGCTTAGGATTTCTTTGTGTAACCTTAAGCTAGTGTCACTTACTTTTAAAGTAGCACATAAAAGTATTTTTGATAATTATATGCATCTGTGATCATGTATGTTTGCAAAAACTTTCATGTATTTTAGAATATTTAATCAAATCTAAATGATTCAAGGAGTGTAAAAATAGTTGAAAAAAAGAAAGAAGAAATGCTTGAATGAGAGGCAAATAGACTAAGAGAAAAGGTACAAGACTATGAAGCAAAGAAAACTAAAGAGGATGGTGAATCAGAAACAAAAAGGAGGGAAATGCCATAAGACTAATGAAATGGAAGCACCTAATGTGATAACTAACAAGCTATATATAACCAAGGTGGAAGAATGGGATACAGAAGCTATGTCAGCTTTCTGTAAACTTCAACAATGATCTCCCACTATACACACCTTCCACTCCATCTGACTCAAGAGTACTTCCCAGAGCAGACAGGACAGTTCTTTATACACTGCACACTTCTATAGTGACAATTAACAAATCAAAGGGGCAGATTTTGCTAATAGGATCTACTTATATCTCTGTTTTTATTCATTTATACATTGATCTCTCAATAATTCTGCTGTAGAACCCATTAAGTGTAGTCTTGTTTGCTACAAACTGTGAATTTACATTAAAACTAAGGTTGTGTACATTAAAAAGAAATGGTGTCTTCTAACCTCACATCACTTCTGACATCAAATGTGTGGGGTTTTCCACACTAAGCAATTCTCCAATTCTCAGCAGAATAGGTGTCCTGCAATTTAACTCAATTCTGACATTAACTACCTGGAGTTAGCTCAAACCCCACAGGTTAAGGACTCAATCCCACAAGATTACTTCCCACTTTAGGCGTCTATGCAAGTCCCAAGTTGTCATCTGTATTTCTGAGTGACCAACTATAAATCAGGTGTTCCCATGACCCCACCCTTCAGGCTCAATTATTTGCTGAGATGGCTCACAAAACCAGCGATTTATTACAAAGGATATTTCAAAGAATGCAGGTGAAGAGCCCAGTGAAGGTATACACAGGTCAAGATCCAGAAGAGTCCTGAGCACAGGAGCTCCTGTCCCTGTGGAGTTTGAGGTACACCATCTCCCAGGGCATGTGGATGCCTTCTTGTTCACCAACCCAGAAGCTTTCCAAACCTAATTGTTTAGGGTTTTTATGGAGACTTCATTACACAGGTATAATTGATTAAATCCCTGGTCGCTCAACAGTGATTAACCTCCAGCCCCTCTCCCCAATCCAGAGGTCAGGCAGTGGGGCTGAAAGCTCAAACCCTCTAAACAAATGGTTGATTTCTCTGGCAACCAATCCCCCCATCATTAGGGGCTTCCCAACAGTAACCTCTTTAACATAACTCAGGTTTGATTGAAAGGGGCTTGTTATGAATAACAAAAGACACACCTATCACCCTCATAGATCTGAAGCTTATTCAGAACAGGGGACAAAAACCAAATACTATATCAAAAGATGTTCCTATTGCTCATATTGATGTGGGAAACAAAAGCAAAAGAAAGTTAAATTCCCTTACTATTTACAGCCCATTCACAAGTCCTTTAAACAGGCAGAGTGATATTCCCCTAGGAACTCAGCTGCCTCAAGGTTAATACTTTCTG
This sequence comes from Ailuropoda melanoleuca, assembly GCF_002007445.2. Classification (NCBI taxonomy): domain Eukaryota; kingdom Metazoa; phylum Chordata; class Mammalia; order Carnivora; family Ursidae; genus Ailuropoda; species Ailuropoda melanoleuca. The sequence goes on from NC_048218.1 coordinate 91,572,717, forward strand.
AAGGGCAAAAGGCAATCTTAGCGCAACCCCCAGGATTCTGTAAGTCAATGTCAACATATAAAAATTCATTTGGAAGCTTCCTTTACCTCTACCCCCCTCCCAAGATACGTGTTGGCAATCATCCCCTAAGCATATGGCCCACCGATATACATCTGAAGGGTCTCATGACTAAGGTTTTATTAGACGGTAATAAATGACTTTCTCTTAACAATAGCTAGCCCCCTCAAGGTCCTGGAAACCTTGTTTCCAAATATCTTAGAGACTTACACTATCCCTAACCCCCTCCTGTCTTGAAAGTATATAATGGGCCACTCCTCATGACCCCAGTGCAGCTCTTTCTGCTCATGGGTCCTGTCCCTGTGCTTTAATAAAATACCTTTTTGCACCAAAGATGTCTCCAGAATGCTTTCTTGGCCATCAGGTTCAAACCCTAACATCTTTCCTACGTCATTATCACTTAGAAAATTACAAGAGTTTTAGGAACTCTGGCCAGAAGCAGGGAATGGACACCAAAATATATTTCTTTGTTTGTTTGGGGTTTTTTTTTATATTTTATTTTTTATTTGAGAGAGAGTGAGAGAGAGAAAGAGAGCATGCACCAGCACAAGTGGGGGAGGGGCAGAGGGAGAGGGAGAGGGAGAAGGAGACTTCCTGCTGAGCAGGGAGCCTGATTCGGGGCTCGATCCCAGGACCCTGGCATCATGACCTGAGCCAAAGGCAGACGGTTAACTGACTGAGCCACCCAGGTGCCCCCAAACTATACTTCTTATTATATCACAGTATCACATACATTGTGTTCAAGTATAAATAATTAAAATTTGATAATACTTTATTAATACGTTTAAAATTTTTTAAGTAAGGTTTGTTACTCCAAAGTAAATGTGACAGTCCTCAGGTAAAATATCATAGCTCTCCCTTATTTCTCTCTCAGTTTACGTTCCCCTGTTCAGAGACGACCACTGTTATTTTATTCACTATATAGTTAGGTATATATTCTTCCAATCTCTTTCTGGGCATTTACAGACAAAATGTTGTGGGGTTGTTGAGCATGGTGGCCAAGAAAGAATTCTTGAGATGGTTTACAGCTCGACTCAGTTTATTTAAGCAGCTCAGGGACAAGACCTGTGGGCAGAAAGACTGTACTTTTGCTGTATGAAGCTGGTGGTATATGCTTAGTGCTCGAGGAGGAGGGGAGGTGCAGGGAATGTGAGACCATCAATGTCTTCTTAGAATTTTTATTCATAAAACTACTTGAGCAAGATTTCCCTGGTGCTTATCACTTGCCTTGATATTTTAACTATGGGTGAGATACACAGGCCGTCATGAGACCCTTTAAGAATGTAGCAACCAGCACGTATTTGATCCTTATTAGAATGGTGCAGGCTATAGGTCAGCTTTCCAGGCTAAAGGTGAGCATTTTTCTGCTTCTATCCCTCATCAATATGAGTGTACACATACTTGTGGAAAGCAGAATAAAGGCCTGCCCAAGATGCCCACATCCTAATCCCTGAAATGTGTAAATAGGTTACGTTACGTAGCAAAGGGAAACTGAGGTTGCTAATCATCTGACTTTAAAATATATTATCCTTTATCTGGGCGGGGGGGGACCCATGTAATCACAAAGGTCCTTAAATGTGGAAGAGGGAGGCTGAAGAGCTCTCAGAGTAATGAGATGTGAGAAAGACTTGACCTGCCATTGCTGGCTTTGCAGATGGAAGGGGGCCAAGAGCAAGAAATGCAAACAGCCTCTAGAAGCTGGAAATGATGGGAAAACAAATTCTCTCCTGGAGCCTTCAGAAAGGAACAAAATCCTGCCAACATCTTCATTTTAGCCCAGTGAGACTTACTTAAGACTTTGTGCCTCCAAGCCTATGAGATAATAAATTTGTGTTGTTTTAAGCCATTAAATTTGTGCTAATTTGTTACAGCAGCAATAGGAAACTAATATAAAGACATTGGGAATTGCTCAATAAATGGTCCACGCAGCACCCCCAACAGGGAAGTTGAGTCAACATGATGAGAGAACAGAAGGCAAGCTGAGGACAAAGCAGAAACTGACACCCTGCAAACACCCCCCACCCCACCCCCACCCCTGGCATAGGATGTACGTGACATTCCTCAGGCACTCCTGGCTGCCCTAAAGGACAAAGAAATAGTTAACCTATAGACACCACAATCCTGCAAGACTTGAGCCTCCCTCAGTTTCCCAATGTCTTAGCAGTTGACAAGAACCAAGCATTTCTATCACTAACCTAGCTTCCAGAAGGGAATGTAAATACAATTGAATGTCTTTGTAACCTGCAGCCCATAGATGGATACTTGAAGCAGGCAGAGTGTAATGTTCCTCCAGGAAGTTCCCAACTATCTTCATGTTAATGACTTGCTAGAGGGAAAAGCAACCTTAACTTGACTATGGCAAGGCCTCTGGTATCCTGTGGGTCTTCTTTAACATATGAAAGTATTTTCTCAACCTCCCTTTTTTCCTTACCTCCCCCCAAACCCATAGTATATAATCAGTCACCCCTCACAACCCCCGAGCAGCAGCTCTTTCTGCCCACAGGTCCTGTCCCTGTGCTTTAATAAACCACCATTTTGCACCAAAGACGTCTCAAGAATTCTTTCTTGGTCATCGGCTCCGGACTCCACCCCACTGAACTTCACCTGTATTCCAAAACCACATCAAACAAGCCTTACACACACACTCAATTTCCAATTAGCTTTCTCGTACTCACAATCGTGAGCAGATAGACAATCTCCAAACAGCTAATGAAAGCATCGCTAATGAAAGCATCGTGATGACAGAAAAGAGAGCAAAACTTTTTTTAAAAACTTGACATCTTCAAATCTGTTAATCTCCTGTAAGGCTTCCGAATTTTGTGAATTGATAAGCAAAACCTGCTCCCCTTTCCCATCAACATGCTAAAATTAGTTTTCTAAATTCTTTTCTAATTCTTATAATGTTTTAGTTTTTAAGATTTAAGTCTTAGATTCTCTCCTTTCCATCTGTATTTAGCCTGAGCTGATGGTTTCAGCCTTCTAGGACATAGATGGATTACCAATGCCATTATATCACGGTTTCTCCTTCCCTGAATAGTTCTAGCCTTCAAGGTTTTTAAAGAACAAGTAGGTTGATGATTATGAAGGTAAATTGTAAAAATAAATTTTTAAAAATATAAAAAATACTACTCAAATATAAAGTTTTAGGATAATGTTGATGGCGATCAATATTTCCAACAGCCCTGCCCCTTGTCAGTAATCCGGAACTACTTCTTCCCGGTCATCCCATCTCTGAATTCCTGACTTGCCTTTTGTTTCCCTCCTCATCTCTCAAGCCCCCAGAATCCCAGCGAGGAATTCTGCATTGCCTGGGAAGACCAAAATCAGAAAAGTCCTGGGTAGCGCAAGGATCTTGGAATTCTATTCATGACTCCAGCGTCACCCTTTGGAACAACTTTGGTAACAGCGGTGTTGTCCCACACAGGCACAAGCAGATCCGCCTCGGACTCCACCCTGCCGGGGTATATTTAGCAGACCAGTGTTCCAAACAGAAGCTCTGTTCACTTCATCTCCCTTTCAGAGGGAGGCAGAAACACACCCTAGGCCATTGTAGAACTAGGTAGGCTTGTTAATCAAAATTTCTTTAGCTTCATTTAACAACAGGGGTGTGCTGAATAAAACTCCCATAGTCAAGTGTTGGCTCTGCCTCCTTGAAAGAAAAGCAATGAAACAGCAAAGGCATCCAACCGAGATAAAAGCTAAGTTAACAAATGATAGCATTTCCAAAACAAATCTTTGGGCTTGAATGCACTGGAATGAAATAGAAGAGGAGGGAGTGTCAGAGAAGAGCACAGGCTGAATTCAGCCTTCTGGTTACAGAAGGCAGGGGGCCGACAGAAGACCTTGCTGTAAGATCTGTGTCTTCCTGACAGTTTTCCCAAGAGCCCACCCTGCCAGTATCACTCTGCTCTTCCTGTTTTCCCCACGTTTCCTGTCTTCTTCACGAGGTGCATGCTGAGAGGACATGTTAGGCTATTGTTCTGAGTTTTAAATTCTTTTCACTGTTTTGTCTAAGAAAATAATCTATTGGAGAGAAACACAGAGCTGATTGAGAAGAAATAGCCTCATCATTTTAGCTTGGAGAAGGAGCAGTAAGAAACATGGACCAAGTGTGATGATGGAAAGCTGTTTGACGGTGGAGCCAAAATCAAGCTCATGCCTCTAAGGTCATACTCTTACTCCTGTATTCTGGTCAAGACTCCACTACAAATCACTGGTGAAAGGACACACATGGGTCATCACTGAATCAGAGTGCTGAAGAAACACAGATTGGCCCCTGGGCTACGCTGCAGAGAATCATCTCAATGCATGACTTCTTGGTACTTTCTCTGTGCCAGGCATTGTGCTAAATTGAATGGGGCATAAAGATAAGCAAAACACCACTGTGCTCCATGAGCACATTATCCAGCAGAGGAAATGGAAAAACAGGAACATGTGACCGAGTCGTTGAAGAATTTCAATAAGATTTGGCAATTGTGTTCATTAAAACTCTTCTGGTTTCAAGGATGAACTTGAGCTAATCTACAAGTGAAGGTGGATTTTATTGGTGCTGTATTATGGGAAAACAAGTATTAAAAAGGGCAGTGTTACAGTGGAGTCTCAGAGTCAACTGGAAGGAGGGCTTGAATGCTGCTATGAACTTTTTTTCCATCTCAAGTAATGGCATTTCCCCCCCTCTTTCTCTGTAGACTACCTCTGCTTCTCCAGTTAAGTATTCAGTAACATGCAGCTATTTGCATTCTTCTTGATTCTAACTCTGAAAGTGCTGGGAAGGGTCTCATTGATCCATCTTGACTCATGTTCCCACTTCTGACCAATCCATTGAGGCAAGAGAGCAGACTCATATAAGAGCACACAAGCTCCGGTGAAAACCTCACAGCTACCCTCTTCACCTGGGTAAATGCCTCCAAGCTTTGCCTCTCACACTCACCTGGTTTCTTTTGGTAATTTGGTTTTTCTGTTTTTCTCATAGTCATATTCAGATTCTCTTTCTCTGCTAAGATCTTTTCAAAATGTTTTGAACCAGCTCCTCTATAAGACATTGTCTCATGGATCTCCCACTTCAGACACAGGAACAGAGGCCCTAGGCTCATGATGTATATCCACCCCAGACTCCCAGATGCCAGGCACCCTTACCTAGACAGTGAGATTATCCACTGAATAACCACATGGAAAATCCGAAGGCTGTTCAAACGTGGATTTGGAGCCCAAAGAAGCATTAGGATTGAAGGCATTGACTTTGGGGAATTATCTGTCTGGAAATGATAGCTGAAGTTGTGGAAGTATATATAATTACTGAAGAAAAAAATTGTGTGTGAGAAGAGGAGAGGACCAAACAGAGCCAGTAGTATCCTACACAAGGAGTAGGCGAGGGTGAGGAGCCTTCAGAGAAGAGACAGACAGAAGGTGAAGAGAAGGATGGGGATTTGATTGACTTAGATGACCAACTCGGGGACAACGGACAACTCTTAACTATCCAATCGTCAGCACATGGTAGACTTTCCACATCCATGAGTTCTCCCTGTCTTCTGTTTCCATTCCTCTATTTCAATTCTCGATAACATTATCCCTTTAGGACTGAAAAAACACATGGGTCAATCTCATTTTGCTTCCAAGCGCCAGGCCTGAGAAAAAGGATTGACTAGGTAGGGGAATGGCTAAGGTGCAAAGTAAAGATTTTTTTAATTTTCTTATGCTTGGATTTTTGTTCATCTGTTGAATTATGTGTTAAAATTTTACATAATTCCTTAGTTGCTAGGATTCTAAGCGACAAAGTGAGAAAATTCCAAGTTTAGGAGACCAAGGTATGCAAGATTGCTTATTATTCTCTAGAAAGGTCTTTTACCATAGGCTATCCATTTTTATGTCACCCTGTTGTCCTTTTATTTACACACTTTGCATTTAAACCATAGCGGGAAATGAAAAATCTACTGAGAAAAATATAAGTCTGTGTTTATAATAGCATTCACCACCTAACTGCTTTGGCCAATTTCCAAGCTTCTCAGTATATGTCTAAGATGGCCATGCCTAGCAGCTGTGAAAGAATATAACTATAAATTAACATGGTAGTTAGAGTCCATCAATGATTTAGATAAGGAGTTCCTCTCTCATTAATGATGTAAAACCTTCCCTGAGATTTTGAAAATCAAATCCTGTGGGTCAGATCATGGTTCTTTGCCAAGCAAAGTGCATGTGTTTTTAATAAACAGCTCATACCAATTTTTCTGCAAAAGCCATTTATCATCAGCTTCTGAAATTAACAATAAAGGATATATTCCAGTGCCTTTTAAAGATTCCCTTCTTTTTATACTTTGGACAATGAGCCAGCTGAATGATATCAGAAGGATCTTTCCAAAGAAACAACAACTGAAATAAGTGGAAGTAGCAATTAAGTAGTGGTAGCACCATCCTGGAGTATCAATACCAGGGCCACACTCAGAGTATCAATAAAACCAGGACCACATTCAGAGTATCAATACGAGCACCACACTCAGTTGGGCACTTCAAATATTTAGTGACAGGGATCATGGTAACTTCTATCACGTTTGCACTATACCAACCTTTACATACCCTACCATCTCCTACGTATTCCCATTCCTATTTCAACTACAGCTCCTACACTCTTCTTTATGTTAGGCATTCCCCTCCTGATGTACCCAAGGGGACCCTTTTAAATGTGGGATTGAGCCCTCATCGGAGCGCCTGGGTGGCGCAGTCGTTAAGCATCTGCCTTCGGCTCAGGGTGTGATCCCGGCATTATGGGATCGAGTCCCACATCAGGCTCCTCGGCTGTGAGCCTGCTTCTTCCTCTCCCACTCCCCCTGCTTGTGTTCCCTCTCTCGCTGGCTGTCTCTGTCAAATAAATAAATAAAATCTTTAAAAATAAATAAATAAAATAAATAAATAAATGTGGGATTGAATCTGCAAATTGAAGGATAGGAATTTGGGGGCCGAGATAAATTTGAAGAAATGTGTCTGAAGACACATGGCCAGAGAAGAATTGGTAAGATAGCTAATACTTTCAAGGATTAAGGGAAGGCAAAAATGCGTTAAGAAGTAATAAGAGCAATGGTAAAGGAATTTGAAAACAAGATGGGATCACAAGTGAGATATGGGCAGAGAAGAATACAACCAAACTCAAAGCCTTCAAATAGATGGAGTTCCCAGAGCACCCCTTTTCCACAATGGCCTGTGAGTGTTTTGGAAGTAGGAAGCATGATTTATTAGATTAAGATAGACAAGATTTACTTAGTTGAAAATATGGAACAAAATCAAATGAAGCATTTATAAAGTTCACCTTCATTGATAGTTTCCAAATGCTAAATAACACATTTAATCCTAAGTGAGGTAGTCATTAGTGCTATTTACAAATTATTTCTCACTTTCATTTTCTAAGCATTGCACTTCACTTGCCCTTTGAAGTTTAATGTGGTCATGTGATTATCCTCAACCAATAATCTTTCAGTGAAAGCCTTATGCGTCAACGTGCATTTTACTACATTCCCTACCTCCTGCTGAAATGATGGTGTCTAGATGATGCCTCTGCCAGCTTGAGTCTCTGAGGGTTTAGAGTAGGCTAAGCCCTTCTTCTGACCTGCTTTGGACATGTGTCATGATCGAGATCCAGGATTCCAGAGAAAAGGGGACATCAAATACAATTCAAAAATGCATTTTCATATTAGCAAGACCTTCTGTAAAACCCCTGACTTGCTGGCTGTCCTTACTGTAACAAAACCTAACCTATTCTGATTGATATGTCAAGGCATGTACAAACAACGAGCAATATCCCATTTCAAGGAGGCCAACAGGTGAACCTCACTATAACTGTGCAAGTTTGGTAAGGTGAGATTAGCTATATCGGCACTGAAAGTGATTAAATTTCTGGGATCTAGAACTTTTGGCTTCCAAGTGAACACTCTCCTTCCAGACCTTCAGATATTGCAAGAACATTCTTGCTGAGGAACTGTATTAAGGTCAAAAAGAACTAAGATTTAGCAAAGATCAAGGATTGCCCGGAAAGACAAGCCCCAGTCTTGTTTGTATGACCCTATATGGCTCTGTGTAAAAGTATAGCACTATACCCCACCCCCACCCTGCCCCGCACACACACCCAGAGCACCTGAGAGCCAATTCAGCTAGAAAATGTTTGATCTGGCCAGCAGAATATTGTAAAGGAAAAAATAGTAGTTTTCATGACTTTGGTTTAAGCAAGCACTCTCAGGTTTGCTGCTGCCTTCTATTCCTTTCTGTTGTTATATCCTATTCTTTTCCCTTTCCTCACTTCAATTACATTACTTCCTGGCCCCTGAAGGCACTTGAGTTTGGACCTCTTCAGAGAGGCATGGTGCCTAAGAAGGAAAGAATACATAGGGCCAATAATGGTCAGGTGCTCAGTGTGACATACAGAAAAGCAGACATGCATGTTACCAACTTCACTGTTATCTCTCACCATTCTTCAACACCAACCACCAGCATGACCTGTCTCTTTGTCCTTCTCTGGACCAAGTTGATACCCAACCCCAGAATCAAGGTGAGCCCAAGCAGGTGTATATGAAGAATTTCTTGCATATGATGTGGGGTAGGAAAAGAGAACATTGTCACACATTCGGGAATAGCAACTAACATCTTACACTCTTGCTGGTATATGCAGTATGACTTTATCTATTCTGATGTGGTTAAATAAGAGAATGGGAAAGGGGACATAGGCTCTAAATGTTACCAGAATCAAAGCAGTATTTTCAAATATCCTGCTTCACAATTAAGCTCCAGTAGCAAAGAGTGTTCCTAGCATCCAGATCTTGGTTTCTAATACCATTCTTCAATAAAAGAGCTCCTTGGGGAAATGATTCATTCTTGGTCTAAGGCTGACAAAATATGAGATGATCCTGGAGTATCTTGTAGTACCAGAAAGGGAGTGCTCAGAAAATGAAGAATGGGGGCAAGTCAAAGATACTTTGGAGCCAACTAAAAGAACTCCCATACTGACCATAAATAAGTGATTGAATAAATAAATGGGAAAGAAAAGACAAATCTTTCTTTCAGAAGAGTTCCATTAAATATATACAGGTATTTATTTTAATGGAAACATATATATATATTTAATAGGACTCTATACCACATTCTCCTAAGAGTGGGCTGGATTTAGTGACATGCTACCAAGAGTAAAGTATGGAAGGAGGAAAATGGTAACTTGACAGTGGAGAAATCTGGCAAACGCTACCTTAAACAAGTTGTGAAATTTAGTTGGCATTAAATACCATGCTGATCTCGTATACTCTGTGAAATGACAAGAAGGACAATTTACCTTTTTAATATATTTCCCAGAAACCCACAACCCCAGTCTAATCATGAGAAAAACATCAGACAGACCCAGATGGGGAGACACTCCACAGGGTACCTGGCTAGTTTGCTGCAAGACTGCCAATGTCATTAAAAACAAGGAAAGACTGAGAAACTGTCAGAGATCATAAGAAAATGGGAAGAATGATAACTAAATGCAATGTAGTACCCTGAATTAGATACTAGAACAGAAAGAGGCGGTAGATGGAAAAACTGGTGAAATTTGAATAACGTCTGTAAAACGTGCACTGGTAATGTAAATTATTAACAATAGGAAAGATTGGGTGATGGGTATACAGGAACTCCCTGTCACTTACATTTGCAACTATTTCTTATTTTTAAACTCTTCTGTAAATCTAAAATTATTCCAAAATAAAAATTCCATTTTAAAAACATTCTGAGGGCTCCTGGGTGGTGCAGTCATTGGGCGTCTGCCTTCGGCTCAGGGCGTGATCCCGGCGTTATGGGATTGAGCCCCACATCAGGCTCCTCCACTAGGAGCCTGCTTCTTCCTCTCCCAATCCCCCTGCTTGTGTTCCCTCTCTCACTGGCTGTCTCTCTCTCTGTCAAATAAATAAATAAAATCTTTTAAATAAATAAATAAATTAATTAATTAATTAATAAAAATAAAAACATTCTGCTTTCTATAGTGATGAGAAAGACCTTGTTTGTACCTTCAAGGAGTTCCTAGTCTAAGGGAGATACAACTAACCATAATGGTACTGGGAACTGCTGGCTAGTCACCAAAATTCCTCCTTTTCCTTGGCACACAGCTAAACCACGCTTGCCAGCTGGTAAGTGTGGTCATGTTACTGAGCCTGACCAATGAAATATGAGTGAAAGTTGTATAGCCACTTTTGGCATAGCTCGCAAACTCTTCCTGCTTATGCTTCTTCACGTTCTGTCCACATTTTGGCTCATGAGGACTGAGACAGTGACATCAATCTTGGAAGCCACTTACTGAAGGCTGAAGACATCAGAGCTGTCGTCAGCCCAGGTTCAAAATCAATGACATAAGGGAGAGCTATCTCTGACCTAGAATCCCCACCTTGAGTCTTGCATAGCTAAGAAATAAGCTTCTATTGTATCGAACCATTCAATACTTAGATGTTTGTAAACTTGTCTGCCTTTCTAATCCATTAAGACAAAGTAGAAAGGACGTCATGGTGGTGGGAATGGAGCACCATGGTCACAGAAAAGAGGGTCATTAGTAGGTAGGGTTGGGGGTGGCAGGCAGAGAGAAAATGGCTCTGAAAAGGCTTTCATGGGGGCGTCTGGGTGGCTCAGTCGTTAAGCTTCTGCCTTTGGCTCAGGTCATGATCCCAGGACCCTGGGATCGAGCCCCACATCTGGCTCCCTGCTCAGCAAGAAGCCTGTTTCTCCCTTTCCCACTCCCCCTGCTTATGTTCCCCCTCTTGCTGTCTCTCTCTCTCTCTCTCTGTCAATAAATAAATAAAATCTTTAAAAAAAAGAAAGAAAAGGTTTTCATGGAAGAGGTAGTATTTGACTTGGACCCTTGGGGATAAGTTAAGTATTCCAGGCAGAGAGAATAACACAAAGACAGCCATAAGGGCAGTCTTTTAATTATTTTTGCACCACATGGGGGCTGGCTGACTTCATGCGGTCATAACACTTCCCCCCCTTCTAGGAAGCCTGAGGTCACTTACAGCGATCCCAGGGTTTACTGCAGACATTTTTGTTCCGTTTGATAGACAGTTCTTCAGCCTCTAGTTCCTCTGTTGAGTGACAGGGCAACACTTGAGTTACCATCCTGAGTTACCATGCTCATTGATTCAGCAAACTTTTATTGAGTGCCTATTATATGCCAGATTCTGTTATAGGCACAGCAGTTTATGTAATGGACAAGAATCCTAGTCAGGAGGTGAGGGGCTGATATGGGGCATGAGAAGAAATAAGGTAATGAATAAACAAGAAAAATAATTTTGGACAAGGAAGGTGAATGAAAATGGTGACTATATAATTTATCATCTACACTAAAACAATTTTTTTTAAAAAATGAAAGGAAATATGCTAGGACAACAAGTATAAACCAGGTTATTCTAGGGGTGCTTGGTTGGCACAGTCATTGGGCATCTGCCTTCGGCTCAGGGCGTGATCCCAGTGTTCTGGGATTGAGCCCCACATCAGGCTCCTCCACTGGGAGCCTGCTTCTTCCTCTCCCACTCCCCCTGCTTGTGTTCCCTCTCTCGCTGGCTCTCTCTGTCAAATAAATAAATAAAAATTAAAAAAAAAACAGGTTATTCTAGGCAAACCAGGAAATATGGTCACCTTGGCCATGGATATAATAAAACCAGATGGTGGTAGGTGAGGCCTGTCTAAGGAGGTGTAACTAGAGATTGGACCAGAAGGATGACAAAGAGCTAGCCATGTGTTGATCTTAAGGAAGTGTGTTCCAGACAAGGGAACAGAAAATGCAAAGACCATGAAGCAGTAATGAATTTGGCATATCCGAGGAGCATCAAAAATATTGGTGATTTCTTAAAAAGATTTATTTATTTATTTGAGAAAGAGAGAGAGTGTGTGTGTGTGTATGTGTTTGTGTGCTCGAGTGGGGGGAGGGGCAGTGGGAGAGAGGAAACAAACTCCCCACTGAGCAAGCACAGAGCCCAACACAAGGCTCCTCCATCTTACAACCCTGAGATCATGACCTGAGCCAAAATCACGAGAAGAGAAGCTATAGAGATTTTGAAACTGAGAAATTATATAGTCCCATTTATTCTATAAAATGATCGCTCTAACTGGGGACTGGACTTTAGAGGGGAAGGGTAGAGAAGTAGTAGTTTGGAGACTCTTGCTGGAACCCAGGAGAGAGGATGGGGACTTGGGCTAGGTTAGAAGCAAAGGTGATGGTGGGGACAGGACATTTTTTGGAGGTGGAGCTATAAGAACTTGCCAATGGAGCTGATATAGGGAACTGGAGAAAAGGCAGAAATCAAAGTTCTAGGCATTTAGCCCCCATAAGTGAATCAAGTACCGTTACCTGAGATGGTAGTCTTGAGGAAGAGCAAGTTTTAAGGAGAGATAGGTGGTAATCAAGAATTCTGTTTTGGCCATGAATTATTTTGTGAACATATCCCTTACCATAGCACCAAATACCATCTCCAGAGATTTAAGTGTCCAGCCAGGATGTCCTGACTCCAATATCAAATGCCTGACATTTCCACCTATTTATCTGGTAGATATCTCACTCTTAATACCTTGCCAAAAGCAAGGCACCTCCCTCACACCAGGGCTACTAGAACTCTCAGAAAACTGGGACTAGGTGGTGTCTTCAAGGAGTGACAAGTTCATTTCCTTAGCTTTCCCCTGCTTGCTGCTACCTTCCAGGGCCAGACTGCTTCTACCCTGGGCACCAATGCATCACCCCAGAATAACTGTCTTTCCAACTACACCAAGAAGGAATATTGTCCTTTAGCTCAAGAAACAGACCGTAGACCTCCAATGCTCTGAGACCGCATAGATTTCTCAATTTTCCCGATGTGACACTTTGACTAGTATGTAGAGGCATTACCACAAAAGGATTTAAGAATTCCTCAATTTGGCAAGCTTAGAGGAATTTTAGGTAAGGAATCTTATAACTGGAAGAAATACAGGGATGACTGTGAGTTTGTGAGTTTAAGAAATGGTGGCAAGAGACATACCAAGAACAGTGAAACCATCCCATTCCCTTCATGAGATTAGTAGTGCTGGGACACAAAGGGAAGAGGACCCCCACGTCAGGCCCAGGTATAGGTGATCCTGCTTGGACTCTCTTCCAGCCATTTCCCTTCTCACAGGGCCTAGGGAATGGCTCACACAGAGCCCATGTCTTCCCTTCTTTACCACAGTCTATATATTCAAGACCCTGTGGTTTCTTGTCCACATGTTCTCAAGCCTGTTCCAGCTTTGCTGTGGCTCCATCTTCCAAAGGGCGGATTATGTCAGCATTTAAGCCCACCTAGGCCATGGTGGTAGCCATGGGGAGGCTGCCAGCAAGTAATGTGGACAGAGCTTGGGTGGGTAAGTGAGGGTGCTTCCAAGCAGGAGGCTCCCTGTGGGGTGGAATGGAGCCAAGGGGTGGGAAAGGAAGGTGGGTGGTCTGTCAGCAGAGATTGGAGCCAAGGCTACCTGCCCCATGTTGTCATATTCTAGGGAGGAATTCCGAGGAGTCCAAGGATTCTAAAGTTGAGCCCGCCTCCTCCCCGGTCTTTATAAAGACATATTTGTGAAAGTATGAGGATAATTTTATCAATTATCATATCTCTTATCTCCATGTAAAACTGCCAGGTATTAAGACTTAAGGTGTGTGGGACTCCACAGTTATCCTACCCTGGGCCCTGAGTGTACCTGAGTGGGAAAGCGCATGGGCCTGTCTCCGTGGTGGTCTCCCTGCACCCACGACTTGCTGCTCTCTCACCTCTGCTCTGCAGTATGTATACCTTAGTAAAGGGATGGAAGCTTAATTTAATCAGCAGAAGATGGGCAAACCACAGCAGTCTCAGGATAGAAATCATTATCACTCTACCCCTGTGCCATGTCCTGGGGCAGGAAATGCTAAGTGGGATTAAAGGATTTCGTGGCTTTCTGTACAGAAAGCGTGTATGTCAAAGTGTGTGTGGTTGGCTTTAAACATGAGGACACAAAATGGTCAGAGTTAGAGTCTATATGGGGAAAACGACAAAGACCAATGTGGAAATTTTACAAAAGAACAAGTATATCTTTGCTCCGCTGCAACTGAAGGTGTGCGGATAAGTGTGTGTTAAAAAGGGTGGGGGATGGGCGTGTCCACCAATCCATCCAGAAGTCAGACCTGTGCTCTAAGCCAGGCTGCTCAGCCTCACATGTTCAGAATAAGACATCAGGCCTTACCCCTCTAGGTGGGCACCACTCTGAGATCCAGAGAGAAACATCTGGGGTCATGGTTTGGCCTTGCCTTCACCTGCCTGTTTGAAACCCAGAATGTGCCAGAGCTCTTTGTGGCTGACACCTTTTTAAATATTAATATTATTTATATTATTATAAATAATTACAAATAAATATAGCACAATTTTAAATAAATACATAAATAGAAAATATATGTAAGCATATCCTCATCCAGTTACATCTTTTATACAAAAGAAGCCAGGAGGAGACACAGGACCTACCTAACCACCACGGAGCCCGGCCCGGAGCTCCCTCCACACACTGATACTAGGGAGAGCAGACACCTGTGCAGCAGTGGGTGTTTATTCCCTGAGGTACTTGAAAGCCCCCAGTTCATCTTCTTGTTCACTTCTCCCATTCTCCTCCTACCAACTGAGCCCAGAGCAAGGGGGACACGGAGACATTCAGAAACGGCTGTCTTTTCTAACACAGTAGTTCCCACCTAGGTCTGACTGCCCACCTTCCCCAACTATCACCTTATCCACTGGGGTTCTGACTTACTTGGTCTAGGTTAGGGCATAGTCTAGTCTGAAAAGTTCCCACATGATCCCAATGTGCAAGCAAGGTCAAGAATCCCTGCTCTAACGGCAACAACAACCCCCCCCCACACACACACACATACACCCCAGGAGAGGTCTTCAGTTTTAGGTCAACCTATCCCAAACGTCCCCCCTCCCCTCAACTTGAGACTTCACTCCGGGGAAAGATATCCTTGGGCATTCTTTTTGCAGCATTGGTGAGTCTGTGCTATTGTAGACAAAATAATGGTGAACTTGGATACAGTTCCCCATAATATGTTCTCCCTTCCCCTGCTTGCGATTAATACCGTTTTGGCACAGATAAAAATCAATATAAAAATAGCTTATCATGAGAGCTGGAATTGAAATACCTAAGCCATTTCACTATTTAAAAAGACACAACACCTGGTAACAATTTGAATCAATACTAAAAATTATTTAAGAAAGATTTTAAATGGTAAAATTATAATACTTACCTCTTTTTTTTAAGATTTTATTTATTTATTTGACAGAGATAGAGACAGCCAGCGAGAGAGGGAACACAAGCAGGGGGAGTGGGAGAGGAAGAAGCAGGCTCATAGTGGAGGAGCCCGATGTGGGGCTCGATCCCACAACACCGGGATCACGCCCTGAGCCGAAGGCAGACGCTTAACCGCTGTGCCACCCAGGCGCCCCTATAATACTTATTCTTAATAATTAATCATCTTTTCATTTACTTGGAGGTCTTCTGCATATGAATCTGAACGTACTCAGCTCCTTTTTTCCAGAAAGGATGTAAGGAAGCTGAAGTGTGGACTGAGATCTTTAGAATCCTCACCTGGTCACTTGCCCTCAGGCCAAAGAAGGCGAAGTCCTGGGGGTCTTCTAGAACCTCTCAGAGGACCTCCTTCCGGATGCTGACAGTCTTATATCTCAGATTGGCCGCTGGGCTCATATCCCCTGCCCTCCCTCACCAGACCATACTTTTTCTATTTGGGGGACGATGTTGAGAACTAACCCAGGAGAGAATGTGAAAAAGAAAACGAATTGGAAAGTCTCTGATAATAGTCTCTGCCTTTACATGGGGAACAAAGAAAGTTAACATGAAGGATTCAAACTCGGGGTGGCATAGTAGATGACAAGCAAGAGAACAGGATTCGTTGCAATCATAATATAAGACCATCCAAAGAGCTGGTTTTCAATTTACAATGGCATTTATTCTTTGATTAACTTGAGGCTGAGAAACAAGTCATTTTCCACTTCACTGGTGATAAGTCAATATTTTTACTCCAAAGAATGACCGCTTTCATCTTTTACTTTCCCCTAAATGAAATTCTTAATTGATTAGTATTTAACAACGTAAAACATTCAGACAGAGGTGTTAGAAGAACATGTCTCATTTAGCTCAGAACAATATATTCTCAAGACCATGCTGGCTCAATCTGGAAGTCTTTCTATTGGCGCGGACACTTTGCTGCTGCAGTCAGAGCCTGGCATTTGCCTATTGTTGACGACTAAAGAGGATTCTCTCAGAAACTTTCTGAAGGGGAGAAGAGATGAAGTAATGCCAAACACTCTAAATACATCCTCAGAACAACTCTGGAAGCTGGAACTATTTCCACTTCGCAGATTAGTATGGCACACCAAAGAACAAAGACAGAGAGAGAAACAAAGGACCATGAACATTTAGTACAGCCCTGTCATAGGAAAAGAGATGGGCTAGGTTTTTGGTAGAGTTTTAAGAAATCTGTTTTAGTTTGAATTATACTTCTATATAGGGTGGCTTGGCACTATCTATCAAAATGTAACTGTACGTATTCCAGGACACGACAATCCCAGGATGTGGGATTGATCCCACAGACGTATGCACGCCTGCAGAAAGTGCCTATATTTCGCACCCATTTCAGCCGACTTGGAATCGCAAAAGCTTGGAAGCAAACTAAATGTCCATTGACAGTAGGCTGCTTAAATCAATTTATAACACATCTATCAATTGAATGCTGTACAGTCATTAAAAATGAGGCCACTCTTTCTGAAGCAGAAGGATCTTCAAAGTAGATTAAGTGAAAAAAAGGAGATATAGAACGGTGAATGTTGATGTGAAAAGCATACACATATTTATTTATAGCCACATGTATTATATATTTAGAGGCTATCTCTGGAAGGATACACAAAAGCCTGGTAGTAGGGGCTGCCTCTGTGAGGGGAGTTAAGTGGCTTCAGTGAAGGATAAGAAAGACTTAATTTTCATTTTGTACCTTTTGAATTTTGTACCATATGCATGAAGTAGTAATGAAAACAATTGTTTTTAATTATCTGAAGGGAGTCTGTAATCCTCATTGGAGGCTCAGGGAGGTAAAGCCACGAGCCCAAGGTCACACAAGGTCAAAAGCAATGAAGCCAGGTGTGACCCTGGGTTGGTGTCATTCTAAATCCACTGGTTTTCCCGCTATCAGTGTGCTCCTTGTCCTGTTCTCCCCTCCACACATAATGAGATCTTAACGCTGACTCAGAGCCCTCACCATCTGAACAGGCCCATATCCCATCTTCAGCATGACTGTCCTTAACCTCACCTGGAAGAGATCTGCCTATAATGAGGTGCTAATAGAAAAGTAAGAGGATTATCTTAGCTTTCTTTTTCCAATATCTTACAGACAATTTCATTCAGCAAAGCTTCTTTTTAATGTTTTGTAGCAAACCAAGCTCCTGAATAATTTACGTGAGAAACTATTATAAATCTATGTTGTGACTTTAAATCAGAACCTTGACTACTCATTCATTTATTTCAAGAACATTTATTGAGGGCCTATTATGTACCAGCGACTGTACAGGCTCTCAGATTACAAAAATGAATAACTCATGCCTCAGCCCTCAGAGAGCGTGGATGGAACCTGCTGGGAGGCAGTCAGGCACGCAAGAATCTGCGATATGAAGCAGAATGTGATGCCAGCTAGAAGCCAGAAACAGAAGGGTGTGGAACAGAGAGGTAGGAGGCACTTGCTGAGTCGTTCCTTCAGAGTCCTGGTCACAGGTCACAGGACTCAAGGGGGACCATGAATGAGCAGTGAGACCAAGGGCATGGGGAAGTTCAGGCCCCATCTCAAGGGGCGGCCACTGCTTCCCTCCCTGTTATCGACGCCTCACAGGAATGAGGGCCCAGTGTTGCCAGATCTTCCTATTTTATGGGAAATCTCTTGACTTTAATGTAGCGGCTTTTATTTTTAAAAAACCACCAAGCTTCTCAAACAAAATGTGTCTGTGGGCAAATTCTGCCCACAGAGCACCAATTTGAGAACCCTGTTCTTGTGTTTTCATGTGCTTCCTGCAGTTCCCCCATGGACAAATGGGTAGTTCAATCTTAGGCTCAAAAACAAAGGCCCTTAACTTTCATTTCTCAGAGGGAATTTCTGGTGCAGCAGCCTGTCCTCTCAGCCTCCTGAACATTTACCAATGATCTGCCCCTTACACTATCATGACTTTATTAGACTGTCCTTGAGGACAACTTTTTAATTCTGAATCTCCGGGGCAAATTTTCCCGAAGGATGTCTGCAGCCCACCTGAACGCACGATCTTGAAAAGCCACACGGAAAGGAACCACGCCCATAATACCAGTACTGCTCTCCTGGGATTGCTCCCACCACATCCCCAATATTAACTTTGATGTAGGGCTTTGCTCACAGAGAATTGCCTCAGCACTGAAGACATACGGGAGAAGGGACCAAGCTCTACAGTTCTGGGAAATTTTCCAAAGGTTCCTTGAATATGGCAGCAGTCTGGGCTTGAAGCCAGGAAACTTGGGTTTCAGTCCTAGTTCTGTCACTTTTTCACTATGTGGTCCTGGGCAGGTCATTGCCAGTTAAATATCCATTTGCTCATCTCGACAATGCAGAATCTGATGAGAATATTCTTAATAGCCCTCTGGCCCTTATTGTTGAGACTCTCTTATGCTGCTCTGAATGGACATAGAGAAGGTCTCGCTCCGTGAGAATGCTATGGGTCAACACAAGGCAGATTTAAATGACAACTGCAGGGCAGGGGGGCATCCTCCAAAGGCATCATCTTCTTTATTAGGTCATCAGAGGATGATGCATCTATTTTGTCAGAGTAAGTTCTCCCTCTCCTCAAATGCTTGAATCAGAGCAATTCCCTGCAGCATGAGGGCCAGAGACATGAATGTCTGGGTTTTTCCTTTTCTCCCCTTCTGAGCCAAGTTAGCAATCCCAGGCGATAGGTGCTCTGATGCGGAAGGAGAGGAGACCATGGGAGCACGGAGCCCAGGCTCTAACCCAGGGTTAAGAGGAGCCCTGGAAGTCCTTCAGGATGAAATTACTTTTAAGTAGAGGACTAAAATGTGAGTAGGAGTTAGTGTTAACCGTAAAAATAAAAGTCAGTTATTGTGCCAGCAAAAGTGGATTTATTATTTGGGGCATGCAAGCTATTGGCAAAACCATAGATAAGTCTAACAAACAAAGGAGATACATGTTATTTTTATGCCATATCATCACAACCATATTAAGTCATGGACTTCTATGACCAGTTCCTTGGTTCATTCATTTCATTCATTTATTTATCCATCTATGCATCCCATCCACCCAGTCACGTACCCATTGATCTATTTATTTATTCACCTGTCTCCCATCCGAGAAATAATGCTGTGGTTTCACCTTTGGCAGCTGAGTAGAATTACATGAAGAAACTGTAAATATCCCATTGCTTTGGCTGCATCCCAGACCAGCTAAATCAGAATCTCTAGGGATAGGACCTGGACATCAGTATTTTTTAAATCTCCCCCCAAAATTGCAATGTGTAGCCAAGTTCAAAATGATGTGTTAATTTACATACCCATCAGCTTAACCAAGGTCCTGCAATCAACTGCTCCACTTTCCCTATTGCTCTGCATTCTGGTCTGTCTATCCCAGGCCTATGACTTGGGGGGACTGAATATTCAGTCTAGACCACCTGCAGTCTATAGGACCTCATTGTGCAAATTAGAACAGGTACCCCTCTCTCAGAATACATTGCTTCATTCTGTTTAAAATTGTCATAATATTAGATACTGATTATACTAGAACAAAATCTGTCCATCTGTCATTTAATGAGATGTTGTAATAAATACACAAATCGATGACATTTACAATGTGAACAGAGAATCCTTATATGTGGCAGCCTTGTACAGTGTCTAATTTATACAACTACATTGGATGATCATCATTTGGTCAGGGGAGGTGTCTGATTCTGACTCCCTAAGTTTCTGATCAGAGCCCAGTCAACTTACTCTTTGACTCCTTTCTAGTCAAGATAATCCATAAATAAGGCGAATATATTTCTAAAGCCTAAATATGTATCCTTGGCACTGAGAAAGGCTTTTGTTTTTCTGATTAGTGGATATATTTAAATGAAGATTCTTATTAAAGGCATAGAAATGAAACAACATCTACTTACTTATTAGATGAGCTAACTTTGTTCAAAAGAATTATGTTGCAAGAAATTGGAACTGTTCTGGAAAATCTGAGAAGGATGGCTTCCCAACACTAACTCCCAGACTGAAATTCTGCAAGTCTGTTCTCCAGACCCCCATGACATTTGCACCCACTCTGTTCTCTTTGTCTAGAAGGTTCCTTGCGGTTTAGAGGCCGCACTGGTGACCAAGAGGATTCTTACTGGGAAACAAGAGACGCACAGAGCACCATCCTTGCTGTGCTCTTCCTCCATGGCATCTCATGCTCAGAGATGGCTGCTTGAGAAGGAACAACTAATCCCTGCAATCTCTCTTTACTAAACCGTGGTAGGCACACTGTCATGTGGGAACATGGGCTCCCTGATGGCCAAGAAAAAGAGAGACAAAAACTGACAAGAGTGATGATGGTCTCAGACACCCACATGGAACATTTGTCCCACAGATGTTCTGGAGGAAGGAGACGCACCTTCAGACGAGGAAGAGCTGTGCTGGGCTGGGAAACACCATTTGTGAATGTGAGCATCTTCTACCCGCCCCGTGGAGGATGGAACAATGACTACTGGTCAGTAGATAATACAGAAAAAAATAGTAGTGAAAGTAATCTTTCAAAGAATTATCATTTAAGTGAGGGGTGGGGAAATGAGGCTATGGCTAAGTCCCCATCCTTCACAGAATTCTTTGCTCAAATAATCTAGGGTTACGGTGAAAAGAGTCATATTCTGGAAGAGAGGATTTCAGCCCTTGTCCTGATATTAATCAGCTATTTGATCTTAGGGGAGTCACCTCAACACCTGGTACCTGTGAGTCCACATTTGTGGATTAAGGGGATGAACTAACTGACTTCCAAGATCCCTTCCAGATCTAGGGGCAGCAAAGCATGGAGCAGAGTCTCTGGAGCCAGAACTCTTGGATACACATTGTGGCTCTACCTCCTGCTAGCTGTGTGACCTTGGACACATTACCCGTCCTTTCTGTGCCAGAATAAAATAGGATAAAAATGGTACTTATTTCATAGTCCAGCTGTGAGGACTAAATGAGATCACATATGTAAAAGTACTTAGGGATAGCCTGGCATACAGAACATGCTTAATAAGAACTCACATGAGAGCAGGGGATCTATGTCTGTTTTGATCACTGATGCAATATGAGTACTGATAACATTATCTGGCGCATAGTAGACACTCAGTAAATATTTGTTGAAAGAATGAATGAACCCCTACACACCTATTAAAAAGCCCCAAATCCAGAACACTGACAACATCAAATACAGGGGAAGCTGTGGAGCAACAGGAACTCTCCTTCACTGCTGGTGGGAGTGCAAAATGGTACAGCCATGTTCAAGACAGTTTGGTGTTTGGTGGAAGACACTTTGGTATTTACCCAAGAGCTGAAATCTTATGTCCACACAAAAACCTGCACATTGATGTTTATAGTAGTTTATTCGTAATTGCGAAAACTTGGAAGCGTCCAAGATGTCCTTCACTGGGTGAATGGATAAATAGACAGTAGTACATCCAGACAATGGAATATTATTTAGCACTAGAAAAAAAATGGACTATCAAGCCATGAAAAGACATGGAGTAGCCTTAAATTCATATTATTAAGTGAAAAAAAGGCAATCTGAAAAAAGCTACGTATGATTCCAACTACACAACATTCTGAAAAAGGCAAAACTATGGGGATAGTTAAAAAAAATCAGTGGCTACCAGGGAGGATGGAAGGATGAATTCAGGGAGCACAGAGACATTTTAGAGCAGTGAAACAATTCTGTATGGTACTGTGAAGGTGAATACATATCATTATACATTTGTTGAAAGCTGTAGAATGAATGTACATCAAGAGTGAACCCTAATGTAAACTACGGACTTCGGGTGATAATGATGTGTCAGTGTAGGTTCACTGACTGTAACAAACATAGCACTTTAGTGAGGGATCTTGATGGGGAGGCTGTACATGTGTGCGAGGAAGGGGTATAGAACAACTCTCTGTCCTCCCTGCTCAGTTTTGCTGTGAATCTAAAACTGCTCTAAAAATTAAGTTAATTTTTAAAAAATGAAAAAAAGAACATAATGGATCATGTAACTGCCAGAAGGAAAAAGCGATATACTTTGACATGTACATTATATATAATATACACACACATACATTCTACTATGTATTACTGAACTTCTAATGAAGTTTTTCTAATGAAGAATTACCTGAATATGGGAAAAATGAGCTATAGCAGTTGACGCAATCTTGCCAAGAGTAGCTAATTTGGGGCAAGTTATCGTTTTAAAAAACAATACTGAAAATGGCAAACAATATTCACTGCAATTAGTTAAGGAAAGCATGTTATTCTGTTTCTTTCCTACCATCCTTAATTTAAGTTACAGGAATAAAATAACATTTATCTAAGCGGGACTTCCTCTGCAACACTCATTTTCTGCCTACAGTAATATGTAAACAAACAAAAAACAGTGCTTTTCCTTTGTGAGTGCTTAGTACTTGGTGATTATGAAAAACTCAGGGCTTCCCAGAGGGAACATCTTAAACAATTCACAGTATAATAAGATTAAATTCTTTCTTTTCAAAATATGATTGGGGGGAGCACAAAGAAATGAACGTGTCTGGAGAGCGTTCCGGGCGGGGGGGCAGGAATGTGCTGAATATGATGCTATGTGACCTTCCAAGGCTAGGTCATAGAATGTGGTACAGATTCTATGAGGCCTGCTCTCTCTCTCTCTCTCTAAATACTTAATTTGGGACCCTGGGCTACCATGTAGGAAGTCTAAGGCTGTCATGCTGTGGGAAAGCACAAGCCAGTCCATGTGATGTGACCCCACAGAAAAGCCTTGAGACCACCTGAAGAAAAAGATACTGTCCAGGCCACAGCTGCTCTGACACCCTACCTCCCATTCCAGTTCCAATGAGAGTTGACTGACCATAGCTTCATGACAGACCCTGAGCAAGAACCACTTAGCTGAGTTGTCCCCCAGTTCTTCACTCACAGACGTTATGAGAAATAATAAATGTTCTCATTTTAAGCCACTGTTTTGAGATTTTTTTTTCCCCTGTAGCAATAGAACAACTGAACAAACTCCTTGGCAAACAACAACCAAGTCTGACTTATTCTGGTCCACCCCCTCAAGCCTTAAATGGCTCCTCAGTCCTTGAGAATATTGGAATTTTTCTGGCAGGGATTCAAACACAACTTCCCTCAATCCACTTAGGAACTGTCCACCTGGCAGTATACCAAAACCCCAAGCTCCTGCTCCTGCAGTTAAGACCAAAGCATCATGGATGACTCCAGCCTCAGCCCCCAACCTTGCTGGTCCTTGTCAGATCACAAGGAAACTCTCACTTTTCAGTAGGGACCTTGTTTTCTCTCTTCGCTTCCAATAAATGTTAGGCACCTCAAAAATCTTTTTTCATTGGCTCTTCCTTGAGAAATTTCACATTTCCTTCCTTTTCCCATCATTTACCATCATTTTCCTCAAGTCTCAACATGACAGCAACTCCGGTGTCTTCTTTTGTCATTAACGTTTGACTGATTATGAAAGTGAACAACTATAAATCCAACATCCGCACTGACAAGCATAATAAAGAGTTGATTCCAGGAGGATAAGGTACACTTATCATAATGAGGGAGGAACTCTATCATAATGGCAATTCAGGATGTATATTTACACATTTTAAAAGCATATACTTTAGGTAATCCTTTCTAATAATGTGTCCAAGATGCTGTTCACACAAATCTCCTCCCTTGATAAATTCAAGGCCTGGCTGCTCTTCTTGGATAAAGACATCAAAGAGAGAACAAACGCACATCAGACATAACATGTCTCAGGTGCCTGGAAAGGAGTTCTTCAAAGTTGATGGCGGAGAGTAAGGAAGTGTAACTCCAAGGTGACCATAGGGGACAACTCTGGTCTGACTTCTCAGGAGCAGCTCACGTGCAGTAAAGAGAGCCCAGAATCTGGAGACAGAAACAAGCATTTATATTCCACCTCTGTGGCTTACTAGATATATGACCGGAAAAAGTAAGATCTCTAAGGCCTAATTTCTTCATCTGTAAAATAAGATGTTAATAAATCTACTTTAAAAGTATCTAAAAAAGAGTTGAAAAAGGCATGCAAACAAAAATTTGTGAACAAATCTTTGTAACTATTTACAGTAGCCAAAAGGTGGAAACAACCTGAAAGTTTATCAACTGTTGAACGGGCACACAAAATGTAGTATTTCCATACAATGGAATATTATTCAGCCATAAAAAGGAACGAAGGACTGATGCCTGCTATAACATGCACAAACAATGAAATCATGTTAAGCAAAAGACATCAGACACAAAAGGCCACATATTGTATGATTCCATTTATACAAAGTGACCAGGATAGGTGAATCCAGGGAACCAAAGCAGATCAGTGGTTGCCAGGGCCTGGGAGTAGAAAGGAATGGGGAGTGACTGCTTAATGAGTACTGGTTTTCCCTTTGGAATGATGAATATGTTCTGGAACTAGATAGTGGTAATGGTTGCATAATATTAAATGTTGTAAATTCCACTGAATTATACACTAAAAAGGGTGAATTTTATGTTATGTGCATCTTAACACAACAACAAAGTAAAGTATGTAAAGCATATGTACCCCACCCATGACATCAGACTGAAAGTAAACCAGCAGCTGCCTGGAACAGGTTGTCCCAGTCACTCCATCATAAACCGAGATTCCCATTGAAAAGTCAGTACAAGAGAGAGGACGATAGGTATCAGAGATTCTGACTCATTTGCTTTGGGTGGGATTGGGGCACGTGTATTTTGCAAAATCTCCCTGGTGGGTCTACGTGTATGCTCCTAGTCAGGAACTTCTTTACCCGATGAAGCAGCTTCCCACCTATAGGCTCTGGCCCAAAACTTTGCTTCACACTGAGTCCTGTTTATCACTTGACTTCACCTCCAGTGAAGTTCTCTGCACCAAAGACACGTAGCTCACAAGACATTCTATGCAGGGACACGTTCAGAAAGACAGATAAACCCCCTTGGTGGCCCAATTAAATGGAGCTACCTATTTTGAGTGGACTGAATTGCAATCAAAACTCGATCCTTGCCTTTTATCACTGTGAGAAACTGCCATTTAAAAAAAAAAAACCTTTCTAATTATTTTGCAAAATTGCTGTTGAGTGATTTGTACAGTGAATTGAAGAATTTCCCCCCAAAATGGTATGTCCAAGTCCTATCCCTGGTACCTGTGAATGTGAACTTACTTGGAAATAGGGTCTTTGCAGATGTAACTAAGTTAAAGGTTTCGAGATGAGATCATACTGGATGACGAGTGGTGTCCTTACAAGAGAAAGAAGAGCAAGTCTGGAGGCACAGGGAGAAAGAAGGCCATGGGAAGACAGAAGCAGAGATTGGAGTGGTGCATCTACAATCCAAGGAACGCCAAGGATTGCCAGCAGCTACCAGTAGCTGGAAGAGAGGATTCTCCTTCAGACCTTCCAGAAGGCACCAAACCTGTCAACACCCTGATTTTGGACTTCTAGCCTCCAGAACTGTGAGAAAATAAATTTCTGTCATTTTAAGCCACAGATTTGCACGAATTTGTTACAGCAGTCCCAGAAAACCTATACACTTGATATCTTATATCACACTTTATGTTAGGGATTAGATAACAAATTTCCTTCTCGAATTCAGGCCAAGGAAGCAGTGTGTCTCTCTGGATGAATGTGTATGCTCATCCTCACCCAGCAAGGAGTTAGAGAGCTGCGTCCTGCCATGTTTTGCATTTCTCTCATCAGGGAGCTCAGATGGAGGTTAGGGCTCAAGCTGCGTGGTGACCCAGTCTGACTCTTGCTGTAAACATGTCCTTGTTTTTCTATATTTGTTTTCCCTTTCATTTTCAATCTCATTTTTAATTTGCTTACTCTATATAGGTGTAGTTTTTTATGAATCTCCTAAAATCCCTTTTGAAAAGAAATGACTATAAGGTTATAAGTAATAGCAGCGTGGCTAAGAAAGTGGGCTCAAGAACCAAACTTCCTAGGTTCGAATCCCAGCTACATAACTTAGGAGCCATGTGACTGTGTGGGCACTCCATGCTTCAACTTCCTCAGTGTGAAGAAGGAATACCATTAGTATGTGCCCTATAGGGCTGCTCTAAGGATTAAATGACTTAATGCATACATGAGAAGTACTTAGGACTACGCTTGTCAAGACGAAAAGTATTCATTCAGTAAATGTTAGCTATTACTATTATTTGTCCGTTTTAGTTAAAATGCTCTCCTGATGCTTCATTTCCGGCAGGATGGAGCTCAAGCCGCCATTACAGCACATAAGACTTTCCATGACCAGCCTCCTAGGGCTGCAGCTTGTCTCCGGCCGAGTGTGTAGGAGTGCCTGACCCTCCAGCAACACGGACCACATCCACACACTTGGCTGTCTGCTTTGCTAGGGGTGTCTTGACTAATCCCTACTCATCCTTCCAGACTCAGCTCTGGGTTACATTTTTTGGGCTGGGAGCCCAGCCCTGGCTTCCCCACCTGTGGTAGGTGGTCCTGACCCCAGCCCCCACTCAGCCGGCTTGCCTCCATCTCCAGCCCACCACGTCCATAAACTGTTCGAGTGACCTGTGCTTTGTCTCTCTCGTCTGGGATGTGTCGAGTCTCCTGATTTCAGTTCTCTCTGTGGGGGAACAATGAAAGCGCTGAAGCCCTGTGGAAGATTGAACTGTCAGGCTGTGCTGAGGGAGGGACTTGTGTGAAGTCTGTATACTGATTGACCAGGATGTCCCTGAAAGGGCTGTTAGCACCTGGCAATCCAAAGCTCTACCCGTTCCACAAACCACAGAACTGCTAATGCTTAGGGTGAAAGTTGGCTCTTCCATCAAGGCCTTTGACCCCCCAGGGCTGCTCTTACTCAGTCAGCTAAATGTCATTCCACATTTAGCACCACTAACCCCTGCTTTCGAGGAAGTTAAAGAATAACAACCTTTGAGAGATACAGAGTTTCCAGATGGCTTTGTTTAATCAAGTTCGGAATTGTGATATTAAATCCTCTGAGAGGTTTTCCCTAGTGCCCTTTATTTTTTTCGAATTTATTGAGGTATAATTGACAAATAAAATTGTAAGATAAATTTAAAGTGTACGCTGTAGAGATTTAATATACATATACATTGTGAAAAGATTCCCACCGTTTGGTTAATTAACATGTCAGCACTTTATTTTATTTTATTTATTTATTTATTTATTTATTTATTTATTTATTTATTGTGAGAACATTTAAGTTCTACTCTCCTAACAAATTTCAGTTATATAATGCACGATTATCAACTATAGTCGCCATGTTTTATATTGGATCCTCAGAACTTATTCATCTTATAGTTGTAAAGTTTGTACACTTTAACCAACCTCTCTCTAACTTCCTATTCCCCAGCCCCTGGCAACCATTTTTCTACTCCCTGTTTCTATGAGTTTGATTTTTTTTTAGCTTCCACATATAAGTGATGTCATACAGTATTTGTCTTTCTTTGTCTGCCTTTACTCAGTTAGCATAATGCCCTCAAGATCCGTCTGCATTGTTGCACATGGCAGGATCTCCTTTTTCATGACTGAATAAGATTCCTCATATTCTTTTCGAAGACCTCAGATCTGGGGCTTGATGTGATGTGTGTGTATGTGTATGTGTGTGTGAGAGAGAGACAGAGAGGGAAAATTAGCCAAACATTGTCCTGTAGTATCACAGAAACATCACCATCTGAGAATCCAAGGATATCAAACTTGAGGGAAAAACCTGTGCATGGACCTATGTTTAGCTGGGCCTGCATCCCTTCCCTACACACAGCCCAGCTGTCTGGCTTCTTCCCACAAAGTCCAAGGCCTTCTCTCTTTGGTCTCCTTATTCCTAGCAAGAGCAGGATACATGAGCTTGAGGCCCCCAGACCTGGTGTAGACTTGCTGGGACAGGGGCCTCACCCTGCATGGGGAGAGAGACAGAGCAATCAGGCTACAGTTTTCTAGACAACAAGGGACTTCCTGCATTCCTAGGGCCCTCGGAGGACTGTACCATTTTTTTTTAAAAGATTGATTGATGGATGGATGGATTGATTTGAGAGAGAATGCGTGCAGGCTCATGAACATAAGCAAGAGGGAGGGGCAGAGGGAGAGAATCTCAAGCAGACTCCCCGCTGAGTGGGGAACCCGAAGTGGGGCTCAATCCCACAACTCATGAGATCATAACCTGAGCCAAAACCAAGAATCAGACAGTCAGCCGACTGAGCCACCCAGGTGCCCCAAGGTTGCACCTTTTAAAACCCTCCTCCATTCAAGGCAGCTCTCGGTGATCACCATGCCCAGTATTCAGGTGCAGAAAATGAGTGTTGGTGAGTGAGTGGAAAGGGAGCACAAGATGATTTCTCTCCGGATAGCCTGTAGCCATCAGCCAGGGTGGAAACAGAATGGATCCTGGAGTCAGGCAGACCTGTATTAGGTCTGGGGTGGGAAGAGGAAGGAAAATGGACACCTGCTACTTCCAGGCTTCATTTTAAAGGTCTGTGGATGGGTAGTTGGTGCCTGGCTCTCCTCCCTGCACTGAAGGCTGACACAGTGCACATTTCTTGCACACAGAAATCCTGGCACGTCAGCCTATACCCTATCTCCACTTCCAACCCTCAGCCTTTCAATCTCAACCTGCCGGGAGGGTGGAAACCTTGGTACTCCTTTGAGATCCTCTGGCATAGTCTCATCATTCAGCAGGTAGGAAAATGGGACTCAGTGGTGCTTATGCCAAGATTAGGCTTATCTTGAGCCTGAGCTCCAAGTGCATGCACCCTGGCTTTAAAGCAGCACTCAGATCATTTACAGAGAGGCCACAGATAAGTCAAGTGCAACCCAGGAGGCAAGGCATGAAGTCAAAGTCAGTTCAAGTGCAAGATAAAAGGTGCCAAGTGGAGCAACCTTCTGCCCAAATTGTGGTCTAGAGTTAAGGTGAGACATTACCAGCAGTGAATAGGTGACAGTCAGTCATTCAATGGACAATAACTGAGCGCTTAGTAAGTGTCCTGCACCCTTCTAGGTACTGGGGACAGAGAAGGAGCCTCTATGCCCTGAAAATGCTGGTGGGTCAAACCAAGTCAAAAGGTGCACTGTGGTGAGGTGAGGTGCTCGGGCTCAGACTGAGTTTTACTCCTCTCTGCCTCTTACATCTGTGACCTTGGGCAAGCCATGCAGTCTCTGTACCTCAGTTTCCTCATCTGCAAAGTGGAGGCAATAAGATTAACAGCCTCAGAGAGCCCCTGTGAAGGTGAACTCAGTAAAGTAAGACACTAAGCATGGTGAGAATTTAGTTATCATCTTCCTGGACTCTAATCTTATTAAAACACTGGGAATAGGCAATGTTTGCACTGCAGAGCATTTTAAAGAGGCCACCCTTGGGGTCTGACAGCTTGTGTTCCTTCAGTGGTGACAAATTGATGCCTGGCTTCAAACAGGTCACTAATTGTTCTCAGCCTCCATTCCATTCCCCAGTCCAGGGATGGCAGAGGAGGGATGATGCCAGCGTACTCAAGAGGCATATGGCAGGTGATATGAGGTCGTCTCCAGCAGAGTCATGGCAGACGGCTCTGTGTTTGCCATGGAAAATGATGGCAAGGCAGCCTGATCACAGAGGGGCACTCAAGGCTTCATCCAGGTGGGAGCTTGTGTCTCCCAGAGGTTATGTCTGTGTTCTCATGAGCCGCCCAAAGGGTAGCGTCTGGAATGTTATGGCATGATTTATTGAAAGCCATACTCAAGTTAAATCAAGAGTGAAAAGATTAATTACTGAACTTACAGTTTTTAAAATATATAATTGGCTTATTTTGATGAAATTAGGTTAGGAGCAAGCAAGATGATGATGGAGTGTCCTTCAAGTAAAAGTCAGGAGGTCTTCCACTATTTACTCTGGTTTGCCATCTCCAGGACACGGTATGAGTATCTAGCAACCAAAAAAAAAAGCCCTTGGCTGTGTTTAGAGCACCTATATTGTCCCGATATGGTAGACACAAGACAGGTGTGGATATGGAGTGCTTGAAATGTGGCTAGTCCATGTGCTGTATGAGTATACCACGGACTTCCCAGACTTAGCATGGAAAAAAAGTGTAAATATATTATTAATAATTTTTTATTGGTTGTATATTGAAATACTAATATTTTTGATATATTGGACTAAATAAAATATATTATCAAAATTAGTTCTACCTGTTTCTTTTTACTTTTTATAATATGATTATTAGAAAATCTACTGCTACTTCTGTGGCTTGCCTGATATTTCTATTAGATAGTGATGCTTAGAAAAGGGATGGTGGTCAGAGGTCTGCTTTTCCCAGCAATGCTGGTTGATCCCTAATTGATTCTTCTTGTTCAAATAGCAAGAAGACTTTGAGATGGAGAAAACACTGGATAAGGAGACTACAGATCCAAATTATCATTTTACATCAGTCATCAATTTGCTGCATGACCTTCATAATGACAATAATAATAGCAAACACTTCTACAATAGTTTTTGTAGTTCAGGCAACATTCTATTTTTTTTAAAGATTTTATTTATATATTTGACAGAGAAAGAGACAGCTAGCAAGAGAGGGAACAAAAGCAGGGGGAGTGGGAGAGGAAGAAGCAGGCTTGCAGCAGGGGAGCCTGATGTGGGGCTCAATCCCATAACGCCGGGATCACGCCCTGAGCCAAAGGCAGACTTAACTGCTGTGCCACCCAGGCGCCCCCAGGCAACATTCTAAGTATTTGACACATGTCAATGTCTCACAACAATTCTACAAGATGAGACCTATTATTTGCTCTGATTTCTACATAAAGACACTTATGGTGTGATGAGGTTAAGAAACAAGACCATAACTACAATAGCAATAGCCAAGATATGGAAGCAACCCAAGTGTCCATCAATAGATGAATGGGTAAAGAAGATGTAATACACACACACACACACACACAGGACTATTACTCAGACATAAAAATGAATGAGATCTTGCCATTCCTGACAACATGGGTGGACCTAGAGGGTATTATGCTAAATGAAATAAGCCAGACAGAGAAAGAGAAATACTATATGATTTCCTTTATATGTGAATCTAAAAAAACAGATAAACAATAACAAGAATAAAGATAGAAACAGATTCATAAGTACAGAGAACAAACTGGTGGTTGCCAAAGGGAAGGGGGGTGAAGGAATGAGACGAATGGGTGAAGGGGTGAAGATTAAGAGGTGCAAACTTCCAGTTAGAAATTAAATAAGTCACAGGGATGAAAAATAAAACATAAGGAATATAGCCAATAATATTGTAATACACTTTTCATGATGAATATTTAACAATTATTCATCATCATGTTGCACACCTGCAACTAATTTAATAGTACATGTCAACTATAATAAAGAATTTTTTTAGAGAAAGAAAGTGTGCACACACACAAGTGCAAGCCTGAGAAGGGGTGGGTCAGAGGAAGAGGGAGAGAAAGAGACTCTTAAGCACACTCCATGCCCAGCACAGAGCCTGACATGGGCTCAACCTCACTATTCTGAAATCACGACCTGAGTTGAAATCAAGAGTTGGTCACTTAACCGACTGAGGCACCCAGGCTCCCCAAGAAAAATACTTGTAGTAAAAAATCAACAAGTCCAGAGCTCACAGATGAGAAGTGTGGAGCTGGGGTTCAAACCCAGGCAAGCTGTTTCCAGGTCTGTGCTGTGAACCACCTCATTGCCTCTCAATTTATGCAGATTAACTTGGGTTCAATTTTGTTATCTACAAAACAGAGTTAATAACTCTGTTCTGTCTATCATCCGGGACTGTGATGAGGACCAGAAGAAGACATAGCTGGCCATAGACTGATGGTCCACATGTCAGTTGGCTGAAGATTTGGAAAGGCAATTATATGGAAAGAGCTCCCCATCTGTAAAGCTATTAAAATCCAGAGCCCGTTCTTTCATACAGTGTCTTCCCAAAAGCCCCCAACTAAATTAATGTTTCCTTCTTCTTGTGCTACACAGCATTCTGTGATGCATCACAGTCCTTACACGTCTTGTCTTTCGTGGCATGTATGTGCTCTTTCCTTCCTTACACTTCAGAGATCTTAAAGGCAGACTGGAAGACCAGTACTTCTCAACTGAAGGTGATTTTGCCTCCAGGGACATTTGGCAACATCTGGAAACATCTTTGGTTGTCACGACTTGGCAGGAAGTGGGGGGTACTACTGACTTCTAGTGGGTAAAGGTCAAGGGTGATGTTAAACATCCTATAATGCACAGGTCAGCCCCCATGACAAAGGATTATCTAGTCAAAATGTCAATAGTGCTGAGATCATTATATGACACATTGTGACTCACACATGCTTGAAAAGTAGGTGCTCAGCAAATGATGAAATATTGATTGAAAAAATGAATAACAAATCTTATAATCACCCATCTGCCTTGGATATAATTTTCTTTTAGTTACACTCAACAAACACATATTAAATACCCATGACATGCCAAGCACCTACTATAGCTGGAAAACAAGAGATGCAAATATATGAAAGACATAGTCTCCTGCCCTCAGGGTCTGGCCATCTTCTATGCAAGTCAGAGTCACAACAAGGAGCCTGTCAATAAAGTGGCAAAATGATGAGTGCCATAGTCTTCACCGGCTTTGGGCAGAAGCAACACTCAGGAGCTTTGTAAAAGGACAGATGGCCAATCTGGATGGAACTAATAATTTTTTTCTCAATTTTTATTTTGAAAAGTTTCAAACACCAAAAAGGTAGAATAACAGTACAAAAAAGGCTTAATTTTACACATTTTGATAGAGATAGATGAATAGATAGATGATAGATAGATAGATAGATAGATAGATGATAGAGAAATATAAACACACGCACACACACACACACACCATTTCTGAACCATTGGGAAATAAGATGCAGACATTATGACCTCAGCTAAAAGTATCAGCATGCATTGGACAGACCTAGTAATTTAATAGGTCTGGAGAGGGGCCCTGGCCTTGGACACACAGCCTAAGTTGTTCCAAAGTTCTCAGAGAAGCCATGAAATAGAGGGGTTATGGGGACCAGCCACTCTTGGGAAAGAGGAAAGGTTTCTGGAGGAGACAAACTGAGTTTTGAAAATAAGAGTCATCCAGGTAAACAAGACAGAGAGGGACGTTCTAAGCAAAGGTCAGAAGCTAGACATACCATGGCATGTTTTAATATTCCTAGAACACCAATGCATGAGGTGAGGCTGAAAAGGAGAGAAAGACTGGTCACTAAGGCTCATATGCCACTTCGAGGTGCCATGAGGAGCTTCGGAGCATTTGGGGCAGAGGAAGGTTATGGTCAGATCTGGCTGCCCGGTGCACAGGTTGAGGGAGGCAACGATGGAGGAGGGGACAGCAGTTGAGCTATTGCGTTAGTCCTAGAGAGAGACCTGGGAGTCTGAGCAAGGGCAGTGGTGGATCTGCAGAAGGAGGAGGGAGGGATTCAAGGGGACTTTGTTTAGGAGGTAATCAGAACCACTTGGTTCCTGGTTCCCTTCTCCCCACTCTGGGCTAGAATGTTCCCACCTGCAAGCTTACTTCTCTAAGTCTCTAGAGCTCATCATGAACCAAGACAGGGTGATACAAGGAGCTTCTGCTCAAAATCAAATCACTCTTGGTAGGGTCCTAATTCTAACCGATGCACTCTGTCCTGTCCCCATGAGAGGCCTCAGTCTTGGAATCTGGGTTCTAGCCTTGTTCCTGCCCTCATGCCTACATCTGTGTCTCGACACCTGCCCAGGGACACACAGGCTTTCAAAGATGGGAGCCCTCACAGTCCTCCTCCCTTTATCAGAGGTTCCCAAAGCCTTTTGCCTGGATCTCTGAGTTCCACCTGCTCCCCAGCTAACCACTGCACGTCCTATGCACTGCTGGGCCCCTCATACATCGGCTGTGCTAATGTTGCTATGCCTTTCAGATACCTTGCTGTACCCCCCCATGATGGACGTTCCACTGTCCCATCCACTCACCACCTTATCTGGTGTCTGTTTCTGCTTCCAGGGCCCTTTCCCTCTCAGTTACCACAGTCCTGGTGTATTTACCCATTTCTATTTTCCATTTCCTCATCTGCACATGACCAAGGGGCTTGCTTGAATGATCCTAGGGCATCTTGGGCGTCAAATGTCTTCTCAGTATCTTGTCTGATTCTCAAATATGATTGATGATAACAGCATCAGAGCACGTGCAGAAAGCCCATAACCTGGCTGTGGCTATCTTCAGACTGAGCCTAGCAGCCACATAATTTCAATATTCAGTGAGGGCAAAGCCATCAGACAGGCTTGTTTTTTAGTCACTATACCAACAAAATATGCATCGCTTGGTTGATTGCATTGTTGAATAATCTTATGTTAAATATCTTGTTAATACCCTCCCACCCCCCACCCTCAATCCAGTAAATCAAGACAAAAAGCCTCCATGTCCCCTCTGATTTTGACAAGAGTCTACCAAAGCAGCTACCTTTAAAGAGGCCAAGAGAGAAGAGAGACTTGAGGACAAATGACATCAGTCCTGGCCCTTGGACTTGTTTCTTCAAGTTCTGCTCTGCTGGCTGTGCACAGAACGAACTTTGGTTCCCAGGTGGCGGTGGTGGCCTAGACCCAGGGACACTGTGTCTGTGGGCAGATCACAAGAGGCACTGCAGTCTTTCTTGCCAAACTCCTCCCCGATGGAAGGTGCTGAATGCCAGGAGCTCCCAAGGTGGAAAGAACCTGCAGGTCACCGAGGCCAGCCCTCCTATTTTAGATATAAAAGAATGAAGCCCAGAAATAGCAAGTGCCTTCCCCGAGGTCACACATCTCATTACTATGTGTTTGTCTGCTGTCTCTACTTGTTGTCTGACCCAGAAATTCCACTTCACAGACTGCCTACCACAGCTGTGCCCACACACAGGCACGGCGGTGTATAAGCAAGGTTATTCACTGCAGCACGTGACACAGAAGAGAGGGGGCACAAGCCTCCGTGTCCACCATAAAGGACTAACCGTCCAGGGGGATACTAAGCACCCAGAAGAAAGAAGGAGGCAGTGGTCTATGTGCTCATGTGGAAAGGCACTTGAAATATGTCAGAGGAAGACACGAGGTGCTGAACTGTGTGTATGTTGTGTTACTACTTGTATGAAAATGGAGGAAAGAGTATCAATCTAGATGTGCGTATGCTTGTCTGTCTAGGAGGTAACACCCTGACCTTCTTTGCCTATAAAGAGGGGAACTGCATGGCTGAGGATGGGAGACACTGTAAAAATTTTTAAATTTTGAACTATATTTTCAAAAACTTAAATGAAGACATAGGCCACGTATCAGACCAGAGGCCAGTAACTTGCCCAAGATGATACACTGGCTAAATGGCATTGCTGCCCCTGGGAAGGCCCAT
The DNA here is from genome assembly GCF_002007445.2 of Ailuropoda melanoleuca. NCBI lineage: Eukaryota > Metazoa > Chordata > Mammalia > Carnivora > Ursidae > Ailuropoda > Ailuropoda melanoleuca. Next base: position 91,608,392 of record NC_048218.1, read on the forward strand.
GTCTCATGACGGGGAATAAAAAGTTTCCCAAAACACTTCTTAAAGTCTAGGGGTGCCTGCGTGGCTCAGTGGGTTAAGCTCTGTCATAGCACCATTTTAAATACTCTCCTTCCTCAGCTCTGCCCTTCCCAGGGGCAGGGAGAGGAGGTAAGGGTGAGTCAGGCCCTGTGCTGTTCTCACTGTCTCGTGATGGGGAATAAAGCTGCGGTTCAGGAAAATCTAAAGTCTTCACTCCACTCCACAACCTTTGGGGTCTTGGCTCCTTTGTTCAGTCTTCCTTTTTTTCACTTGTAAAGCACAAAAACAACTTTCTGATACTGTTTAGACAAGTTAATGCAAACACAACAAGAAACTTAGAGAAGACCTCTGCAGCCCCCACGGCCCAGTTCCTATCTTGCCCTCAGTGAGGCTGAGGGGTTACAGGGGAACCCTCGTGGTCGGCTGCATGGCTGCCTTGAAGTCTCACTGCAGCCTGGCTCCCACAGGCCTGGGTGCCCCACCTCCAGCCAAAACTGAGTCACGGCTTCTCAGGCATTGGTCTTGCTGTTGGCAGCAAAGTCCCTCACCTTGGAGGGGAAACAAATTCCAGAGGTCTCAAATGGTTCGCCTTAGTCAATATATCGTTAGGTAGTGGGAGAAAGGCATCAAAAATGGTGCCCATCTGACATAGGAAATCCCTATGTGCAGAGAGATGACACAGTGAAACTTGGATGAACAAGTCCTCGGGAACGAAGAGCCTTTTACTACATCAGCTGAGCACAGAGGGAGCTGCGGTCTCCCAGACCCTTCTGCTCCAGGTCCATGTGCAGCGGCTGAAAGGGAGCAGGGGCGTGGTCTCAGCACAGGTGTGGGCCTCTAGAAGGTGGACCAGTTATGTCTGAGACAGGGAGCTCACATAGCCATCCCCAACAGAGATGGGGACCCATCACAGGGTGTGAGCAGGGAATGCTTATCCAGGTCTCATCCCCGTACCTGTTCTATCTTCTTCTGATTGCAACACTTTTTCCTGATAGAGATGGTCACTGGACTTTCTGCAGTGAAAATTTTATTCATGAATAAATGTGGAAAGGAGCAGGAAGCATTGGCTGGTAATTTGATGCAGAGTAATTGTGAAATAGAGAAAATGACATCTCGCAATTTGCAAGCATGGCACAGTATGGTCTGAACTGTGAAACTAACCCCATCCCCCACAACAACTCCACATTCTGCTTTTTACTCCATCCTGTAACGAAGTCCATTCTTGCTCCATCATTTTTTGAGCCTTGATTGAGCCCTAAATTGTCAGTACCTGGTCTGATACTGGTCCTGGGAAAGTGGACTGGCATTGTTGGGTTCTTCGTGCTGTAGTTCAAGCCCAAAGGCCAGACTAGTTCTAGGAAAACTCTCTAAGGTTGGGCTTCTCTGCCTCATTCAACCACCCACGTGCTCTAGGCTCGGCCACTTCCCCTAGGAAAATCTTCGAAATTCTTTCCAGTTCAGACCCACCACTTGAATGCAGCCCACTGTGTACCTGGCTCGGGCCATTATGGCACCCCAAGTGGCATTTATTTTCTGTAGGTTTTGATGTCCAGCTGATAGCCAGGCATTTCCACACCTCACTCAATGAAGCTAAAGGCTTTTTTGTGAAAACATAAAGAAACTAGATTCACTAAACTAAGATTAGGTGGCAGACTGACCCCCCTCCATGCCAGCTCGCTGATTGTCATCTTTTCTGAAGCCAAGCCAAGACTTAGGCTCTTCAGGAAGAGGAGGCCCAAATCCAATGTAGCAGGGAGAGAAGATGCCAGCCCGTCAACACTGCATTTCCAAGTCCCTTATCTCCCTCTGCAGACGTCTGCTGCTTTTGGCTTCCGTATCATAATGGCGCCCATCAATAAAGCAGCGAAGTTACTCCTGGGACTCCAGCATTGGACACACTGGTGTTTATTCACTTCGTTTCCCTTCATTACGAATGGGTCTGATTATAATTAGTGCACTCCATAGAGTGCTACTGGGTTTCAGAATCTTTGTATATCTGCGATAAAAATATTTCCTTTTCATACCAAGATACTTGATAAATCAGTGTTTAGTTAACGTGTACATTGAGCCTCATAAATAAATAAATACAGTTTACACACAGATGGCTCACCGAGTTCCAAACACCTTCTCGGAGTGGGAACCTGGGGCTGGTGGAGGGAGGGTAAGTCATGCTCTGGCCTCTTCCCTTATTGCTGTTGGCTTGAGCGGTTACGGTTTAGTAAAGCACCTCTGACCCTGGACCCATGTTCTCCCAGAGCAGTGGGAAAGCATTGCCAGCTTTCAGTTAAGGAGATTTTCCCTGGCCTTTTGGCCATGTGCACAGTTAATCAACAGCCCATGCAAATTAGATGGTAATTAATTTCTGGTAGCAAGAATGTGTCCATTGAAACTGCTGTTTTAGCTGCATATGCTGTGTGGAAACCACTTTGGTCTCCAGGGAAGCCCTGGGCCTTTCTCCAAAGTTTGAGGGTTGGACTTGTGTAAAGAAGATGGGGTTCAGAGCCTTTAGGCATCTCAACCTTTTTATTCAGTCCCACAGGTGGCCTTGCCCCAGAGCAGAGGAGCAGTCTGGGACCATATACTTTGGAGCTCCTTCTAGCTTGTGCATCTCCTACCCTGTCTGACGAGTCCTCTCCCATCCCACACGCAGTCACCGTACGTGCAGTTGCAAGATCAGTCTTCCTGAAGAACAGCTCAAATCATGTCACTAGCCTGCCAAAAACCCATGAAGGCTTCCTGTTTGAACTTCAAAATGATGTCTAAACTACTTTATGATGAACTTACTTGAAACTCTGTGGGGTAAGAGAAATTTCCCATTTTCTGATGGTTGTAAAGCTGAAATTCACCCTTCAGACTGTGACTGGGAGGTCTCTTCATTCCTGGCAGACGACGCTCCCAGCATGTGTCCCACTACAGGCTGCTTTTTAAGGCAGGGCATGGCACCTTTAAGCCAGGATTATTTCTTGTCTGTCAATTACCACTGGTGCTAGGACAGTCATAACAGTCAATTATGAAAATTTCATCTGAGACGGGTGTGAGAAAGGAAACTGACTGATGGTACCTCTTCCTAGCATTTGCCATTCACAGTTACAGCCAAGAGAAACAAATGTGTGTGTCTTATACAAGATCACAGACTGTATAGAGCCCTCTTCATCGCTAACAGTCTACTAACCAGGGAGCCCCCAAAAAAGACATTAATTGCCCTCTAACCACAAAAAAAAGCCTATGAACTCAGGTCTAGAAACTAGAACCAGAACATCTCAGTACAGGCTGGGAATGCCTACTGGGAGGGGCTCCCGGCAGGAGAGTTTAAAGGACCCGAGGTTAAGAAGGAGCAGAGAATCAAAGCCAGCCCCCTATCAGGAAGCTGAAGTCAGGTAAAAAACCAGGGACAAGGGAGGAGGTAAGTGCAAGCTGAGCAATTAAAGGAACAGAGGCAGACAAGAGGGAACTCTGAAACTGAAGAAAGCCCAGACAGAAACCTCTTCTAGCCTCCTGCTGCAAAGGCCAGGCTTGCCAGGGTGAGTGCAGCCCCAGTCCACGCTCTGCGGGCTGCTGTGCCTGGTGCCCACACCTGGTCTGGCCTGGGAGGGCCGCCCGGCAACCTGTCTGCCTCCACCATGCCCAGTTCCCCATGTTCAGAACCTCCCCACCTAGCTCACATACACCTGCTTTCTCCATGGAGGAAGAAACCTGCATTCCTCCTAACCTCGTTTCTGGAAAGATTTTAGTCTCTGCCACTGAGTTCATTTCAACCAGAGGCTCTCAACTCTGGCAACACATTAGCATTACCCAGTGAGCTTTTGTAAAATACTGATGACTTCACCCCCAAAGATTCTGATTTTGTGTGGTCTTGGGTGAAACACTGCATGGATACTTTTCAGAAAGAAGCAGTCCTGGCGACTCTGACGCACAGCCAGGGCTAAGAATGACTGACTTCCTCAGCGAGCAGCATCTCAGCTATAGAGGACACTCCTTGCCCACTTAGAATAATCAGAGTCCATGCGACCCCATCTCCCTGGCTGTTTGAAGGACATCAAGCACACCACTGCCACAGGGCCTTTGCCCCACTGTTCCCTCCACCTGGAATGCCCTTCCACCACAATTCTGTGGCCAGCTCCCTCGCTTCATTCAGGACAGCTGAAGTGTCACCTCCTCAGAGTGGCCCTCCCTGATGCTCTTGGCTAAAAGAACGGCTCTATGACTCTCCATCACTTTACCTTGTCTATTCATAGCATTTCTCTGTGCTGATAATATATTAAATTTCTATTTATTTACATATTTACTCAGAGAGAGAACTGGGGGAGGAGCAGAGGGAGAGAGAGAATCCCAGGTGGGTTCCATGCCCAGCACAGAGCCCAACGGGGGCTCGATCTCACAACCCTGATATCATGACCTGAGCCAAAATCAAGAGTCGGACACTTAACCAACTGAGCCACCCAGGTGCTCCAATATACTTAATTTCTATTTAATTCTGTTTTTATTGTCTAATCCCTCAGCAGAATGTAAGTAAGCTAACTACGGGCAGGAATATCTCCTCCACCATAGGCATCCCCAAAGCCTGGGACAGCTTCTAGAACATAATAGAGTTTCCATAGATATTTGTTGTCTGAATAATGAACTGATTTAACAGGTGAGGAATCTGGGGCTCAAATAGAGGGAGTGGCTTATAGCCATCAGGGAGGCTACTAAATACCCCACAACACAGAGGACACCCCCCCCCCACAGCAAAGCCACGGCCGCAGTGCCGAACTGAGGGTGGCCGGGTGAGCCGCCAGGTGGGGAGGTTGGGAGTGAGGGGGAGGCATCAGAGCTGGACCTAGAAATGGTGGCAGATGGGAGATGTGCAGGAGCTGGCGAGCAGGACATTCAATGCCTGGTTCTGTCACTTCCTAGGGTGTGACCTCTGTAAGTCATGCCCTTGTTTTGAGACTAGTGCCCACCCTCACCTCCTGTTGGGCCAACCAAAAATGTCTCCAGACATCAGCAAATGTTCTTCCCTGGAGGACAAGCTTGTCCTGGTTGAGAACCACTGCAAATCTACCCTCTCCTTCCTCAGAACTTCGGCCTTACTTTGTGGGAAACTTCTTAAAGTCTTGGGTTCCGTTTCGGGATCAAGTGCACTCCTTGAACTGGTGCGTCTTCTCGCCTGCTGGACTGTGGGCTTTTTTTTTTTTTAAGATTGTATTTTTACCTTTCATAGTGTGTCTTCTCACACACTATCTCATTTTAGCATTAGAACTATCTCATGGAGAAGGCAGAGAAAAATTCTATTCCCGTTTTTTTTTTTAAAGATTGTGCTTATTTATTTGAGAGAGAGAGAGAGAGAGAGCACGAGTGGCAGAGGGGCAAAGGGAGAGGGAAAAGCAGACTCCCTACTGAGCAGGAAGCCTGACGATGAGGGGTTCCATCCCAGGACCCTGAGATCAGGACCTGAGCTGAAGGCAAATGCTTAAACACCTGAGCCACCCAGGCGCCCCTGGACTCCCGGACTGTGGGCTTTCCATTCACCATCTCCCTGACTCCCCTGCACACACTCTCACCTCTGCACTGTGCTGTTTCTTCACAACAGGAACAAGGGGTATCCAGGGGAGCCAGTTTCTAAAGCATCCGGCAACTTCAAAAACAAAATGACCTAACTTAGGGCCAAACAGAGATAAATCCAAAATCCAAAATCTGGAGACTCCAGCTATCTGGCTGTCATGTAGGTGTGATGATTGTTAAGCCATTATGCTAGACTGGCTTGTAAATAGCTAATATGGTTCTGATACTATAGGGAAGGCTTGTGAAATAAAAGACCAACAACTCTCTATTAATCGCTGAGAACGTTTGAATGAAAGCTAGCAAGGAAGCTCAGAGGGCAGAAAACCAAGTGACTTGATTGGCAGTTGAGACAACAGTCCCTGAGGGGCACCAGAGAGAGCTCAGGACTGACTCATTTAGCATTTAAAGATGTTGCTCCCTGTTCATACAAAGGGGAAAAAAAACAACCTATTTTTTGTTTGTTTTGGCTTCCTTTCTTCCTGGTTTAAGATTCAGCACATCATCCAGGTTTGTGGATTTCACTAAAATATTTTCCCCAAATGACCTGTGGTTCCATTTTCTAATATGCTGCCACCCTCCCCCACCCCAGAAGTCGGAGATTGATATTCTGTAATTTTCAACCACCAGCTGAAGCTTTCCTATTCACTTCCTTACCACTGCTGCTCATTACAGGTAAAGATAAAGGAAGTGATCATTCCACCGATGGAAAACTACCTGCAGCTCAAAGACAATATAACTCTAAACTATAGAAGGGTTGGGAATCCACAGCTCGATTGAACAAGTACAGGTCAGCAATTTCACGTTAAATTGCTTATTGCAAGGTGGGGCTGGAAGATACTGCAAAGCAAATTCAATTTACCTTGAAAATAATTAGTGAGATGCAAAGCCTTGGAGATGGAAAATTTCTTTGAAATTAATTATTGCTGTCCAAATCTAGCCAGTCTCTTTCAGCAGCAAGGACAGTCTGCAGCTAGAGATTTCATCCCTTTGAGTGCTGCTGGAAGATTCTGTTGGATCTTGATCTAAAATCAGCTTGAGTCTACCATTAGAGGGAGTAGCCCATACCGCACAAGGAGCCGCGTAGTCAAAGGGTCAGATGGGCTTCAGATGCACAGGGAAGAGAACAATAGGAAGCGATAGCTGAACTGAGCAATCAGGTCGGATTTAGAGGTCTTAGCCTGGTCTAGTAACCCAGGTAACCGTCTATTCTTTGTGTGGAAGAGGAGAGATGAATGTCTCCTTCATTCACCATACCCAGCACCCCCTCAGTCGTGGAACACATGAAAAGCTAACAGAGTGACACATCCCATTTCTAAGGTGCAATTCACAGCACCCTTACTTGGAGCATCCAGGCACAGAGGCAGGAGTTGTGAAGTGAATTAAAATCATCAGCAACAATCGGCAAGGGAATTTGAACAGTAAAGGGGGTGGTGGGAGTCTACCCACATCCCCAGGACTGGGGCTCGCATGCCACAAAGGAGAGGGCTTGAGAGAAGGGCAGGACGTTTCCGTGCACGGAGGTCTCCTTTAGCTCTGATGTCACATCCACTACAGATGGGAATGGTGAGGCCAGGTCCCACCAGCTGGGTTGTTGGCCCTGCATCACACAGGCCTCCAGTGAGCTGGGGGAGGGTGTCTGCATGACAACGCAGCTGAAGGAACAGGTGAAAACGACCACAAAACGCCAAACAACCAGAGGAACTGTGATCGTTGGTTTGTGATCTTTCTGCTGCTGCAGGAAGACCCAGTGAATCAACATTTGGCGAGCACTTGGAGCCCCTCTTGTTACTGCTTTTGTGGCTGCAGCTGTAGGGACTGATGACTCGCCGGGCTGCAGGCAAAGCTGTAACGTAACTCACAGGGTAAGGAAGGATGGAGGGAGGACAGGAAAAAAAAATGGATCCATCAGCAGATTTTCTTTTTCACAAAGTTGAAGCTTGTATCTATACATTCAGCCCAAGATGGCACCTGCCCACACTCTCCATTATGAGCATTGAAAAGGGGCTCCTCTGGGTGCCTGGCTGGCTCAGTGAGAAGAGCATGTGACTCTTGACCCCAGGGTTGTGAGTTCAATACCCAAGTCGGGTCTTGAGATTACTTTTTAAAAAATTAATAAATAAACTTAAAAAAAAAAAAGCACCTCTTTCTCCAGGGCACACAGTGTGGTGAACAGATTGCAGGCTGAATTTTAGGGAGCAGCTGCTAAACCGACATGCCCTCACTCTGTGATCATCTATGTCCGTCATATTCCAGCAGAAATGGTGCATTCAATTAGGATAATTCGAGGAAAGTTTAATAATGGGACATTTACTAAGGTGTGGACAGGGTGTAGGGAAGGAAGCACAGAGGATAGCACAGAACTCCCAGGCTGAAGGGCTGAGAGTCACAGACCCTGGAAAGAAAGGGTTGTGTGGAGAAGGTCCCCTGCCAGGTGCTATGACCTCAGGAAAGCAGCCAGTTGAAAGCACTTTCACAGGGAAGAAGTCGAGAGATTAAATACCTTAACCTCACTCTGCTCCATCCCTCCAAACTTCTGGGACCCACCGGCTGACTCACCTGGGAAGCCAGAGGTGAAGGGAGGTCATTGATGCGGCCTGTGCAGGTCAGCCTGCAGGGCAGAGAAGCTGGTAGAGGGTGGAGAGGACCTGGGAGCGCACACAGGAGCTATCCACTGTCCACGGCAGCGCCGCTGCCATCATTTATTTGCCGTTCAAACACGTTCAAAGCTGTCTCCTAGGCGCTGCACGGGATTCTGGGGACATTTTGACTTGTCCATTCTGGGTCCCTGACCTCAAGCAGCTTTTTTTTCCAGTAGGGCAGATGGCTTTCTTGCCTGTTTGCTTGCTTCCTTCCTTCCTTTCTCCTTTCTTTCTTTGGCCTGTGAATCAGAATAGATCTAATGATCTTGGGAAATTGGAATTCTTTTCTCTTTAGTTCCAGCCATGTGGCTTAAGCTTCCAGTTTAGGCGACTAGAGGAGGGCTGACATTATCTTGAAGGCTCCTGACAGCGTGCATTTTATGAGTTTGTCTGTTTTATAAAATATTAACCAGAAAAATATTAAAGTTTACAAATGCAGCAACAGACCCGGGGGGACAATATGCTGATATCATTTTTGACATGTTTTTAAAAACATGAGAAGCATAGCTGACCGCCAAGGGGGAAAAAAGCAACGTGAGTCTTTTTCCTCCTTTCAATCTAAGCAGGGTGGTATATGTTTGTTTTCTATGGACAGTGCTGATTCACCAAGGATTTAAGGATTACTAATGAGTATTTTCCCTTCTCATTAACAAGCGGAATATATTAAGAAACTACTCAGCCACTCTGTGTGGCTTTTAATTGAAACCTACCTCTCTGTGTGGATGAGCAGAATTTGTTTTTCATTGCATCTGGGGGCTGCGTGACCTTTTCAGCTTCACAGGGCCTGAAATGTGGTCGACACATTCCCACTTTTCACATTGAACAACGCATGCAATCTGTTTAAGTGGAATAACCAAATCGTCTGACGTTTCTTAGAATCCAGTATTCCTCACCTTAGGATTGCCCTCTCTCCACCCCCCTCTCTATTTCCCCACCCCACCTTCCGAGCACCTTTCAGAGAAGAGGCAGCTGGAGATGACATATTTATGAACCCAGCTTCTTCTCTCTATTTCAAAATACGCAGTAAACCATAGACTGGAAGGAATTATTAGCCCAAATGTGACAGGCAAAGACTTATTATCTTCTTTTATTCCAACACTGGTAAAAATCAATAAAAACCTAACACCTGTAAGTAAGTGGACAAAGGACATAACTAGGCAATGCATCCAGAAATCACGTACACTGAAATGAGGAATTTAGCAAATATTTTTAATGATAATGCTTGACGTCATAAAGCAATGGTTAATTGGGCTAACCCTGTGTCTATTTGGCTTTCTAATTCTATTTCTGGAGTTCCACGTTAAGGGAATAATCTATCAGAAAGGCTATATGCCATTAGATGTTGATATATTATATAAATCTGTTACATACTGTAGCAAAAAATGGAATCATCCAAAATGCCCAACATCCACAGAAACATTCACTGAATTGTTGTATATCCATTTGCCTGGATAGTCTGTGTCCATTAGAAATGTTAATGATATAACAACCCCCCAAAAAGAAAGAAGACTATGTATATGCTAAGTAATAATTTAAAAATATGCACGGGGTAAAAAAAAAAAACCTGGGAAGAAATACATTAAGATGTTAAGAGTGATCACATGCATGGTATTTTTTTTTCTTACGTTCCAAAAAAATTTTAATAGAATAAAACTCAAAAGTGTATAAAATGCATAATTTACAAGGAAAATAAAATCCTACCCATGTCATATCAGGAGCAGTTCTCCACTAGCTTGAGTTCGAACAGCAGGAAAAACGGTGTTGTCTGTCCTGAGTCCTAGAGAGTGGGCCCATCTCTAATCACTGAGTAATTTTGGTCAAGCCCCATATTGTTTCCAATTTTGTTTTCAGAAACTAAGACAGATGCACTGAATTATCTCTAAAGCTCCTTCTGGCCCCCAAGTCTATGAGTCTTGACATTCTAGAAGGAAGAGTATGTGCCTGAATTCACTGAAATCACAAACAGACCTTGAGACACTTTCTCACATAAATCAGGTGCAAAATGTCAGGCAGAGAAGGGATAGAATCAGGAAACAACGTGTGTTTGTCTCATCAGACATTTCTCAGAAAAGATTAAACGGTGTCTTCCCCACTGAATTCATCACATCCTCTGCTTCTTGTTTTTAAAACCAGTTTTTATGGAAGAGCAGGCTTTATCAATTATTCAGCACATGTCAATCTATTGTTATCCAGCCGTGTGGAGATGGCGCCTTTTATGTAGGACTGGGGTTTCCATGTGCCAATACAAAGCCTGTGTCTCTCATTTATAGGTCCGCCTGCCTTCTTTTTATGGTCATTCACAATAGACCATACTCAGAGCTTCGCTGGTCTCAAACCAAAGGTGACCCTGGATCACAGAATCTACTAATTCTTCAGGCCAGCGGCAAGTGCGGCATCAGTAGGGGATTTCATGTGCTTCGGGACCTGGAAATACTCTCCATTTTCCCCCCAGTGATAGAGGTTTTGAACATCAGATTGGTCTTTTCTTATGGGCCAAAGTAAGTCAGTTATCTCCCGGACCGAATGAAGGTTGATGGGCTCCGCTTGATCAAAGTTGTTCAGTGGTTGGTGAAATGAAAGTTGAAACACCTTTCATTTCCTGGGCATTAGTGGGTTAGTCCATTCCCCTCATTTGTAAAAGGGGAGGCTCGGGCTTTATGCTTTCAGACTCACCTTCCAGCTCCTTATGTTACGGGTTCCCTATAGAGCTTGCACAGCTGACCCAAGAGTGACTAGAAGGTGTGGAGGTAAGAGCTTTCGGGGTTCTGGCTCTCAGGAAAAACCCACAATAGTTACTTACATTCGTGAAAACAGAGAAACAAATGCCGAAATACTCTGGCGGCTGTGCACACTTTCCAACATACAACTGCTTAGGTGACAGTCTACAATGTCACTGAGCATGAAAACCTCACCCACTCTCGCACTGTCTTTTCCTCACAGGAGGGTTCCTAGGGTCCAGGGGGTGCCAGAGCTAGAAGAGAATGCAGAAAGGAAACTAAAAGATCTGAAAGAAAAATACTCCTTGGAGAATTTCCCTGACCATTGTGGGGTCTGTTAATAATGAATATGGTATGAATCTCCAGAGAGCTTAGGGTTCCACCAGGTGGGTATTTAATTCTTGATGTGATTGTACATGGAGGAAGTTTGCAGGTTCAGTCCTGGGCGCCCTTCTCTTTCCCAATGACACACCCTCCTTCAGCGTCTCCTCCAGACTTCCAGCTTTACATGTCATCAGGGGCTGACAACTCCCAAATTTATCTCAGGCTCACACCCAGCTGACAGCTCCACTTGGATGCCTCATAAGGCATTTCCCACTTAAATATCCAAAGAGAACTCTTGATTCCTGCTTCCCACTTCTATATTTGGTGCTCCCCCAAACCCTGGGGTCATTATTGGCATCTTCCTTCTCCCTCGTCCTTCACAGCCATTTCAGCTGATGTTCCAACCATTGTCACCTCTCATGACCCCTCCTAATTCCTCTCTCTACTTCCACTTCTGATTCCCCTCCAAACTAGTTTCTACATAGCAGCCAAAAGTTCTTTTCAAAACATGGTTTGAGTTATGCCACCTACCTACTTAAGACTTAGACCTGTCTTCCCATTATTCTTAGAATGAAATCTAGGCTCATGCCATGGAGTCCTAGGGGATTCATGATGGTGCACTGCAGTCCCACTGGCCGAGTGAGCATGTCAAGCATGTGATCATGCCTCAGACCCTTTGCCCCCTCTGTTCCCTCTTTCCCCTTTCTTTGTGTGGCTGACTCTTCTCCTTCAAGTTTCAGTGTTAATGTGACTTCTGCAGAGAGGTCCTCGCTGATCACCTATCCAAAGGATGCCCCACCCTCATTTCTGTCTGTGATAGTACCCTGTTTGTTTTTTCTGAGCACTTTCTAAAACTTGTAATTATTTTATCATTTCTTTGATTACTGTTCTATACCTGGTCTAGATTGTCAATGTTAGAGGAGTAGAGGTTCTCTTCTTTCCCCTGTATCTCACACCCAGCATATAACTGGTACTCAATAAATATCTGCTGATTGAATTAGTTAATTCAAGAAGGCCATTAGGTATTCATACTTGATGGCTAGTTGCTAGGAGATCATTCTGATTAACCTAACCTGATTAAGGCGTCCTATGTTGCTCCCTCCACCTCTGCACAAGCAGACATCCTGCTGCACAAAGGGAAAAAGAATTTGCAGCCTCATTTCCTGAAACAAACTCTTAAAAGAATAGAAAGATCTATTCCTTTGTCAGGAGAGCATCTGAACAGTTTCCTTTTCTATAGCCTCTCCCCTAGAAAGTTTTGGTTTCACAGCATAAAGAGAATATTAATTCTAATTTATGTGAGCTGTTCTCCATTTTATAGCCAATTGCTTTGTAGCTCAATAACATTTATGTTTATCATTAATATGTGTCAGATTGATGTTCAAGTTTTATTTAATTACAGCTCCAGATAATACAGTTTTCCCTTTTTTTTTAAATTAGAGGGAATAATACATCAACTGGATGGACTATTATGCAACCATATAAAATTATTATTAGGTAAACATAATAACAAACAGCAGTATTTATGATTCATTTCAAGAGGCAAAGACAGAATACATAATTGCTCTGATTTGTAATTAAAATAATCAGAGTATGTATACAAATGAACAAGTGCTAATAGGAAACAGGAAAAAACACTTCGGTTTTCTAGTGTGGTGGATTTATGCATGTTCTTTTAAAAAATATTATTATTTCTTGGAAGAATATTAATTGCACATTAGTCATAAGGGACATGGGCTATAAACACAGTTGCTGGTATGTACCTGAAGTTAGTGTACTGACTAGAAACACGCGGGGCTGGCCTGAGAAAGTCCCACTGTTCCGATTCTTGCTTATTTGGACTGTCTAAAAAGTGTACCCTTCTGTTTCATGTCTGTGGCTTTAGGGCCTGATTAAACCCTTCGCTCAAATATTCTTATGAGGAAATGACAGCAAGGTGAGTCTCTTTAAAGTTATATTTCCTGTGTGTGCTCCATGAGGATATCTGTGTGGAAATGTGTCGGTTAGGGTGGGGGAAGCAAGGAGGATAATGTATTTATAATAAATGCAACAAAATAAGTTAAAGGAATGAGATGGATTTGCATGTCCTATATGCAACAGTTCCCAAGATTTATTGCTAAGTTAATTTTCTTTAAAAAGTAAAAACATGTTGGGGTGCCTGGGGGATTTCCGTCAATCATCAGACTCTTGGTTTTTACTCAGGTCATAATCTCAGGGTTGTGAGATTGAGCCCTCATCAAGCTCCAGCTCAAGGTTTTGTCTCTCCCTCTGCCCATCCCCCCACTCATCCTCTCTCTCTCTCTCTTTTTCTTAAATAAATAAATACGTCTTTTTAAAAAAAGGTACAAACATGTCATGCTCACTACACCAGCACATATGCTAAAATTGGAACACTACAGAGAAGATTAGCATGGCCCCTGAGCGAGAAAGACACGCAAATTCATGAAGCATTCCATATTTTCACTTTTAAATAAACATCTGACTGTAAAAATACAGTAGAAACATGTGTGCATTATACCATCATTTGATAAAAACAAAATAAAACAGAAAAGAAAATCAGAGGAGGCTATATATTTATACCTGTATCTGAATATAGGGAGATTTTCTTAAAGCATGTCTTTGCATAAATACATATGCCATATACCTATAATATAGACGTGTATATTCTATGCACACATGTGTGCGTGCATTTTTAAGCAAAGGTTTATCTGGAAAGACAGACAACACACTGATAATAATGGCTGCCTCTAGGGAAGAGAACTGAGACACCGAGGTGTGAGGGAGGTTTACTCTTCACCATATAATCTTTCATGCTGTTTAAATACTTTCCTTGGGCATCTATTAGCTATTCAAACAAATGATTAAGTCTTTATTAATGAAGATAGAGAGCCATTTGCTGACAAACCAAAATAACCGCCTATGAAGCAAATTATGTTAGATATGTTTCACGGATGGATTTTTTTAAGTACATGAAGGATAAAAAGTAAAACAAATACAACTAGCATTAGTAAGTGCTTCCTAAATTGTGTGCTGAGCATTGTGTGAGGCACAATGGCACGGGTGTGTCTGAGAAATATAAGAGGTCACTATTTGTATTAGTTTGCTCGGGCCTCCATAACAGAATACCTCCAGCCAGGTGGCTTCAGCAACAGAAATTTATTTTCCCCAAAGTGCTGGAAGTCTGGAAGACCAAGGTGTTGGCAGATTTGGTTTCCCCTGAGGCCTCTCTCCTTGTCCTGCAGAGAGCTGCCTTTTTGTCATGTTCTCATACGGCTTTTTTTTCCATTTTGTTCATCCTTAGTGTCTCTTTGTGCGTCCTAATCTCCTCTACTTATAAGGACACAGATTGGATGAGAGCCCAGCCTAACAGCCTCATTTTAACTTTATTACCTCTCCCTCCTTCCAAATACAGCCCCATTTTAAAGGTTTAAACATATGCATTTCGAAGGACACAATTCAGCCCACAACACTACCCTTGAGGAGTTTTCAGCTGAGTCAGTGAGCTTAGCCAGAAGAGTTTGAGGAAAAGAAAAGAAACAATGTTAAAGGCAGCACACAATTAAATGTCAAAGTTAATACAGAAGCGAATGGGTGAGACTTTCTAGAGATTCCCAAGTCCAATTTCCTATCTAAAAAGAAAGAAGAAGAAGCAGAAGCAGAAGAGAAAAGAAAATCAGGAATCCGTGAGGGAGAAAACAGTTAGTCCTTGACACAGGTAACTGTGCCAGGCGGTGGGTCTGTCTGCACTGAGTTTGGGAGAAATTTAGTTCACCAAATTATAATGTGATACACATGTTTCCACACGATACCAAGGCAACTCATGAATTCAATCAATTTGGTGGAAAAATATTATCCCTAATGCTATTTGAAGTTGTCTAGGCAAGAGAAAATTAGATTGTTGGAAAATTTTGTTACCAAGTTAGTTTATGACAAGAGCGGGTAAATGGGACACATAAAAATACAAGAATCCCTCCATCCCTTGCCACAGCCACCTACTAACTGTGTGTCCTTTGGCAAATTACTGTGAGGTGAGAACAATGATGTGAACCTGAAGGTGATGACAGAAAGGTTAAATAAAATATGGATTTTAAAAATGAGTATACTCTAGTAGGAACCACACAAGTTAGTTCCCTCTCACGTTTCATATACAAGACTTACCAAAGAAATTCTCATCCTTTCAGAATTAGGTTTTCTGACCTTCTTCTATGCACCTGTGCCAATGTTAATTACTTCTCTTGGGAAATACTTGCGTTTTAATAATGGCCTTACATGCTATTTTAACCTAAAGTCTTAACTCTAACAGTGGGAATTTCAGACACCAGAAGGTGTTGATTTACTTGACCACTTCCTTCCCTGCATCTCTGACCCTCTAAACTTTCCAGTTTGGACCACTTATTAGAATGCAAAGGAACTATAATGCATCATGCCGTGTAAGAAAATGAGAGTTGGGACAACCTCAGCTCAGTCCCCCAGGACTCTCAGAGGCTAAAATGGTTTCGAATGCAAAGAAGTATAGACATTGTAGCAGAAGGAGTAGTTACAGGGTTGCCAGGGAAGCCATTGGGCCATGTGAGGAGATACCCCATTTGAGAGGAGAGAGGAGATACGGACCACTGGCCAGACTGAAGACACACAACTATCTCTCTCTGAGGGATCCTCAGTACCAAAGGTGGGGTGGGGAGAGAATCAGACAAAATCTGACACCACCCTCAAAGAAATCTTGCATAGTTATCTATACAACACCACCCCATCAGCAAAGGCAGCCAGCATCAAATAGAACCAGATCAAAACAGAGCTTGGCCAGGGACATCTTCCTGCCACACATACATGGCCAGACATATAATATGACCCCTGCCTGCACCATCTCTCCTTCCAGCCCCCTACTACCCCAGAGGATGGACCCCTAGAGAAGGAGGCAGCAGGATGTATGCATCTCACCTCCTCTGCTTTCCCCATCCAGAGGTCATGCTCAGACCTGTGCTGCAGGGAGGAGAGAGGGTGAGCTTTAATAGACTTTGAGATGGAACTGGACTCTTAATTACCAAAAGTGACAAGAAAGTTACGGAATCGGCTGAAGATGCTGCTAAGAAACAGGAAATGGAGGACTTATCAGAGCGTAGTTTAAAATGGTAATTGGAAAAAAATAAAGCTGTTATACTCCACTGAGTTAAATCTCCTCAATAAATTGTGAAACCTATTTCTGAATCATTACCTGATTGTATTTCCCCGATTAAAGACTAACTTTCTAATTCCAGGGGTGGAGTTAAAAGTGAGTTCTTCCTTTAAATAGTAGGCATTAATTCAGGGAACATAGACTGGTGAACACCAGTAAAACCTAGCCCAGCTTTAATTCTGCCTTACAATCTGCCTTGTCCCAAAGGGATCCCAAAAAGAAGTGGGGCTCCCAACCAGAAAAGAGTGAATTTTTTTTTCTCATTCCAAGCAGAATTTCACACTTATAAATGGTGAAGTGGGGATGGAGTGGTTCCAGCTGCCTGTGGGTTCCTAAGAAAACTAGGTCTGCTTCCTCCTGTCAGGAGAAAGGACAGCATGGGAGTAGTTCTCAGAAGGTGTACCGTGGAAGCATGGACTGTGTGTCCCACTGCCTGAGACTATCCTGGAGAGACTGGATAAGCCCTGAATCTTAGCAAGAGCAGTAATGTCATTTCTTCACCAATTAAGCTGATGCAGTCGTACAGAAGATACATACCGAGCACACAGTCAGTCAGGCAGTCATCTGCTTCACTGTTGGGATACGTCAGTGAACACACAAAAATATCCTTACCCCTGTAGGGCTCAGATTGCAGTTTAGGGGCAAGAGATAATAAACAATGGTCATATTATATATCTTTTGAATCAAGTGAGGAAGTGGGCTGTGCAGTTATCTGCATTCCTGCATTCAAACAACCAATTGACTCATGATTTAAAGATTACCCTTTCTTCTGCTGTTCTTTCCAACAGGCCATATACCACGTGAGCAACTTCATATAGTGTCAAAAGGTTATCCATCATTACCTAGACCTTTGATGTCAAGAAGACTTATAGTGAGTGGCTGCCTCTCCTTGTAAAGACTATCTGTGATAAGAATGATGTACTCTTAGGCCAAGCAAAACAATTAGAAAACATGGGGCGCCTGGGTGGTGCAGTGTTAAGCTAAACGTCTGCCTTTGGCTCAGGGCATGATCCCGGCATTCTGGGATCGAGCCCCACATCAGGCTCCTCTACTGGGAGCCTGCTTCTTTCCTCTCCCACTCCCCCTGCTTGTGTTCCCTCTCTCGCTGGCTGTCTTTCTCTCTCTCTCTCTGTCAAATAAATAAAATCTTAAAAAAAAAACAATTAGAAAACATCATCACTTTCATGCCATGCTCAGAGTATATGCAGTCTTTTTTATATCTGCAGGTTGTATTAACATGTAAATTAGAAAAAGTCCTTTCAAAAAACATCCAGAACCTGGCCATTTCTCACCAAATCTATTGCTCTCACACTGATGTAAGTGACCATCATTTCAAAATCTAGTGTATAATCAAAGTTACAAACCGAAACAATAGTGAAAGAATGTATTATTTAGAAAATTATTTTTGGAAAAAAAGTCAATATGTAAAAAAAATTGAGGGGAATCCCCATCCCTTACTATATATATATATATTTTTTTAAACAGCCTTTCTTGTTATTAAATGTCTAAAAGAGAAGGTAAATATAAATGAGTAAGGACAGATTTCATATCTTGAGTTTGGAAATAGAACAAGGATATGTGCTACCATCCCTTCAACAGAACATTGTACTGGAAGTCATAGC
The DNA here is from genome assembly GCF_002007445.2 of Ailuropoda melanoleuca. NCBI lineage: Eukaryota > Metazoa > Chordata > Mammalia > Carnivora > Ursidae > Ailuropoda > Ailuropoda melanoleuca. Next base: position 91,626,429 of record NC_048218.1, read on the forward strand.
AATGTGAGTAGGGGGTGGAAGAAGTATGAGCTTAGAAAAGAAAAATGAAACTGCCATTATTTGCACCTGACATGTAGTGTAGGTAACTCAGACTATAAACATAAAGTTTAGGGGCACCTGGGCGGCTCAGTTGGTTAAGAAGCTGCCTTTGGCTCAGGTCACGATCCCAGGGTCCTGGGATGGAGCCCTACTTCAGGCTCCGTGCTCAGCAGGGAGTCTGCTTCTCCTTCTCCCCTGTCCCTGCTCATGCTCTCTCTTGCTACCTCTCTCTCTCAAATAAATAAATAAATAAAATCTTTTTTTAAAAATAAAATAGGGGCGCCTGGGTGGCACAGCGGTTAAGCGTCTGCCTTCGGCTCAGGGCGTGATCCCGGCGTTATGGGATCGAGCCCCACATCAGGCTCCTCCGCTATGAGCCTGCTTCTTCCTCTCCCACTCCCCCTGCTTGTGTTCCCTCTCTCGCTGGCTGTCTCTATCTCTGTCAAATAAATAAATAAAATCTTAAAAAAAAATAAAAATAAAAAATAAAAAAAAAAATAAAATAAATTAGCTTTTAGAATTACTCATTCAATTTAGCAAAGCTACTGGATACCAAGTCAATATAAAAAATAAATAGTATTTCTATATACAAACAAAAAATTAGAAAGTTGTATTTTCATAATCGTATTAAAAACATCAATTGCCCAGAAATAAATTTAACAAAAGATGCATGAACCCTCTACCAGAAAACCCTAAAAAAGTTGTTGAGGTAAATAAAAGAAACCCAAGTAAGTGAAAACCTCCTTTATGTTGTGGGTTAGAATATTCCATAAATAAATTGATCCTCCCCAAAATTGACCCAAATACTCAACACAATCCAAGTTGAAATCCTAAATAGGTTTTTCTGTGGAAATGGACAAAATGATTCCAAAATTAATAAAGAAATGAAAAGGGTCATGAATAGGCAAAAATTTTAATAAGGAAAAATGGAAGTACTTGAATAAACTCAAGACATATGAAGATATAATTTTAATAGAGAGCAGTGTTGATGTGGGGATAGACAAATAGATCAGTGAAATGAACAGAGTCTAGAAACAGAGTTACAACTGCATGGATTTGTGAATATACATACAGGCATATGAACAGTAAAATAGGCATTCATAAGACAAGCAAGAATGGGTCCTTTGAGTGAAGGAGGAAAGACAGATTGGGCTTAGAGGGATCTGGGAGAAAATATTGAAATAAAGTATAACTAAAGGAAGGGTTTTCTATGAACCAATGATAATAATTTAGGAGATAGTGTGGTATGAACTTAGGAGTACGTATGAAGAACTAATTCTGTACTCCAGAGTGAAGAGAAGAAAAGGAAATTCATGAACAGTGGATAACCCATTAAACAACCCTGGATAGGGAATTTAGCTTCCAAGCGTTGAGGCCTCGTTCTTAACTGCAGCAGCCTCTGCCATACACTTTACCATACAGCTCCTTTCTCAGCAAGAATAAAGGAGAAATGCAGGTGCTCTGGGCCTACCTGTAGTGAGACTGTATTGACTCCTGTCAAAAGATAATATCTCTGCTTCTCTGCCCACACACCCACCTCCAAGAGAAAAAAAAAACTTGCCGCAAATAGTAATATTTAAGTTTAATAACTATCATTTATGAGGCACCTATTGCTTGTCAGGAACTCTGCTGGCACTTTACATGTGTTATGCATGTAAAGCCTCACTACAATTCCGTAAGTTAAGTTTCTTACCCCATTTTACAGATTAGCAAGCCAATGCTTAATTTCCCCCAAGGGATATATCTGGCAAATAAATAAACTGAGCTTCCGGGCCTGTCTGACTTACTACTGCACTGTGCTGTCTCCACACCGGTCTTTGAAAAAGAAACAGATATAAGCCCTTGGGGACAGAAAAATCTAGACATCATATGACTAAGGTATAGAAAAAAAGCTCCATGTTTAAACATGTTTTAAGTGTGTACCCAGAGGTAGTGCATTTGTAGGTACAGTCTTGGCAATAACTGACAATAACTGCTGGGAAAGGTGGCCCAGGAACAGCTGCTGTACTATGTGTCCAGACACCCACATCCTGGCTGCCTACACGTATCCATGGCATTTGCTGCATCAGGACATGGGGGCAGAGAGCACCTACACTCACTGTGCTTCCCCCACACTAGTGTGCTGAGCCTTTCTTGGAGCCAATGAATCACATAAGGAATGAGACAATAGAGGACCTGTGTTGTCTCTCGGTGATGACTGCTCATAAACACTTCCCTCTCTATTAGTCCAAATGGAGCCCACCCACCCTTGGCCCAGCCTGCCCTCTAGATAAATATCTTCCTTTCTAACCCCTTGCCCCGATCTTAGAAACCAGTGCTGTTTTTACAATCTACTTTACCCACACAGAAAAATCTGTTCCAGCACCAAGGACAGTGACCCCTGGCTTCTAAGACCCACATGAAGTTTAAGGCGAAGATCTTCAGCAGGTGAAAGGGACTTATAAATATTATCTGATCATTCCTGCCTAGCTGATCAACCCCTACTTTATTTCCAGGCCAGCGTATGAAATGAAAGCCATAAACGCTAATAATCGTTTCAGGCAATCCCTGATTCTCTTAGGGCTTTCCAATAGCACCCACCAGAGTGTACTATAATTTTCAGTGTAATTCTCTGCCTCCTCAATTACATAGTAAGCTCCTGGAAGGCAGAGATTTTATCTGTTTATTCCTAAAAACTAGCATGCCATTGAGTACATAGAAGCTTTATAAATGATTGCTTAAATAAATGAGATCCAGAGCCTGATGATGTGTCTAAATAAAAACAAAAAGGGTGTACAATGTTTTAAAACTAAAACCAAGGGCTAAATTCTACTATCACATTCTCAGTCCTCCATTGACTTCCTCCCCAGCCCCAAGTCTTCCCTGCCTCATTTACTCTGGCCACCTTCTTAAATCAAAAGAAGAATCATTAAAAAATGTATTTATCCATTCAAAAATATGGTCTAGGAATTAATTGAGTGTGGCTGGAAAGATGGTGAAAGGGAAACTCAATGGAGCTAAAGGATGATGATTTCACTTAAGGTAATGTCAACTCCCAAAATCAAAAGAGAAATTATAAAAAGAAAAAGGAGCAAACAAGAGTGCTCAGCGAAAAATGAGAGGAGATTGTCCAAAGCCAAAGGAACTATAAGCAGGAATTGACATCATAGTACGGAGTACAGATTAAAAGTTGGAAGCAAGAGCAAGCATAAGTGAATGCCATTATCTCTGAACATGGAGACATAAAGGAAAATATAAGTCATACTCCATCGGGTTACCATCTATTTAGATGTTTAGATAAACTGAAGGCAAGTATCTCTTAATGTAATTTTTCCAGAAAAAAAAAAGTTTCACAAATAACCCCTGGCATAAACACAGACAACTTCTAATCAAAGCATTTAGTCATTTCTGCCATCACTGAGTAGTTCCAGACATACTTTAACAGCAGTTCAAATTTAATATGACTTAAGATATTTTAAGAACTGTTCACTTAGTTTTGCAACAGCACAGAAGTACTCCTCTCCAAAATGATGCAATTTTCCATGAAAAATTGGTGCTGAAGTATAAATCACGAATTCTGATGTAGATTGGTGCAGAGTGAAGCAATATGGAAAAGAAAGTCTACTCATTTTTCTATAAATTCAGTCTTTTGTGCATGCTCTGATTTTTCAACTACTCATCTGTGAAATGAATAAAAAGTATGATAATTCAATTTGATTATAATTTTATTCCATTGGAAGAGAACAATTTTTTTACATGGACATATGGAAGCTTTGACAGGTCAGAGAGCTTTGACTTACTGTATACAAAAATTATTATACACTGATGATTGATCATTTGATTAATGTCTTCTACCACTAGTAACAAATATTTCAAATAAGAGCAGCTTGAAAATTTATAAGTAAATTTTTCTCACACATAAAAGAAGACTCTAGGTAAGAAGTCCAGGGCTGAACTGGCAATTCTATAGTCATGAAGGACCCAGGGTTCTTCTGTCTTTCTGCTCCACCACCCCAAAACATGGTCTCCATTCTCAAATCCCCTCCTGATCCAAAATGGTTGCCTGGGCTCTAATGATTACAACCTGTTTCAAGGTAGGGAGCAAGATAAAACAGTGAAAGTCAAGAAAGGTACACATCACTTGTCAGTTCACCTTTTGGGAGATTTTCCAAAAGCCTTAGAGACAGAGTAGACCAAAAATTATACACTTTAGCTGGCAATTTTCCAATCAGAACAGGAAGGCAGTATTATTACTAAGGAAAGAGAAAATGGCTATCAAGTAGGTGAGTAGCCTCTGGGGCTACTTATTTTAAGGAAAATAAATCTTGAAGTGGCTAGCTGGCTTGCCCAGTCTCATACAGCTAGTAAAGACAGAACCTAGATTGGGCATCCATTCTTCTCTTTCTGCTGTTCTCCTAATAGAACCTTGATTTTATTCAGATATCCACTCCCCACACACACGGTGCCCTTGTACTGACAGAAGCTGTCCATGCTTCTACCCCCAAAGGTGGGCTTGATTCACTTAAGGCCATCCCACCTTCCTTGCTATAATTGGCTCCAGACTAGTCACAGGATATCAATTAGGTCAATTAGATGGGGGGATAAAAAGGTTTTCTCATGGTTTCTGAAAAAGTTATTCCTTTTTTTTTTAAGATTTTATTTATTTATTTGACAGAGAGAGCGACAGCCAGAGAGAGAGGGAACACAAGCAGGGAGAGTAGGAGAGGATGAAGCAGGCTCCCAGTGGAGGAGCCTGATGCAGGGCTTGATTCCATAACGCTGGGATCACACCCTGAGCTGAAGGCAGACGCTTAACAACTAAGCCACCCAGGTGCCCCAGAAAAAGTTATTCCTTGATCTTCTAGAAGGAAGTCCCTGGAAGCAATACTTCATCTATCTTCTGTATATTCCCTCACTGGTAGATAGGAGGTTTAATTCTAGGGCAACACTTCAATACCAGCATGAGGCTACCATGCAGAGGGGAGAGAAGAACCAAGAACACCGCAGAAAAATAAAGATGGAGTAAATGGATTAAGTTGGCATAGATGGTACCCACCTCGGGATTATTGGTCAATTTCCTTATTCTTTATGATGATTTGAGATTGATAGTTCTCATTATTGTCAGGTTATCAGACAGTCAGACATACCTGGTTTAACACTGGTCCATACTTGTTTGCCTGCACCATCCTGAAACACTCTTTTTCTTTCTATAATGAGAGCCATAGTATTAACATGTTAGTGCCTAACAGTACTTTGAAAATTAACATACAAAAGGCCATGTGAGTAATTATAAGAGCTTTCTTGAATTTAGACTAACCCTAAGGATATTTCTATATTTAGCTAGTCACCACAGTAAGTGTAATTCAAGTTTCCCTTTTCTCTGATTTCACAGAAATCCACATTTTCTTTTTCCAATAAAGCCTCATGTCATAGTATGGGTCACAGCATGTCTTCTTTACCTCAACAATCATATCAGTTTTGTGGCTTGACATAGATTGAGCATGACTTGACTTCCCGTTGCTTAAGTCTGAATACATTCTTCATTGTGTCTGATCTCTAGCTCCTGTAGCATGTCAGCTGTCTCCTTAAATTTTTACTTGCTCGTGCATATTTAAGGCAGCAATCTGAATCAGCTGAAATTGATGCTGCTACATTTGCTCCTGGGGGAGTTTCCATCACAAATACTACTGCAGCTTGAGTGAACATGCCATGATCAAAGTCCACCAACAGGTTAACCTCTATCAACACTGGCTTTTTAGACTTGCACACAAGCTGTCTTTACTGACAGCTGTTTACACATCCAACAATGTTTGTTGATCCCAGTGCTTATCACAATTGGACATTTTAAATATTTTTTGTTGTGCCGAATATTTTCATGATTAATAGTTAAATAAGGAAGAGGCCATTAGAGGAGGTAAGCAGATTGTCAACCAATGCACAAATACTGATTAGAGGATTATTAATGAATTTTAGCCAGTTGATGGACATTTGCTGTAACAGTATATAAAATAAATAGATAACAGTGTTTATAACTGAAGTTATTCACTTATATCAAGATTGAAAAAAGTCATTTGATGTAATATGTATTAATAATGAAAGATTATTAGCAAATTAGCTCAAAACTGGCCTGTTCACATATCAATCATTAAGTTAGTTTGCTATAGTCGTAATTGTCTATACACAATAAAGTACTTCAATCTCAGAAGTAATAATGAACTACACACTTGGAGTTTACTCCCTGAGATCTAGCCTTAAACAAGTTTTTTTTTAATTTTTACATTTTATTTATTTTTTAAAGAAAGCTCTATGACCAACATGGGGTTTGAACTCATGACCCTGACATCAAGAGTTACATGCTCTACCAACTGAGCCAGCCAAGTGCCTGGTTCTTACTCAAGTTTTAAACTTTTTATAATGTCTTACTTAAGATTAAAAATAATGACTTTTGGGCAGTAACTGTTCATAAGTTTGCTACAACTACTCCCAGTTTTCCAAATGTAGCCTAATTTCATTCTTTATTAAGTACAGGTGCTAGGTGGTGCAGTTGGTTAAGCACCTGACTCTTGGTTTCAGCTCATGTTATGATCTCAGGGTCATGAGATCAAGCTCTGTGCAGGGAGTCTGCTTGAGATTCTCTCTCCCTCCTGCTCATGCTTTCTCACTCTCTCTCTCTCTAAAATAAATAAACCTTTAAAAAAACCCATATTACATATTAGAAGATAAATATAAAATGTTAAGAGCTAAAGGCATCTCAACAATCATCTAGTATACACCTCCCTTATTTTACAGATAACAAAGTTGAAGGCAGGGAGGATAAGTTATTTCCCCAAAGTTGGAAAGATACTTAGTGTTTAGAACCTACACCTTCTAATTCTTAGTCTATGATCTTTCTACTAGCCCACAGTATTCAGTAATTATTACTGTTGATAAATGTTTAATCATTCTTAAACATAAACTTCCATTCATTTGCACAATAACTACAGCTTTTATTAGAGTGCAAAGTCTACTTAGAATTCCCAATTAGATTGATATTTCTGTACTATTTCCGGTCCCAAAACAAAGTTCTCAAGTTCAACTATAAATATGTCTAGTGATAAGATAGAGTTTGTGCCATAAATATAGATTTCAAAGAATTTAAATGGAACAAAGTGCTTATAACCCTAAAGCTGTTTTGAATATTACTCTGCCTATGTTTGATGATTCAGAGCTACCAACAATAGCTTGAGAGTCATCATTCAAACATTAACCAACACTGAACTATTAATTCACAGATGTACTGACCAGCAGGAATTTCCAGTATATAAAGACAAAAATTGATTTTCCAAATTTCAAAAGGTAAGAAGTAGATCTCTAAATTGACATATTGATAATTAATGGATGGCTATCTCTTTGTATTTTATACCCAAATCCCTCCGGTAATAGAAATCAACTTAGACACATTGAGCCAAACATGCTAAGACACTTTAAGAAGTTTGGAAATCACCATTTTTAAATATCTTAATGTCATCTCCAAATCAGTTTTTAGGATTAAGAATATAAGGAATTTTATTCAAAATATTTATGGACTTCTGAGGTTTAGAGAAGAAAGCTTCAGAGAGAAGGTCCTCCTATTATTATCCACTTGTAAATTTACCAATTACAGGCAGCGTGAGGACTTACCACTTAGTAAGCAGCTACTACTACGTGCCAGGTACCATTTGGCACTATACAGTCACCAACTTACATAACATCTCTCAAATGTTATGAGGTCAGTGTCATTATCTCCTTTGTCATATGAAAAACCTGAGGATTGAAGAGGTTAATGTTTGCTCATGGTTATACCACAATCAGGTGTCTGTCTGTTCCAAACCCATGTTTTTTACCTCTGGATATTCCAAGGGGAATAACTAGTACAGTACTTTATACTGCAGAGCCTAATTTCTCCCCACATGACACTGTCCTAGGATACTGAACATGTTTCTAAAAATAACTCATCTGATCATAGAGGCATCCATCTGGTCTTTCTCCAGCTATTCCAAAGTCATTGTTTCCTGTGCTCAGCACCATATATCTAAAAGCCACTGCTGCTGCTTTTTTCGGCAACTGGAGTTTTAGGATAGAACATTTTCCAAAGCAAATCTGCTGCTCTGAGTGATTGCTCTGAAATCTCTATTCCTCATTAAATGATGACAGCCATAAAAAAAGTAACAACTTACATTTGCATTGTAAACTAGAAATTGCTACTAAATTCGTGATCTTTTCATTGATCACAACAACCTTGTAAGGCAAATAGGGTAAATATTATTCTCATTTATCCAATGAGAGAAACGGAATTTCAGATATAAGATATGGGACCTGCCCAAGGTCACAGAGATGGGATGTGGCATCACTGAATTCCAAATCCAGTGCTCTCTTTGTTATCCCCAACCACTTCCTATAGATGGCCCATGTCAGCCTGAAATGCTTTGTAGAATGAGGATAAATAGATAATATCGCAAAGGTAAGAGATTGGATGGGGAGAGAGTATACAATAATATAATCCTATTCTAATGGGCTTTGTTTGAAGTTTCATCCCCTATATCTGACTCCCATTCCTTGATTACAACCCAGTTCACTCAGCCTACATATGATTTGGGGTAAATTAACCCCACATCTGACTGCAGGGACAGAATATCATTTGGCATAATCCAAATATCTGGTTAGAGCTTTTGATCAGGAAGGAGTATATGACCTAACCCAGGCCAATGAAACTGGAGAGGATGTTTGCTAGGGTTTCATGGGATAGAAGGCATGCTTTCCCCTTCCAGATGACACATGGCGCAGATGTAAAGCCTTTTTGATGCCATGCCAAGTTCTTTTTGATGACTGTGGTAAACCACTGAATCAAAAAAATGCTGAACTCTACCCTACATATCGTCTATCTATCTATCTATCTATCTATCATTATCTATCTATCATCATCTATCTATCCATTCTTGTCCTAAGAAGACTCCAAGGCAGGCATAGGTTATATGAGCCAATAAATTCCTTTATTTTCAAGTCAATTTGTTCGACTTTCCTTTCCTTGCAACCAAATACATCGTCACTGAACATACACACATGCATTTATATATTCTTAGTTAAAAATGAATTGCCTAGTGCTCAGTGGCAACTCCAACTAAGCCATCTCAATGCCACTGCTCTTAAACATAAATAGCTTGAGGCCTGGACCATTGCCTTCTGTCACTTTTCAGATTGACAGCTGGGTGCAATTTGCCAGTCTTCTCCCTCCAAACAGCCCTTTCTTCTGCTAATTTCTTATGGCACTAAAATAAAAGATATTTTCACTGAGCAAAGTTAATTAGCATACTTAACATCTTCATTAAGAGTTTTTGAGTCCAGCAAGGTGACAGGTAGAGCTAAAGGGGTCTGGAAATTGGATATGATATTTTGACAACTAATAACAAGAAGACTGATGTCTGGTAGCTGTGGTCATTGAGTAATTAACTACATTTAATAGCACCTAAGAGCTAATGGGATAGTATGTGGGGGGAAAACTTGATAACATGTGCAGTACTGAACAAATGCAGAGTGGTTCTTTTAAGAAGAAATTTAATCATTACTATCACTCAATATGGCAGGTCCTTGGGGTGTAAAAACCAGGCAATGCATTTGTCACCTTTATTTATAAACAACTTTAATGGGGTCAGATAAGAATTTCTAGGCATAAGACCATGATTATTATGAGATATTTTTTAGGGATCAAATCACTTAAGACTGCATTTACCCAAGTGTGTTCTACTGAATGATAATCTCAAGGAAAAAGGATTCTGCAGGCAGTAAAATGTGGAAATACTCCATTGTTTTCACCTACCTATAATCTATTTCTTTCTCCTGATAAGTGTCTTATCCCTACTCCAAGCCCATGTGGTTTATATGGTTCTAACCTCTTCTCCTAGAACTATAGTGGGCACTGGGCATAAACCAGCCAATTAGTACATTCTATTTCCCTAAACTTAGTGAATATTAAAGGAATGGGCAAATGACATCAGTCAGTCCAATGAGAATCAGCCCTGGGACTTGTGCTGGAACCACCTAAAAAGAGATACTCTCCTTCCACTGGGGTCATTAACCTTAAAAAAAAAAAAAAGGTAGTGAGCCTGGGGCCTGTGGTGGAGGAGAGCTTGGCTGAGGAAGAAGCTAACTTAGAAACAAGCAGAACCTTGTGATGGTCTTTGAGGAGAGCTGAACCAGCTGTGCCTTAAGTCCCTAACTTTTCAGTTACATGAGCTTTCCATTTAGAAAACCATTCACAAGAAAGACTGCAGAGGCCAAGTCACAGCCACATTCTCCTTACTGCTCACTCTATTTCAGATCACAGCAAGGCTAGCCAAACTGCTGGATACCAACTGCCCCTCACTTCTACTCTTCATTCACACACACCATCCTAGGGTCTATACCAAAAATATATACATATGTCAGTTCTACTAAGCAATTCAATTTTAGGCATTCTGTTCTTCCTCTTTTTCTTTTATCACAAAGGCCCATGTTGGTCCCAAATGACATCTGTCTTTCTCAAATCCCATCTAGTCAGCCCCCAATATGTGTTGCTATTATAAATTTTTTTAAGATTTTTATTTAAATATTTGAGAGAGAAAGATGCAGTGCAGAGTGCAGAGGGAGAAGCAGGCTCCATGCTGAGCAGGGAGCAGAGACCCTGACACAGGGCTCAATCCCAGGACCCTGGGATCATGATCTAAGCCAAAGGCAGACACTTAACCAACTGAGCCATCCAGGTGCCCATAACTTATATTTTTAAAAATCTTCTGGTTTTCTCAACCAGGCTGAAATCACCCATAAAGATGCTCTTTTACTTGTATTTTTAAACATCTCCTCCAACAACTGTACTAAACCAGCCCAAGTCTCATCAGGGAAGGCTTCAGGGCATAGCAGTCATTTCCATATCTCATATCACTGAATATTGTTTTACCCCCAACATTAACACAATACATACAACTTGGGATTTCTTTATCTTGTAATTCACTTACCCAACATGGGGAAAACTTATGTTTCTCAAAATACTTAGTGCTATTCCCTCTCAAAAACAGAGGTCATGTGCCCTACTTGATCTCTCTTTCATGTTGACCATTTTTCTCTTGTTTTATGAGGATTTCAAACGAGCCAAAAGCACTGGCTTGTGTGAGATTGGCTCAAGTTTAATGCAGAGATCATAGCAAAGAATTAGAGATATTAAAGCTACTTACAGAATTCAGAAGAGATGGGCACTTGCTTGTTAAATCAGCCATTGTCAGCATCTGTTCTGGACAAAACAATTACAGTCTTTAAGCTATTGTGGGATGGGATTAATTTTGCCTCATTTCCCGCTATTGCTTAAAGTACTTCTTCTGATGATACATTAAGTGGTACAAATGTTTCCAAGACTAAACATAGTGAAAAGGGCAGCAGCTGGTTCAGCTGGAGCAGGGGACTTGTGGTGTTCGGGAGTGGGAAGAAAGGCATCAACACTGTTACTGCACTGTCATCATCATCTTCATCACCATATCTTCATATCAGAAGGTGGAGATTCCAGGGAACAAGAAGAAAAGATCAAGACTGAAAACAAGCCTCATGGATGAAGCAAAACTTTGCAATTACTTATCAGGGCAGGATAGGAATAAAGGGCGCGATCTTTATTTCTCATAACATTATGCATTAGATTAGGTGTGCCTCCTATTTGATCACCATTTTAATAGAGACTTAAGCCTCTATTGAACACGGATATATAAACATAGATCAAAACAAGAAGCAATTCAGTGTATCTCCTATGCAATAATACGAGGCTAAGCTAGATAATTAAAAGGGAGACCTGTAGGGTCAGAACCTGGAAAGCAGTGAACCTGTGTCTGGCTCAAGACTTGATCCAAGAGGCTAAGTCATGTTTCAGGGTCTGAAAAGTCATTAGTAGTTGCCCCAAGCCACATGGAGAAGGTGTCCCAAACCAGTCTGAACAGAGAATGAAGAAGGGCCAGTGCCTATGGTGATCACCCAATCTGAAGACAGAGCTGCAATTAGTGGGGTGACTGAGTCCTCCAAGCCCTTGAACATACCGACTCTTGCTAGAATCATCTTATAGGCACTCCTGGTATCTGATACAATGGACATAGAAAACCTTAATGCAAGGATAACTAAACACCATAACATTTTGTTGAAGGAGGGGGAGTGGGGCAGCCAGGCTGCAAACTCCCCCTCCCTGGGGATTCTGAAAACAGGCATCTGTGGTCATTAACTGAGACCTTCCTCCCCCAGGACCTGGAGGAGATGAAGACTGGAACTTCATTGCCTTTTCTAAATTATCTCATAGCTTTCATCTAAGGTGCTTAAATGCTTTACAGAGTCTTTGGTCTTCTTAAGAGCTTTAAGGAATGAGTAAATGGAATAAAATATTCTCATTTTCTAAAAGTCATTGAATTAAATAGGAGAAAGCTTATACACAGCAGGTGAATATATATCTTTTAAAGGCTGACAATAAAATAATCACTGTTTTATACGATGGATGTTTACTCGGAGTGTAGTGATTTGCCTGCCCATCTCCCGAAGGGAATGTGCTGTGGACATACTTGACCCACTACCAATAAAATCCATCCTTCTCTTGGTGGCAATAGCAAGGGTTGAAGAGACTGGAGCAAGCTTACCTCCCATTAGCGTGAGCTTCATTCCTCTTCCTGCATTTCTCTCTGGCGCTTATTGATTGTTTTGTATTCAACTCTGCTGCTGAGGCTGCTGCCTCTGTTAATAATGTGACCTTATTACATACAAAGGTGGCTAAAAAGACCACCCCTTGACCCATAATCATCCTTGCCATGCCTATTGTTGTAAGGGGTCATTGGTTGGTGGCAATGGCAATAAAATCGCAACTCTTTGGGGCTATCGGGCTCAGGAGAACTCTGATGATAAGCCCAGGGACTCCTTCATTCAGCACCAACTATTCCCCTTCTCACTGATGCACTAGATGCGACTGGTCACCAGGACTATTCCCTAGCTTTCCCCAGGAGAAATCCATGATTCCTGGTTCATTGACTTGAGTCTATGGAAGAACTCTTAGAAGAAGAGGAAATCTGCTCCCATTCCCTCATTTTTCTGAAGAACAAATGAAGGCTCAGAGCAGGAAACTGCTGTAGTTAAACCTACTCTAATAACTGGAGGTTGAGCCTTTTCAGTTTCTTTCACATTCATCTTCTTTTTACTAATAACATTAACGATAGCCATTGATGTTGAGTGACTATATGTGCTGGACACATTATGTATATTATTTTCAATCTTCATCTTAACTCTGCAGTTAGGCATTATAATCCCCTTTCACAGATTGGAATACTGACCCTCAGAGAACTTGAATGATTTGCCGCATGCCAAATGCAAATGCCACATGCCAACGCCACATCAGTAACAAGTAGTTGAATCTGAATACAAACCCTGCTCTGACTCCTGTGTCCTTGCTCCTTCCCATGAGACCTCAGCAACACATGGGACAGTTCTAGACCCCATCACTCTCAGGCTCCAGAGGAAGACTCCCCAGTATCCATGCTAGCCTTAACTATTACATCCTCCCTTTAGTGCTTCCTCTCAGAAGAAGCTTGGCTTCCCAGGAGGACTGTAAAATCCCACATAGTAGCCACTATGAAACCAGGATGTTTCAGCTGTATGTCTGCAAATGCCTACTACAGTAGTACCAAGTCTCAGGAATTTGAATGCCACTGTGAACAAGTAATCTATTCTCCAGGACCAATCCTGCCTTGCTCTGTAAGAATGACTTTCTTAGACTCGCTGGGAGACACTCTAGGTTTACAGTCTGGCATTGATTCTGATTTACTCTCTGTGTTGACCTTGACAAGTTATATAAGCCCTCTGAGCCTCTGTTTCCTTGAGTGTAAAACAGGCTAATAACAGCCTGACAGGAATTTTATGAGGACAAAATCCGTAAATGTCCTAATAAAGGGTCTAAAATTTTCTAAGCCCTAAAGAAATGATCATTTCCTTTCCTCTCCTTTCTCTTTTTCTCTGTCCCTCCCCCTCTCACAGTCACCATACCTCTTTCCCTGACTGGCCTCTTTCTTTTGATGCCCCTGCTGTCACTGAAGTTTCCTGGCATCCTATATTCTCTGTAATTAAACTTGCTTTTCTTTCTATATGATAAAGAAGGACCCAGGAGAGAAATGGACTAATGGTAGTCTTGTTAGCCTGGAAAACTCAGATATGGAAGATCATGAAAAGGAAAAGATTGACGTGACAGAATCATGGATTGTTAGTGATAGAAAAACTATATTATTTGGTAGAGACTTTTAATGTTCATTGTGTCTAATTCTATTCTCATTCTAGGCAGATGGAAGTATTATTCTTCTCCGCCTCTCCTTGTAATTGCAGTTGAGTTCTAGCCAATGGGTTGTGAGCAATAGTGATGTGCATCACTTCTAATCTAGAGCATTTAGTTGCTGGTACAAGGTCCTCCAGCCTTGGTCCTTCCTGCCAAAGTCAAGTATCATGTTGGCTGGAATGGGGCAACATAAAATTGCATAGAGTGACTACATGGAACAGAACCCATAGTGACCCACAGTGGAAACATAATGTCAACAATAAGCAAACTAATTTTAGGCTATTGCCAGTTTGGGCATGTTTGTTACCATAGCATAATCTACAGAAGACAGTAATCCAAACAGTGGCTTTCCTGTCATTGCCTCTTGAAAAAGGTGTTTTTATCTCTAGTAACAAGTCAGTGACTTTACAGATCTTTCAGGAAAGAGCACTAGGCTGAGAGACAGGAAGCCCATGAAATGAATTTTAGCCCCGGCTTATCTACCAACTATAGGACCTTAGGTTATTCATAACCTCCAAGTCCTCACTTATCTCATCTATAAAATAAGAATTAGCATATCCCCAAATATGAGACACATAACACAAATGGTACTTTAGATCCTTGCTGTTCAAAGAGCGGTCCAAGAACCAACAGCACCAGCATTACTGAAATTGTATTAGAAATACAAGTTTTGGGACACCAGGGTGACTCAGTTGGTTAAGCGTCTGCCTTTGGTTCAGGTCATGATCCCAGGGTCCTGGGATCAAGTCCTGCATGGGGCTCCCTGCTCAGCGGGGAGCCTGCTTCTCCCTCTGCTTGTCACTCCCCTTGCTTGTGAGCTCTCTCTCTCTCTGTCTCTGATAAATACATACATACATACAAACATATGTAAATCTTTAAAAAAAGAAAAGAAATGCAAGTCCCTGAGTCCAATTCTACATTTTTAACAAAATCCCCAGATAATTCCTATGCGTGTTAAGGTTAGGAGAAATATAGGGGTGCCTGGATGGCTCAGTCAGTTAAGCCTCTGACTGTTATTTCAGCTCAGGTCATGATCTCTGGTGGAGAGATCAAATACTTCACCCCCTCCCCCAGGGACTCTGAGCCCAGGGGGACTCCGCAGCCAGGTGTGGAGTCTGCTTAAGATTCTCTCCCTCTGCCCCTCTCCACTTTGAGGGCCTGTGTGCTCCTGCTCTCTCAATAAATAAATACCTAAATAAATAAAGTTAGGAGAAATGCTGATGTAGATGGCACTAGGACTCAACACTAAATGGCTATAATCACAGAATGAGAATTTATTCATTTTCCACTTGTCTTTCAATCTTTCTGATTACTTCATGGAGAAAGTCTCAGTTTGATGCCAATGTGTCTTTAATACTTCTCTACAGTTGCTAATTTTCTTTTTTAATAAGGAGAAAACAAGCCTCAGGTTCTAGGCAAGCAATAGTATTTAGCTTGACTAACATGGCATTGTTTTGTTTTCATTGTGTTTATTTAGATGGTTATCTTGTATTTATGGCAACTGATACCAGTTTTCTATTTAAAGTAGTAATAGAAACCTCTTCAAAATAAATTAATTTAAGTAGAAATGTGAATTATTTAAAGAAAACATCATAAATGGGAAGAAGTGTTTGCTCTAATGTTTCCCCCCTGTCAGGGAACTCCATTGTTTTGTTACTTCTGGCTCCTCTCCACAGCTTCATCACTAAGGGACTTTATTAACTCCACATGGGGCAGGGGGAGTGCTATACGTCATTGTACATTTGGGAAGAATGAAATGAACAGAATCCCCGTTCTTCCTCTTAGAATTTAGATACCCAGAGTATAATTACTTGTAGATAATTGACTTACAAACTCCCAGTCCAGTTGGTAGAATCCTAGCAGTAGGTTATTTATTCAATATACCTTTTTTGTGTGCCTATGACATACCGGGCTCTTCTCCTCTCCTCCTGCTACCCAGAAGTACCTCCCCGTTTGGTGGGTTTTGGACCAGCGTCTGGGTAGGCTGCTATGGTGTTTTTTATTTCCCAGCTTCTAAATATGCTCAGAGGAAAATGTCAGTAGCATTGATGAGCTTGGAATCCTTCTAGAAGAAAGCATCAGGTACTCTCATCATAAGTCATGAGACAAAAAACAGGTAATTGTTCTTAAGGCATCTGGCCAATTCCCTCATAGCCTAACCATAATGCACCCAAGCACATCTATCATGAAGGATTTTAGCGTTTACCCCACTAATGACACAGAATTTTGGCAAAAAGCTCCTACATAAGAGGGTACTTCCCCTTTCTTGCAGAGTAATCATGTTTATGTCTGGGCCCCTCCTTTTGCCTTTGTCAGTTTTCCACCATTCAATACAGTGGTGTCCCCCCACTCCTTATTATAACACTCCATTTTGTTTTCATCATGTTATTTATCTCTACTTCTTTGTTTTCTTGCTTAGAGTCTGACTCCCTCCCCTAGATTGTAAGCTAAAGGAGGGCAGGAATCATTTCCGTATCATTTGTGGCTATATCTCAAGTGCCTAGAACATGTTGAATAAATGATTCAAAGCCTCTCATATTCCAATTGGAACAAAAAAACAAGGATATGTACTTTTAGGGTCTAATTAGAGTCATTCTTGCTTAACCCTGGAACTCAGATATGCATCAATTTTTCCTGCTACGTGTGACTCTAAATGCTCAACTACATTTTTATCTATTGCCTTTCTATTCGTTGGCTCATTTATGCTCTGCGAACAGCTGAAAAGTGTCTGCACTGGCTTATAAAGGCAACAGTCAACAGGCAAAAGCTAAGAGCTTATAAGTAAAGGAGTAGGACCCAAGGGAAACCTTATCAAGAAATCACTGTTAAGGTGTAACTTTCTATTGCAATCAATCCAAATCTGTCTCCCAAGCTCCCTTTTCTGCCCTTAGTTAGGTAAAGTTGACTTGGGCATTCAAAACTGGTTCAAAAAAATTATTCGGAGGCCCCTGGGTGGCTCAATTGTTAACCGAATGCCTTCAGCTCAGGGCATGATCCCAGGGTCCTGGGATCGAGCCCCGCATCGGGCTCCCTGCTCCGCTGAGAGCCTGCTTCTTCCTCTCCCACTCCCCCTGCTTGTGTTCCCTCTCTTGCTGGCTGTCTCTCTCTCTCTCTCTCTCTCTCTCTCTGTTAAATAAATAAATAAATAAAATCTTTGAAAAAAAAATTATTCGGAGTCCCAGAGCAATTTCTGGCAACACTATCCAAAATTCTCCAAAATTTACACTCATCTAAGTAGCTGCTTATAAAGGCACCATTTTTGAGGCAAATTATTTCATGCTTATTCTTCCATCTCTCATGTTTTGTCATGACAACACAGAAGTGGGTAGGAGTCAGAGGCAGCATTTTACCTAGCCTGGACAATATTTTTAAATGATATGTTTAGAAGCATGAGTTGACACCTTCTGGTCTTTTGGTCTCTCTAAATATGAAGAGGTTTATATTGATAACTTTCTAAGGAATATTAAAAGGAAATAAACCAGAAAACTGGACTAGAGTCTGCTTAAAGGTAAAGGAACTACCTTGAAGTTTCTGGTTTGTGTGAGGATTTTATTGGATTTATTGGCAGTGGATTGGAGATTCATATCATCATTTAGGTACTGATGAATAACCAGAAATTGCTCTTGGGTATTGAATATTTTTACTTTTGAAATCAAACCCATTTTGAATTTCTAACCCAAATCAATTTTACCTAGCAAAGGCAGAAAATTCTAAACTCTGCTGTCCTGAAATACAGGCACAAACTTATCTCGAATATTAAATACTCATAACCCCTGTGATTGTGGCTGGTGTTGTTCTAAAAATGAAAGGCCAGGGGGGAAATCAGATTTAATCCAGCAATCCATCACAGAGAGTGAAAATGAAAAAACACAATGCTCAAAACGCCACACCCCTTGAGTTACATGCACAGACACAGACTTACAGAAAGACATTGACATTTTAGAAGGTGCCCATCTTCTGACAAATCCTATCTTCCCATCATGCCCATAATGCATCTAGAACAAATTCAGGGTTTTATTCAGTCCATAATATTAAAGCTTGCATTTGTTCACTTTTTTACCTTTCACAGTGTGTCTTCTCACACATTATCCCATCTTAGCATTACAACTATCTCATGGAGAAGGCAGATAAACATTCTATTCCCATTTGTTTAAAGATCTTATTTATTTATTTGAGAGAGAGAAAGAATGAGCAGTGGGGAAAGGCAGAGAGAGAAAGAGAAGCAGACTCCCTACCGAGCAGGAAGCCCTATGCAGGGCTTGATCCCAGGACCTGAATGAAGATCATGACCTGAGGCAAAGGCAGATGTTTAACCAACTGAGCCACCCAGGCACCCCTCTATTTCCATTTTAAAGGTAAGACTCTGAAAGCTTGAGTGATTTACCAAAGATCATACAATAAGTAATGGCCAGAACCTGCACTAAGACTCAAAATTTCTGATTATTTAACTCTATGCCTTTCCTACAATATTTCAGAGCTTCTTGGGTTTCCCAGGAGGTCTCACATACCCTGCAGGACTCTCACAACCTTAAATTATGGGGATGTCTCAAGACTTCAGACCTGGATGCTGGTCCAAGACAGTAATGAGCTTGAGCTAAGTGTACTTACCAATCAGTCAGTTTTCTGGGGAGAACCAGAGCCTCTGAGCTAGAATCCACGACCTAAAGGTAGATTTGAACTGCTCCATCCTAGGGAGGGGCTATCAGCCAACTAATATTCTTCTTAAACACAAGCCCAGTGAATTTGTTTTCAAGGGTAGAGTGTTACATTTCATTAGCTTCCATGTATTTTGAGGGCTTGGATCAAAGATGCAGGAATTCATGTAGGTACTTTCCATCTATATCAGTCTACTCAATGCATATTAAGTAATTCTTTCTCTGATGAGACCAAACATGCCTGGGTTGGTATAATCTAGTCCTCATCCTTTTGAGTCATAACATAGTTCTGGGATACTTACTATAATGGAACCAATGAAAAATATAAGCCTTGTGTCTCTCCTGTCCCATTTCAGACTGGTTATCTCTCTAGCTTAATTTCACAGATGACCCTCCCAATTTTATAGAATATATTGCTTTCTACTGGCACAAATCGCAGTCTTCTTGTTTTCTGAAACTTATTTTAATAGAGACAGGGGAAGAACTCTTATTTATTGAGTTACAAATATGTGTCCAGCACTGGGGTAAGCAATTTCAAGAACATTATCATTTAGAATTCTCATAACAATCCTATGAGGTGGTCATTTCATAGATGAGAGAAGAAAGAATAAGAGTTAAATAACCCAAGGTCACACAGACTAGAATTCCTGATGGGTCTTCAAATCTCAAACCCACAGTCTTTCCACTCATAAGATGCTGAGAACCTAAAGATAAATTTGACCTACTTGAGCTTTGGAGAAAGAGGAGGGTCTTGTCTTTATTAGGAAGAGAGAAGAAATCAACTTTCCCATCCTTTCTTTCCAGTTATGCTAGGGAAGTGGAAGAAATTTAAGAGTAGCAAGGCTCAGCAAAGGAGGAGGAAAGCTTTCAGAGGGTGGGAAGCAGGTCTGGAGACCCTGCGTTGTTCAGCGCCAAGTCCAGCAAAGGTGGGGCTGCTTGAGGATGCCTTCTCAACACATCGACACTGCAGACATCTGCCTGGTCCTGCTTTCTCAGGGCAGGGAACGGGCAAGGGGCCCCCTAAGCCTTAGGACAGCCTGAGATACTGGAAGCAGCTCCCGGAGGCTCAGTAGGCCATAGCGGAGTTGAGAGCGGCATACGGCTGAGTGTGTGTGTTTGTGTGTGTGTGTGTGTGTGTGTGTGTGTGTGTGTGTGTGTGTGCTCGCGCGCGCGCCAGCGTGTGCGTGTGTGCGCGCTGGGAGGCGGGGGCGTCTGGAGAGAGGCCTCAGGTCAATAATGTAAGGGGTTGGGCCGCCCACGTGACTCCAGGAAGGCGGAGACTGGAGAGCTGGAAAGAGGGCTGACAGGCCGCTTGGAGGCAGGTGGGGAGAGGGGCGAACTGAATAATTGAGGAGCTGTTCAGCAGCAGCGGCTGCCTCCTGCCTTCCTTTGCCACCACCACTCCGCATCACAGTAGGAGAGACAGACTCTGGAGCTGTAAGTGGAGACGGCTAGCCACCAGTCCCTGCAGCCAGTTAATCGCTCCAGCCCTCCGGTGAGTGAACGTCCCCCCTTCGCCGCAGTCTGTCCCTCTCCGCAACCCCTGCACCCAAACTGGACCCCCGCGAATAGGATGATAGCCTCTTGTTGAATGAACCAGGGAGCCGGAGCCACAGGGAGGGGGGAAACAGGAACATGGCGCGGAGGCTGAGGGCGCCCTCCTGGAAGGGGTCCCTTGGAAGAAGGAAGGAGCTGGGTTGGGGTCTCTCCGTATGTGCCCCGGAATTGGGCCTGGACAGTGTCCGGGGTCGGAGGACTCCGGGCTCGGACTCATGGGAGCGGTCAGGCGGGGTTGGGGCAAATGCAGCCCTGGCGCTGCTGGAGTGAGGGGCAGAGAAGGGATCCTCAAGCAGTGTCCGGGTCTCCTGGGTCTCCACAGATGCCGGGCCTGCCCTTTCCTCCCTGCCTTGTCGCACACCCGGCTCCCGCAGCTAGATTCTCGGCCTCGGACTGAGCCCACGGAAAGGAAGGGATGCTTTAGCGGCCGTAGCCTGAGGGAAGGGCGGGGACAACGTCTGTCCTTTTACCGGGGAGCAAACTCTTCAAAAGGACTCCAGCTGAGCCCGATACCCTGTCCAGGCTGGTGCGCTACGAGGGGCATCTGTCCCCAGAGAGTGGTGATACGCGGCAGGGCAGCAAGAAGGACGTGATGGCAGAAATGTCCAGGGAAGCTCTCTAGCCAGAGGGTGCAAGCCCCGAGGAGAGGATTCTCGCCCGCACTTATTCACCCCGTCTGAGCCTCCTCTCTTCCCCCATCCCAAATACATCAGTTTCTTACAAATCCGGTGGACAAGAGATCTCTTGTAGGGCAGTGTGGCCTCGCGCGATGCAGCCCCAAACCTCCTTCTCCCACCAGAGTCACCCCCCCACACGTGTATTTTATATTGTGATCGAAAAGTAAGATAGAAGTCGCCAAATGACTAAAAGCAAAGGGAAAGCAGAGGAGACATGGAAGGAAACCTGGAACAGCAGGGCTCTCTCACCTGCTCCTGGCATTCCTCACCCCACTACCTGTGCGAGGCTCCATTCAGAGTCCTGCCTGAACTGAGAGTCTTGAACTGGATGCAAATTCAGAGGAAAAACTTGGGAGGGGGAGCAGGTGGGATCTCGTCGGAGTGGCGGGGCCAGTCACTGGAAGGAGTTGGCCAAGGACCACAGAGTGTAACCCGCCTGTCCCCCGGGGTCAGGGGTCCTGAAGAACGTCCTAGGCAGCATAGGAGCAGCAGGCAGGAGCCTGGGCCGCAGAGCGTACGGCTGTAAGGGGCGCTGTCCGCGGTGCTGAAAGTTCGGCGAGGCCGGGAGCTAATACCGCGGGGAACTGGCGGCTGGCTCACTGCTTGCCAGCATTTCCTGAAAGCAGAAACTGCGTTAGAACCATGTAATGGGGATCAGGTGGAATAAGCGAGCCGGAGAGACAGGTATAGGTGCTCTGCGTTCCGCAGTTCTCTGTCTTCCCCCGGACTCCTCTTGGAAGGAGGTTTTCCGGACTCCTGGGTAGAGGAGCAAGGAGTGGTGTCACTCCAGAATCCAGCTTTGCTAACTTTAGGTGGCAATAAGACGTGTGGCTCTGCTTTCTATGTCCTCTGTCTGTGCGGTGAATCTTCCCACTGGTGAAATGTTGAAAAAGCAGTTAGGGTTGTTATTCTGATAAACACTTCTGTGGCTTTCAGGAACCAGAGAACTGTGAGGCTACCAAAAGAAGAGATTTCATTAATGGAGAGGCTGGGCTGTCTATTCCTGGCTGTGGTTTTTTCTCTCTTCAGCACCCTTCTTCCCCACCACAGATTGTTTATATCTTCTAGACATAGCCCTGCATGGTTGTTTCTTTGACTAGTCTTTTATATCATGGGTAAAATGGGAAAGAATTGAGCTGATTTGGGGAGGCCAAGTTAAGAAAATATTTACTGAACATCTACTATCTCCTGGGTAATATTATCTCATTTAATCTTCATAATAGCTACTAAATATAAATACCACAAAGATTAGAAAACTAAAGTTAGATGTCTTGAATCCAGAGCTTAGATTCAAGTTCAGGTCTGCTTAACTCTAAACTCCAAACAATTTTCATGCCCTCATTTTGGCATTTGGCTTTGGATAGCTGTTATTGGAGAATATAGCAAAAGAATGCCAAAAGAGGAAGGTCTACTTTCTTTTTCACACATGCTACTCTCTTCCAACCCTTTCCTCTTTAATCTGTTCACCCACCCACTGTCACTCACTCCCACTATACCAACTGCTTTTGTGCATGCTGATTGAGATACCACTGTTCACACAACTTGAGATTTAGGATTACAGAAACAAGTTAGAGGACTAAAACAACAGGCTTTCCTGAAAAAGCAGCAGGGCTTCATGGGATCTGGAGGACTAGAGCCCACATGTGCTTTCATATTTAGAATTATAGTCTTGAGTTTTAGGGTTGGAATAACCTTAACGATCATTCAGCACCAGGCAGATCATTGTTTTACAAGAAGGAGAATTTGGGGACCAAAAGACAATTATTAATCTAAGTCTCATGATTGGAAAGTTACAGTTGGAACCCCATTAACTTGATTCCAAGGTCAGTGTCCTTTCCACTACCCTCATGGTGACTTGAATATTCTTCCCTGCTTCTTTCTTTGGTTATCCCTGACAAGAACATCAGCATCAGTAAACTGAATTCAATAAAAAACACAAATACAAACACCTAAAATACAAACACTCATGTTACCTACATTTTCTTCCTATTCTTTTCCCCTCTGGTCTCACTGTTTCAGTGTTGTCTGACCCAACATAACTGACCCACCTTCCTCAACAACAGCTATCCCTATGGTAGCAATTTGCAAATGGGGATGGGGCTATGGCACTTCTCCACTTGCCTTTGTTTTGCCTGTATTTCCTCTTCTATGGTCTCTACCCAACAAAATAATTTTTCCAAAATAAATTATCCTAAGCATCTTCCTATGTTCTCACAGGTACTTGGAAGAGGCCTTAAAAAGATCTAGGCAGAATTAAATGATCATTATAAGTGCTAATATCAATCAAGTGTGAGGCACTATCCTAGGTCCTTTCATAAATAATTTCATTGAATCCTCACAATTCTGTCAAGTAGATAATTCCACTAGAGGTGGTCCTAGAGTTCTAGTCCACTCTAACATGCAGCAGATCCGATGTTCTATGTATTTCTTCTTGCTTCTCTTTCAGCCCCTAATAAAATCTCAACTTTATTAATTGGATTCTTGTAACCTTAATAATTGCATTGGCAAGGAGGAAATTTTTATATTGAATTGAATTGTTCTATCCTGTTCCAATACGTAAATTCAAATTCAAATTCAGTTCGAAAGATAATGTTCTGTTCTTTTATCTCAATATTTACCACAACATATTCTCCCTTCATTTGTTATCCTTTAATTAAAGATCCCTATATACCTTCTTAATTTAATATTAATGTTCTGCTTCAAACCCCATCTAGAAGCAACTAAGGCACAACTCATAACTAAATACATAACTTCTATTGTACCCTCACAGAGTGCACCTGCAAGGTTGTTATTGCTGGGATGCTCTGGGCCCTGTAAACCATAATCTTAAACTGTCTAGAACCACGCTGCCCAATATGGTATCACTAGCCACATGTACCTATTTAAATTTTAATCAGTTAACATTAACATTTAATTAACATTAAAATCTTTAATTTTTTAATCACACTAGCCATATTTTAAGTGCCCAATAACCGTATGTGACTAATGGCTACTTAACTGAACAGTACAGATATAGAACATTTCCAGCATTGCAGAAAGTTCTATTGGACAATGCCGCTTCGGAAAGTGCTAAAAACATCCTCACTGCAACTGAGAACTCGGAACTGGGAAGAGGAACTGGAGACTCTGCTTTGAAACTTCTGCCAAGAAAGGAGGAAAAGCCACTTGTGGCCTAGGACACCCCCAAAAGCCCAAATAGGCTCAAGACAATAAGGCTAGCAAGGAGAGTACATGTCTCACTAAAGGAGCTGGCTACCATGGGATTTGCTTCATATGGATTCCCATTTTATCATGGAGTAAAACCATGAATGGGTCTTGCTGGTTTCCTGGATTCCAGCTTAGAAATAACCTGGAATTTCTAATTCAAAATTCCAATTTTATACATATATATACACATCACATATACATATAACAACATGTATATATATGTGCGTGTGTGTTTATGTATGTGCATTTTGTCTTAGTAAGTATACTATGATAAATATAGAAAGAATACAGGACTTGGAGTAAGTGTGTCACTTACTACTTGGTAACATTATAAGGCCCTCTAGAGCTCCATTCCTTCATTTGTAAAATGGTGATGAGAATTGCTACACCCATCTCAAAGGGTTATTGTGAGACTCAAAGTATAGGTAAATGAAAGTGCTTTGCAGAGAACATGATTGATAGGTAATGATTGATAATCTCATGTAGATATAATATAGTATATAAACAAATAGGGTAGTTTAAACTGAATGTATTTCCAAACATTTTTAATCCCAGATAAATATATTTTGCTTTTGTTGTCACTTTTCCCTGAAAAGTAGAATGCTGAAGAAAAATCCTTTTGGTTTTTGAGATTTCTTCTTGGTTAATTTCTGTGAACTGAAATACTGTTTATTGCTCCTGGTTTATTTTATATCACCCTGAAATTTTTCCTTTTTCCAGGAAAAAAAAAATACCTAGGAAGTCTCAGTGGTTCTGAAACAGCTTTTACCCTTTCACTCAAATAAATAATTGTCAGTAATTAACCTGTCATGACAATAGTAGCTCAGAAAACAGAAAAAGTATTATTGATTTTCTTCGGCATGGGTGGGTGAAGGAGATGATTTAATGAACCACTACCCATCTCATGAATTGATGAAAACAAAAATAATTCTATTTCATGCATTGATTAACCCAAAATAAAAGTAAAGACTATCAGTTTGACTGAATTCTTAAAGTTACATTAGGAATTCTGACCTTAAATAAAGGGTCTTTACACTATCCTTTCTCTAAGGTAAAATCCACTGGGGGTCATAAGTGGAACCTTAACTTACTGACAGGGGGATTGGGAGGCCAGAAGATCCAGGACACTATGCAGCTATTCTCCATCTCCTCTGATCCTTAATCCACACCTTTTATAGAACAAGGGGCATTGTGGTGAGGTCAAAGGGTAGTTACATAAAGTGACACCACCTGTGTGCCAGTCATCTCTACCAGTTATATAAAGTGGAGACTTCTGTGTGCCACTTTAGGGGAGGTCAGAACAAGCCTTCACACATTCTGACCAAGGCACACATTAACCTCCAAGGGGCCTGGAACATTTAGCCCCAAGGTAGGTCACTGCATGGGCATGAACAAGATGGAAGGCCAAAGACGGAGTCAATGTTGACAGCACTCCTATGATTTAGCTAACATTTACTCCCAAACCTGACATCTATTCCCTATTCCTAAACCCTGATCTGTGGTGTTTATAACTCAAGGAGGAGTGCTTTTTTTATATCCCTGACTCGGTCAGGAAATCACAAACACAAACACAGTTGTGCCTTTTTTAATAGATCACTATTTTGATGCTTAAATGTTTTTCTCTTACAACACAAAAGTTAACACAATGCTCAGGCGTTATAGAAAATAAGCCTGCAAAGGAAGCTATCCCATTAGCTTGACTGTACTACATTGCTATTAAATCCTGAAAACTCAATGAAGTAATAATTTTATTTATTGGAGGAGAGGGGCAGAAGCACCCAAGAAATCAAGCTGAGTATAGCTAAGGGCTCTAGATTCTATCTCTGATTCCAGGAGCTCTGGCAAGTTACTTCCTTTTAGAACCTAGTTTACCTTTGTTCAGACTTAGTTAAGGCATGAATGGTAATTTATAAGATGCTCTGCCAGAGAAATAACTGAAACATACTCTCAGTCCCTAATGCCGGGCAAGCGTGCCATTCTCAGGCCTTTGTTGCATATGAAATTAAATTACTACAGGGAAAATCAGTGAGATTGTCAACTCTGGTCTCTAGTAGCTCATGCTGGCTTTTATAATAGACACCTTTTGTTGGGAATCGTGGTTTATTCATTTCATTGGAATTGTTTGTCTCTCTCGGAAGGGCTTGGACTTTGGAAGGAGGAAAACACACTACCTTGGAGCTGAAAAGAGTTTACTTTTCACTGTCTTAACTTGGGGGATTTCGGTAATTTTATATCCCAGGAAAGAAAGAGAATTAACAATATAGCTTTGAAACTTGTGCTGGTAGCAAGCAATCATTCACTTAATAAAGTAAGTGAGGCTTGCCTTATATTGGTAGTCAAGGGTGTTTGGAACTCCTATAGCCTAGCACATGAATGCTCAATAAATATTTGTTGAATTCAGGCCATTGTTTCAGGTCAGTTCATGGCATACACTCATCTAACCAAGAAATGAGTATAGCCTGTGGCATTTTCCTTTAGCAAATAAAATAGGAGACAAGCACAGAACATCAAATCTTACCCTGACAACCACACTTAATAACCCTTCTGGGAGCCTAGGTAGTGAGTGGTGGGCCAAGACAGACTGCTCCTGAGAATTGGGTCTTGCTGCCTTCCTCCAGGAAACAGCAGACACGTTAGCCCAAGGGTCTCGCATTTCACTGTGATGAGGCAACTCCATAAAGTCAAAACTTAAATAGAGTTGTATGCTATTTTCCACTTTTACTTTAAAGTGATATTTATTATTTCCTTGAGAAAGTATTTGACTGGCCTTGATGATTGTTGCAGGCAATTACTATTGTTCCTAAATTCAGGAGCTTAGCTTAGAATTAAAGCACATACATTAATTAGAGAGCTGTGACATCATAGTCTGGAAGATCACAAATATTATCCTTTTCCAGGAATAATTGGGCCTTCCTCTAAGAGTTTTAACTGGACATTACTGACAAAAATGAAAGAAAAATAGATCATTCTATTCTAGCAAATCAATAAGTAAATGCCTAGAATTAACTGATTCTCATTTGCCGAAGGCAAAATATTCCAACCCAATAAACTGTCCTACAAATGAGCAAGCTGGCTTCCATGGCCTGTTCATGTATCAAATTGTTATTTTTCTTTGTTTTTTAAATAATCAGCAAATTAAAAAAAAAACAATTGCATCCAGGTGTTCGAACATTCTGATGACAAAATGGTCTTCATAATTATAAAGACTTCATTGTTCATTAGAGATTATATTTATACAATATATTATTGTGCCAATGTTTTGCAATGATCACATAACCCAACTCTCTCATTTGACCGGAAAATTGAGGCTGAGAACAGTCACCCAAGTTAATAGCGAAGGCAGAAGTAAAATTTGAGCCTCCCCTCTCCTGATCCATTACTCTTTGCATCTTTCAACCTCAGGCATCTTTTCATTAGTCATGAAAACCTATTTAGTTAATGAGTTTAGCCACCAAATATTACCAGGGCTACTAGGAATGGGAAAGTATATGTATTTGGATTTCATACTATTTCCATTTGCACCTCCAGGTAAAAGAACTACTGAGTCAAGGATAGTCAACAAGTAGAAATTCCATGGGTGGAACTATGAGCCAGAAGAAAAGCGTCAAAATACCAGAATCCTTGTGAGAACCTGGGCAAGGATTTAAGGGATACATTAGTCCTTAAATTAGCCATTACCTTTATTGTCTTCGTCCCTAAAACAAGAGGTTTGAATCAAGTAATTTCAGATCCTGCAAGCTCTAACATTCTATGGTTCTATAAAATGAGGCCAAGGATTTGAATTATCCATATTCTGTCTCATTCAGCCCATATATTAAAAAAGAAATCAAAATTCTTATTTTTATACCATTATTTGTTGGAGGCTCACATTTCATGCTAGTACTTTACTCAGTAACAATAATAATAATAACAGCACTAATGACCATAGCTAGCAATTATTGACTTATTTACATTTACTATGACCCTATAATGTTGGTAATGCTAGTATCCCCATTTTACAGATAAGAAACCTGGGTCCCAAAGTAGTTAAATAATCTGCCCGAATTGACAGAGCTTTATGCTCTTAACCACCATGCATGCTGCCTCTTTGAAAAGCACTGGTCTCTCAAATAACTGATGAGGCATCATTTATAAGCCACTTAACACACAAGACCCTTTTCTAGGGGAATTTCCATTTTACCTATATTTTCTGGCTAGAAGAGCAATTAAGAGAGTAAATAGAACTTCAGGTGTCTGGATCTGATGAAGCTGTATAGTGATCTGCATTGTCTTTCTGCAAGATGGTTCTTGCCCTTTTGCAATTGATGCCATTGATCCATTGTTTCAATGGTTTAGTATTGAATGTTGGTGCTTTGCAAGCTGCTGCATGCATTAAGGATCATTCTGCTGTGTTTTTCCCAGAACGTGTGAACAGCTTGCATTGCCACAAATGATGGATGCTGGTGCAGGATTCAGCACTTTCTAAGGCCACAGAAGTCACCCTACCATGTCTTCATTTTCAATGGCATCTTCTGGCTTTTGTCTCCACTTTTTGACTCAGAGTAACAACCTAGACAGTTTTTAAGGTACAGGAAGAGAGAGTTTCCAGCATGTCATTTCCTGGTGGTGGGATTCAGTCAAAAAAAAGACTAAAACTTCCAAAATCATGTGTGAAACTCATTTTCTTCTCATTAAACCTACCTTTCCAAATTAGTCATAATACAATACACCACAGTACCCATCTATTTCACTATATTTCATATTATTTCATACATAGAGGAAGTACAATGGACTTGTACTTTGAATGATATGCAATATTTTCTCATGTGGGTAAATAGAGGGAAAGCCATTGTAGAAATGGAAACAGCATAAGCAAATGCTGGCGATGTGAGTATAAATGACATACGTGCAGGCTGATGTGTTTAGTAAGAGACCTGGCTGGGAATGGTGGAAGGTCATATCCGAAGGACTCTGAAGAAACTTGAATGCAGCTGGGTGGATGTATTTATTCAGCCTGAAGTTTACCCTTTGAACAGAGTTTTTTATGAATATTTTAGAAATACCACTGAATTCAGGGTTGGTTCATCGCCAACACCGAAATCATCGAAGTCTGATTTCATGGCTAGAAGGAACCTCAGAAATCATCCTAGCCTTCCCCTTTCTCTATATTTTACAGTTAAAGTAATTAACACCCAGAAATACCAAGTGACTTGCCCAAAGTCAGCAGCAAATTAGTGGCAGGACAAAGACTAGAGCCTAATCCATCCTCTTAGCTCATAGCATTTTGTCCTGCTCTGTGCTGCCTTCGGGGATTTTATTCATCATCTGAACATAATCCAATGTAACACACAATGTGATTATTAAATATTTATGAAGCTCCAAGTTTCCCATTCTCACTATTAAGATATAGTTCCTTCATTACAGCCAGATGATAGATAAGATCCTGGGCTGCTTCTACATGAGAGCATTCTCTCAGAAACACAGACAAACACCATACCAAACACATGAGCATGACATTCTTCCCCCGCCTCACACACCCTCCCCTGCCTCCTCATTTCAAACTGCCAGAGATTATAGAGGCACAGTCTGAGCAGAAGGCATCTTAATCTCTGATGGTTCTGTAAATGATATGTTGTTCAAGCTTGCATATAAATGATCACAGCCTCTCTATTTTCTAGATGAGGGATCCTTCAGAAAAATGAAGTTGCTTGCATACACAGCACATCAGATAAGATTTTAGATCCCAGAGCACCAGACCTGTTTGTAACAGGTTTGAATTTTTCACCCATCTGCACACTCCTCATAATTTATCCAGGCTTGTGGTCTTAAATTTTATTTCATAGTCTACTTAGTCTGTGCATATTTAGGTTCTGAGATTGGTTATTTCCCACTTCTTTTACTCTGGCCACCTTTTCTCCACCTCTTATTCAATATATGTTCAATAGAAATCATCTAAATTAACCCACTCATTTTACAGAGTGGAAACCGAGAGCCAAAGAGGTGAAGCCACTTGCTCAAGGTTGCACAGTCAAAAGCAACACTGTGGCTAGCTTCTCTGACTCCTAATCTCATGCTATTCTCTCTACACCAAGCTGATGCTTTCTAAGGGTAGCTAACACAGCATTTTCCCACTCTCCACCACCCCTGTCCCCCACCCTGTTCATTGCATAACTCCCTAAGGATAGATGGAAATGACTAATTGCACTGCCCAGAAGTTCATTCCAAAACCTTATTTAGAATACCCACAACTTACCATTTCCCATGCTATACTGGTCCATCTTTCGTAGTAAGAAGCTGGTTATGGAGGAGCTTGACACACTTCCTAGTCTAGAGGGTATATATACAACCATTGCAATTGCTCAAGTAAAGATTATCACAGAGAACAGCATGCCCAAGAGGAAAGAGGACAGGGTCCATGGCTCTCATCATTTGATAATAGAGCAAAGTTCATCCAGAATTCATTGTAAGTGGCAGGTTATTAGATTCATAATCCCAGAGACCAGACAGTTGGTTAATTTGATGGAATTAAACAATATTGGTAGTAGCCAAGAAAGTGAAAGAAGACAACTCCCATGTCATTTCTTCTTTAGGGGTGAGGTGTTTTGCCTGAATTGATCAGCATGGTATGCTTAGTTTAGCATACATAAAGTTTACAATGATAAGTTTTTTGTTTTTAGAAAATCGATGGAATTCACACTTTCTGTTTAAATTCCTTCTGATGAATCATTTTAAGACAAAAAAACAGGTGGTGTTTGAGTAAAGAGCATATTGAAAATAGAAGAAGAGAAGAGGGCAGAGAAATCCAAGAACTGGCTTCTCAGGGAGGGCTTCATAAGCTCATGATTGTCTCACAGTCTGAGGCATATTACGTACAGAAACTCAGTTTTATCAGTTCTGTCAAAAGTCATCTAGCTCTGCAGAATCAAGCTATGCCCCCCAAATCCCAAGAGACTGATTTGTAAGCTAGACGCAATATAGTTACGTGCAATGGGGGAAACCTATAGAGTGTTGCCCAGGTCATTCCCTTCCTGGTATTAGGATAGCAAGAAAACCAAATGAGCGATCAAAGATAAGCTGTATGCACAAGATAAGGATCGATGGCATTAGTCCCATAAAAGGTGCCATCCAGGCTGCAACAGAGACAAAATTCTTTCAGATTCCACCCAAGAACACCTTTCAGATTACTGGAACAGTTGTACCCTTCAAGCTGACCCTCACAAGAGGGTTTTGTTTCCATTTTCCCTAGTGTTGGAGAAAGTTTGGTGAATACTTTCAGTAGAAGACAGAGACTTTAGTCTCTATGCAGTCCTCATCTTCTGTTAGGGTATTATTTCAGACATGTTATAGCTTGTTAATTCATAGCCTATCTCTTATTAGTTACATGCTAGTCTCCTTCAGGGATTTCTGGTAGATGTCCCAGTTTAACCACCAATCATGAGTAAACTGCCCTAGGTTTTTTCCATAAGGTTAGGTTAGGTTATTTCTGTAACAGGCAAATCTCTTGTACTTTGTGCTGGTTCTGTTTATTCTGCTTCAGAGGGTACCATGATCTGACCTTGCACTGGGGTCTGCTTTATCCTTGTCAGTAATCTCCGTGTATGGACCCTGACATTTGAAACTGTATCCGTTCCTCACCCTCAATGCAGAAAACATTCATGGGTGACTATGACTCATCCATAAAATGCCGAAGGAATCAACTCTTAAAAGGTTTTTTGTTTTTTTTTTCCCTTAAATCAGACAATTACCTCTGAAAGAGGCCAAATAACCATTTTAACTATTTTTATTCTCCCCTTGACCTGACTGGTTACCCTGCTTCCAAGCAGGCACAAACTACACAGACAGTTTGGGATTCACTTTAAATTCGTTCCTAGTCACACAGACTTTTGACACACTTTCTATTCCAGCATCAGAATACAGAGGAAAAAATATCTGAATGAGTATAGACTGTTGTGCCAGAAATAAATTCCTAATATAGACAACTAAAATATGCCTCTATAGAACTTAGCTGTCAAAATAGAAACAAAGCTTCTCTGTTTCAATACTATCTTAGTGAATAGTCTGTGCTCTTTCTTTCTGCCCCCAAGTTATAGTTATACATAAATACTCTTGTGCCATCGCAGTACATTAAGAATCTGGGGAGAACTTGTCCATTGAGCATTATGGTCTTATCTCTTTACATATGTGATTCCAATGTGGCAAATTATTGAGTGTTCTTCTTAAAGTCAAGGATAACAAGATAGCTACATCATAATATTCCTGAACAGAATAACTCACATTTACTACTCATTTAATCTTATGAAGTAGGTGTGATTATCCCAATACTACATATAATGATTATCAAATTTAAACGACTTGCCTGAGTCATTTATGGACAAAGAGGGTTACAGTTGAGATTTGAATGCTATGCTACTGACACCAGAATCCTTCCCACTGTCCAACCACAATTTAAAAATTCTCTCTGAAAGAGACCAATCTTAATGTGTCTCATATGAGCGGATAGGTAATAAGAATGATTTTGCAGGTCTACATTCATAGTCTTTCAGAGGATTAGACTCAGGGGTCCAAAGATTTGGCATGGGAC
The DNA here is from genome assembly GCF_002007445.2 of Ailuropoda melanoleuca. Taxonomy (NCBI): domain Eukaryota; kingdom Metazoa; phylum Chordata; class Mammalia; order Carnivora; family Ursidae; genus Ailuropoda; species Ailuropoda melanoleuca. The sequence continues at coordinate 91,659,429 of NC_048218.1, forward strand.
TTTGGGCAACTCATATCTTTTCTAGGCCTCAGTCATTCCATCTAAGAAAGAGAAAAATAGTGGCTGTTTCGTTAGTTAGTTAATTATCCACTTATTCAACAAATATGCTAAACACTGAAGCTACAATGGGAACAAAACACAGACCAGGAGCTGTTAGTAAAAATAGGAACCACTGTTTAGAATATTGTTACTAAAGTAAAAACAATACCAAGTCCCCATTGCTCGTGGTATGGGGATCTTAGGATTGCATCCAAGATTGATTGTTTAAAAAAAAAAAAAAGGATTGGTTGTTTGTTTTTTTAAAAGATTTTATTTATTTGTTTGACAGTAAGAAAGAGAGCACAAGCAGGGGGAGGGGCAGAGGGAGAGAGAGAAGCAGACTCCCCACTGAGCAGGGAGCCTGATGTGGGGCTCGGTCCCAGGACCCTGAGATCATGACCTAAGCTGAAGGCAGCCGCTTAACCACTGAGCCACACAAGCCTCAAAGATTGGTTGTTTTGCTTTAGTTTTCACAATCAGTGAAGTGATTTGAATTCTTTGTATGTAACTCTCAAATAAACAATATTACAGGCCCAACTAACCTAGTGCTAGTTATTACTTATAAAAACAGAAGCCTCAACATTCCTGTGGATGGTTTCTGGAAGATAGGTTTGCCCTAAACTATCAGTGATATACATTGCATCTATAGACTTAATAAATTCATATTCTAGAAATTCAAAGTCTGTTTTCATTGCCTACAGGAACTCATTCTTTTCAGCAATGGCTGAGATTATTTGAGGCCCCAAAGCAAAAACATAGTACAGGAAGACTAATAAGCTGCAATGGGAGACTGACAGCAGAAGGGATATTTATTAAACAAATCAGAATGGGGGTTTTGAAAGGAAGAAAAATAATTTGAAAGGCAATTTTCAGTTTAAGAGAATTCTAAAGTTTAATATGTTAATGGACTAGAGTATATTAAAGAAATGTTGAATGAGAGAGTAAAAAAGAAAAGTCAACAAAAAAAAGGAGAGGGAAAGAAATTATATTCATTCTAAGGCATTTTTCCTTAAAATTATATTTTTTTAAGTACTTCCTCTTTAAAAGTCATGTGGGGTCATTTGCTGGGCAGTGAGAAGGGAAGAGATATTTCATTCCCCCTAATCAAAACATTTGCCAGTATCCCAGACTTGAAAGTAAAAGGTACATCCCACACAAACAGACAATTGGCTCTTTCTCAGTTCTGCATTTTTCAATTTGTCACCAATTTTCAGAAGCCACTTGCAAGAGCCATCATCACAGAGCCATTATCTAACGACCCCAAATGTACCAAGCCAAGAGGCCTAATTTATAAACAGGAAACTGTTTGGACTTTCAAGGTGATTTTTTTCCCTTAAAACATGGAACATCGAATGTTTCCCAGCATAAAGACAAAAGAAAAAGAAGAAAGAAAGAAAGAAAGAAAGAAAGAAAGAAAGAAAGAAAGAAAAAAGAAAAAGAAAGAAAGACAAGAAAGAAAGAAAGAAAGAAAGAAAAAGAAAAGAAAAGAAAAGAAAAGAAAAGAAAAGAAAAGAAGAAAAGNAGAAAAAAGAAAAAGAAAGAAAGACAAGAAAGAAAGAAAGAAAGGAAAAGAAAAGAAAAGAAAAGAAAAGAAAAGAAGAAAAGAAAAGGAAAGAAAAGAAAAGAAAAGAAAAAAGAAAAAAAATCAAGGGGGAAATCACTGTCGTTCGGAAATGAAGTAAATTTGCTAGCCTAATCTCACAGCTCAGCTTGTAGCAGGGCCAGTTTCTAGTCAAAAAGTAGGATAATACCCACTGTAAATGTGTAACTCTGGAAATGACTGCATCACATCACTTGGAGTGGTCTATTTTAACTTTACTTTTAATATTAAAGCAAAGGTTTCAGTCTTGGCTTTTTCAGATTTCTTTTAATTAACTATAAAGTGATCCTCACCAAAATTTGTTTGGGGCTCAGCTGCTTGGGGTTTTTTAGAGAAGCATTTCATTACAAATTTCTGTGGCTCTCAGATGAGTAAAACTCATCTCTCCTGGATCTTGAATGCAACAGTAGAAAAATTAGGCTTTAAGCCACAGTCAGTGGGAGCCGCCAAAGGTTTCGTTGCAGAGGCATTGTGACCGGAGGAGTGATGGAAGGTTCTGACAATGTGAGTGGGATAGATCAGGGAAGCACAGAGAGAGGGTCAGGAAATTAAACGGCGAAAAAATGTGCAAGAGAAAAAAAAAAATTCCATAGCTATAGAATCAGGGGCCATTGCTGCTTTTTCTTGGCTGGTATCGAACCATATAACCCAAATCTTGTTTGAGAGGAGCACAGCTCTGAGGGGAGTGAGGAGAGAGCGCCCCTCTCTCCTTGGCTTCACACCTGACATTGGTGGTCCCGCTTTCTCTGGGCAGACTGGAGCCACTCTCCACACGTGGTGAAAGGGTCGGGAGGGGTGGGCAGCCGTGCAGACAAGGGGGAAGCCAGATAAGCTTTTCACGCCTGGAACCAAAACAAAGCCGAGTGAAGAAGCGGAACTGGGTAGTGGTTTCACACCCTCTCCAGCTGCTTATGCCTCAGGTCACACAGGTCCCTTTGCTTTGGGGGGCCCAAGATGCCTCATCTACAAGACAGAAAGGCTGCCACAGGTGATTGCCGTGGTTCTTACCAGCTGGAAAATATATAACTTCAGCAGCACATTATTCATTTAAAGATGCATTTCATGGATCATATTCCACTCAATTCAATTCCAGGGTGGATTACTGTACCAAATTTCAAAGCTCCTATGGGCTGGATTTCCTCACTTTATTTTTCTGCCCTCCATTTCTTGTTTTTTTCCATTACTTCTCTAAGGCAGTATTTTTCCCCTCTTCCATTTTTTTTCCTTCATTTTCTGGTGACAGCAGGGAAGGGCCTGTTTCAATAAGACAAGAAGCTGAGGTCATCTGTTTATCCACAAGACAAGGAGGACCCAGGGCCTAAGCAGCCATTTCTTTTCCACACCATTCTGCTGCTGAAACTCAGTCTTCACCAGCGAAAATAAAGTCTTACTCAGCCTCCCTACTGACTTCCTTTTTTTTTTTTTTTTAATCACTGCTTTTTCTGCCAAACTGCAGGCTTGCAGATGTCCTAGGCAGCTCTTGTTCTCACTGCCGGCAGGCCAAGCCAGGTGATTGTGGTCACCGCCTTCTCCTAGGAGAAGTATTACAGAGGGAGGCGATTTGCACCAGTCTCAGTGTAGTTTTAGCCTGGTGACAACCATGTGAGATGCCATGCACACATACACACCCAGGGCCAGGGTCCCATCACAACCATCTCTATTTAAACTTGGTCTGCTCAAATCCAGCAGCTCAGCAGAGCCATGGAAGTCACGTTTCCCAAGAAAGAACTGGACCTTGAATTGGTGACCTTCTATTCCCCCGAACTACATCTCCTTGCCTTGCTCATCTCAGCAAAGGCTGAGATCAGGTAGGGTCTCCCTTACCTTGTTACCTTACTTCACCCCCACCTCCAGCCCAGAGCTTCTGCTTGAGTGACTCACTTCCTGTACTAGTCTGGTTCTCTCTCTTTGGAGACAACTGAAGCTGCCCTTGAAATACGGTGAAGAACACAGAATCTCTTTCTGCTGGTCCTCAGAGCCCGCAGAGGCTGGAGATTTCCTGCTAATAACACAAGAACCAGATTATTGGTTGCCAGAATCCTTTAAAAAATAAAACACTTGATTCCCAAGAGAGGCAATAATCCTACAAGGGGGACATTATCATCCCCATTTTTTAGATGAAGAAACCAAGGCTCAGAAAGACTATAAAGGTGTAAGAGGCAGGGTGGGGACTCTAACACAGATCCATCTGACGTCAGAGGCCAGAGCCCTATTACTTCTGTGAAATGGTAAACCACTAAAACTTAATAAAATAAAAACCAAACCCAGAGAACCAAAGGCAGACCTCTTGAGTTGTGGAACTACCGCCTCTCACTAGCAGCGTGACCCTGTGCACATCTTTTGGGTTTCACTTCAGTTGTCTGTGAATTGAGAGTGCTCAATCCAATTGTTTCTTCCAGCTCCAGCACCTGGGAGTGTGCTTTCTAGTCCCTGTGTCTCTTCCACGGGAGCCAGCAGCTAAAATCTTACCTCAGCATAATAGACTTCTAACGACAGGAAGTGCCACTTCAGAAGCTCTGGAAATGACTCAGATAATACTTCTGTTCTCCAGAGAGAACCTATAATTTATATGACTTTGATTACCCGCTGGTCAGGGCTGGCGTAGGTAACAGTCACAGTTGTTTATTCTGCCAGCAGGAGTGTGCCATGGCATTCTCCACCGACACGGAAGCTGGGCTTGATATTTGTTATCCCCTGTTTAAGGAGGTAGTGATTCAAAAGTGAAATGGAGAAAAAAATATATTGCACACACTTTTTTTAAAGACTTATTTACTTATTTTGAGAGAAAGAGAGCACGTGCAAGCATGAGGAGGAGGGGAGGGGCAGAGGGAGGGAGAGAATCCCAAGCAGACTCCCCACTGAGTGGGGGGTCTAATGTGGGGCTCGATCCCAGGACCCCAAGATCATGACCTGAGCTGAAACCAAGAGTCTGATGCTCAACCAACTGAGCCCCCCAGGCGCCCCCACTCCTACGTCTTATGTGAAAACCCATTATGAGAATGTGGTAAAGGTGGGTGGAATTATTTACCAGCAAAGATTCTTCATTTAATAAAAGGAATCACCAGGATTCCTCAACAGTGTATATTTAGTCTACTAGAGACTGAATTTGATGGAGAAAGAGATATTAAATCCAATGCTGACTGAATGCAGATCATAATCAAAGGGGGGAAACATGTTGTTTAAAGTGAGAAAATGATATCCTGTGTGCAACAGTTTGCTTTACACACAATGCTTAGGAACCAATGTTTGTTAAACTGATGTGAATGTATCTTTTACGTGGCAGGAGGCCCACTGGTGTACATCTGCACAGGGGATCTGGGTGTACATTGATAAGGGAGAAGAAAAGGCAGTGGAGACCAGATGTGAGTGAACAACATTTCTGCCTAGAAAAGCATCATGGTGGCAAATAATGCATTGGCTTAAAAAAAAAAAAAAAGACTGGAACGATGTTGTTAAAAGGGATGATGACATTTGATGCAATTCTTTGCATTAAACAGCCAAAAATGAAGCTTTTTCTAAGCCATCTAGAATAACAATAAGACTCCTGTGGTCAGCATATTAACCATTAAAGAAATTTTGACAAGTGAAAATAATATTTCTGTAGCACAGCCAGAAATAAAACAATGCCAGAATAAGCAATACTTCCCAGGAGGAATCAGGAAATCTTATTATTGCCTCCACGGTTTACCATGTCCTGACCCACAAACAACAACATAATAGCAACAACATCCATGGATAGACTTTTAAAATCTATACCATTTTTCACACGGCATTTCTTATTTAATCCACATCTCATCCCGTGGGGTAAGCAGAGCAGATACACCGTCTTCATTTCATAGACAAAAAACATGAGGTCTAGAAAGGAAAAATTGTGTGTCTGCTATAATAGATCCATCTAAAACCCTGGCCTTCTGATTCCTTGTCTGGGGATCTCTCCAAACACCCCAATAGGATCTAAGGCTTTGGACACCCTCGACTTTTATCAGTTTAATTGGAAAACAGCTTATATATTTTATATGAAGATACCCACACAGCAATTGCCCAGACTGGTGAGCTTGTGGATCAATGAACAAATATTTGTTACAGGAAGTTTGCTAGGTTTTAGATTAACCCCGAAAAAGACTAAAACATGGCTGATGTGCTCAGCAGGCTGACAGTTGTGAGGTCTAGACTGTGAAGGGACTGAAGGCCATAAGATGTATTATCAGAAGAAATATTAGTACAAATTGAGGCTCAGAGAATGAAGAGACAGAAGAGTCAGAAGAAAGAAATGAGAGCATGTTCTCACAGGTAAGGATGAGAGGAGGGAGAGTTACGATACCGAAGAAAGGATACTAATGCTAAGGGCTTGGATTTGAAGGCCCAAGACAGCAGATTTATGCTCCTGGGAAGAAGAGAGGTGGAACTGAGACCCTACATGCAGCTAGGACCCTCAAAGGACCTCATTCTCAGCGAAAAGAAGGACTAGAGAAATACACACTGCATCCCTGATCACCAAGGAAGCGTGACCCTGGCCAAAGTTCTGAGTAGAGGGCAAAACATGTCTTGCACGAGAAACCAAAACCTTAAACCTTTCCATGTAAGGGTTTGGAGTCCAGGTTCACACTACTCACATGGTATGAGAATCCTAAGGCTGAGAATTTAATGTAAAAATCGGGCATGGATACCTGTGAAGCACCAGGCAGAAGAAAAATGAAGAACAGCCCTGGAGGGATGTACTTCCACAACCCAGGCTAGACAGGATACCCCAGAGAAAACAAGCACCACTGAAGTTAGCTCACACACAAAAATCAAAAAACATATAAAGAATACTCCCCCAAGAATCAGAATGAGTAAAAACAAAGAACTAGAGGTTCACATTCCAAGGACCTGATATAACAGAAAATGTGAAGGAGACTCTGAAATAAATGAGTTTGAAATAATTAAAGAGCTGAAAGAAAGGGGGCAGGGAGCCACAAAGAAAAAATAAGATGTCATGAGAAAAAAGTAAACTGGTTTGAAAAAGAACCAATTGAATATTTAGAAATAAAAAATGTGGTCTTGACATTTAAAGCTTAAGCAGATTACACCTAATTAGAAAGAGACTTGGTGAACTGATAGATTTTAAGGCAATTGCTCGAGATCCATTAGAGAAAGATTAAAAAGCTAAATATACGAAAATACCGTTAAGAGACAAGAATGAAATGAGAAGGCCAAGTATTTATCAAGTGTGCATTTCAGAAAAAGAGTTCAGAGAAAATGTATAGGCAGCAATGTTTGAAAACATAATGTCTGAGAATTTTCCAGAATTCTCCAGAACCCTTAATGGAAGTACAATTAAAGAATATTCTTAGGGAAGAAGGAGATTGAACCCAAAGGAATAATGAGCAAAGAAAGAAATGGGGAAACTTGTACATAAACCTAAGGAAGCATCTACTTGTTAAAAATAACTGAATGGGGGTGCCTGGGTGGCACAGCAGTTAAGTGTCTGCCTTCGGCTCATGTCGTGATCCCGGCGTTCTGGGATCGAGCCCCACATCAGGCTCTTCTGCTATGAGCCTGCTTCTTCCTCCCACTCCCCCTGCTTGTGTTCCCTCTCTAGCTGGCTGTCTCTATCTCTGTCAAATAAATAAAAAATCTTTAAAAAAATAAATAAATAAATGAATGAATGAATGAATGAACATAAAGGATAATTATCAAGGCAGTGGAGTCTTAAAAACAAGGTGGAAATAAAATAGAAAGCAATAATAATATTGAAAGATAGGGGAAATTAATAAGAGTGAAAGAAGTTAAATCAGGTGTTTTATGCAGAAAGTAGGCAAAGATGCTGACCAGCTTCAGATTTTTAGTCAATATTTAATCAAATATTTAGCCAACATTTAGTCAATATATTTACAAATATTTAAGTTAATATTTGTAACTTACAAAAATAATATATTCTATAACAATAAAATGAGTAGAAGGGAAAATTTATTCAGTCTATAGAAAAATAAAGGGAAGGGGCCAGAGGATGCAGCAAAGAAAAGGCACAGTAAATACACAACACAGTTCAATGGATATAAATCTAACTATTCCAGCAATCCAATAAATATAAACAGGTTAAATGAGCAAATTTAAGGTTCTAAGAGATTTTTAATATTTTATTTATGAGATATACTTGAAAAACATAAAGACACAGTAAGGTTTAACATAAAGGGATAAAAAAATACAATCAACATTTTTCAAATACTAATTAAAAGAGGCTATTGTGGGGCAACTGGGTGGCCATTTAAGCATCTGTCTTCTGCTCAGGTCATGATCTCAGGGTCCTGGGATCAAGCCCTGCATCGGGCTTCCAGCTCAGAGGGGAACCTGCTTCTCCCTCTCCCTCTGCCTGCTGCTCCCCCTGTTTGCGCTCTCTCTCTCTGTATCGGAAAAATACATATAATCTTAATATTCAGACCAAATAATTATAGGATAAAAACATGATTATTATAAATAAAAAATGGTAATAACATAATAAAAAAGGAAAAACTCACCAGGAATATATCATAAATCTGAGCCTCTATACCCCTAACAACACAGCCTCAAAATATATAAAGCAAAAATTGCCAAATGGGTAAAATTCCCAAATGTGAAAAAGTAAATTTTAAAACTTCTGGATCAGTAGATAAGATAAAATCTTTATGACATCAGAATAAAAAGGATTTCTTAAACAAATCACAGACACACACAAAAGACAGTAAATCATAAAGTAAAATATTTAATGACTACATTAAAATCAAAGATTTCTATATAAGACACTATTTAAAAAAAAAAGAGAGATGCCACAGACTCATCATAGCAGTGCATTATGAATCACACATAAAATATTAGAATGCGGAGTAAATGCTAAAATAGAAAACAAGACTAGCTCCCACAGCTCATTTCTTCCTTATATATGTAAGAATTAAAAAGAAAAATGGAGGCAACTGGTTGGCACTATTTTTTATAGGTCAACACTGGTGTTAAATGTGTGTGCATGTGTGTGTGGTGATGGTGTTTATATATGTGACAGAGGCAATTTAAGTGTATAGGCCAAAATAATATAAGTCGAACAGATTAGTTGAATATAATTTTTTTTAAAGATTTTATTTATTTATTTGACAGAGAGAGAGACAGCCAGCGAGAGAGAGAACACAAGCAGGGGGAGTGGGAGAGGGAAAAGCAGGCTCCCAGCAGAGGAGCCTGATGTGGGGCTCGATCCCATAACGCCGAGATCACACCCTGAGTCGAAGGCAGACGCTTAACCGCTGTGCCACCCAGGCACCCCCAGTTGAATATAATTTTTATCAAAAAAAATTATAATTTTTATCGTCCAACTGTGCTCAGGATTTTCTTGAAAAAACTTATTGCTATTTTTGAGAAAAATTATCGTTATTGAGAAGAGCTGCAAATGCTGAGCCACTTTCTGATCATGCTATTGTCTTCCGTGAACCAAAATCTCCATCCATTATGTGCAGATTATGTGGGGCTCTGTAGAGAGGAAGTGCTCACTTTGTCTCTGGGGAAAGAGGCTCATCTCCCAGTTAAATGATTTCTTTCGGCTTTAGAACATAGGTGTCATTTTAACCAAAAAAAATTTTGCAAGACTCAAGCTGTTTCGAACAAAGAAAATCCAATCCCCATCCCCACAGCTCCCTTTTTTTTTTTTTTGTAAAATTTCTCTCCTCAATGACTTGAAAAGGTGGGACTAAAGCATTATCCCAACTAAATTCTCTTTTAAAGCAAACTTTACATTAGCTGTCAAAAGTGGTAGGAAATAGCACTGGAGGTCTACAAGGTCTTATATAATTTTAGCATCTTTCATTTTAGGTTCTGAAAACCAAGCTTCATCAGAAAGAAAAATCTCTTTTTAATTTTTAGGATTCTGTCTGCAAAATAAGTGCATTAGTTGTAAGTCTCCTTGACACCATAATAAAAATAAAAAAGACAAGAAAAGAAAGGAAGAAAAGCCACAGACCTGGGGAAGATATATTCGATCCCTGTAACTAAGAAAAGATTAGTAGAAATCACATGCATTTTTAAATTTCTACAGATATATAAGCAAAAACGTAGAAGAAAATGAACAATGATGTGAACAAGCAGTTCACAGAAAAGGAAACTCAGATGGTCAAAACTCATGAAAAGACCCATTTGACCAAAGGGATAATTAGAGAAATACAAATGAGACCATGGAAGCCATTTCAAACTGATCATATGAGCAACAATTTGAAAGTCCAGAAACACTAGGTGTTGGTGAGGTTACACATTGCTGGTGGAAGTACAATTTCACTTAATTTTTTTTAAAGATTTTATTTATTTATTTGTCAGAGAAAGAGAAAGGGAGAGCACAAGCAAGGAGAGCGGCAGGCAGAGCAGGCAGAGGGAGAAGCAGACTCCCCACTGAGCAAGGAACCCGATGCGGGACTTGACCCCAGGACCCTGGGATCCTGACCTGAGCCAAAGGCCCACGCTTAACTGACTGAGCCACCCAGGCATCCCTCTGCCCCCACTTTGAAGAACAGTTTGGCAAAATCTAGTCAAGTTAAAGGTCCCCCCACCTTAAAGCCCAGCCACTCCAACCACACGTGTCAGGAGACACACACTGCAAGGATATTCACTGCAGTTTTGTGTGTATTCGTGCTGAAAAGAGAAGCAACCAAACTCCCAGCACTAAGAGAATGAATCAATAAACTAGTGTATACATACAGTGAGATATAGTGCCTGAATTACAATAGATTATCCAGACCAAGAGACAGGTAAATCTCAAAAAGTAAAATTTGAGTGAAAAACCTAGTATATACTAGCTAGTATAAACATTTTAGACATTTACAAACCATAATCTATATGGATATAACTTATGTGATTTAAAAAAAAATGTGTTAAACATCTGTAGGAATGATGCATAGGGTCTCTAGGATAGTGGCTCTCGTATGGAGGGAAGATTTGAAATAGGGGGTCCTTAGCTATTTTACTGCTACCTTATATTTTTTTTCAGAAAGAGATCTAAAGCAAGATTGTTAAATAGGACTGGTTATGATATTGCTCTCTATACTTTCTTTTTTTTTTTTTTTAAAGATTTTATTTATTTATTCGACAGAGATAGAGACAGCCAGCGAGAGAGGGGAACACAAGCAGGGGGAGTGGAAGAGGAAGAAGCAGGCTCATAGCGGAAGAGCCTGACGTGGGGCTCGATCCCATAACACCGGGATCACGCCCTGAGCCGAAGGCAGACGCTTAACCGCTGTGCCACCCAGGCGCCCCTCTCTATACTTTCATATATGTGTGAAATATTCATAATTTGTACTAATGTTATTTTCGTGTATTTGTTTTCAAAATTTCGTTTCTCAAGGAGAGCCACCGTGCTTGGCCCCACATCAGAGCAGGATGGTGTCAGTGAGGTTGGGGGGATTATAGAAAAGTCTTCCTAAAAATTCACGAGAGTGCAGTTTTGGAAGGCACAGAACCACGGAGAGAGATGGGGATGGTAAGAGCCTCGTGCACCCCAGGGGGGCTCTTGCACACTTTGATCAGCCCAGTCCTAGTCGGGCTTGTTTCTTCCGAGACTTAGGGTCCCAGCAGCATCAGCCACAGGTGCTGCAGGCATAATAGAAGGAAGTTCTTCCTCCCCGTTGCTACTGATCCAGATGGATGAGTCAGCCAGGCCAAAGGGATGGCAACAACTGACCGGCCCTTCCTGTCTCTGAAATGCCTGTGGACCAAAAGGGTGCAGTTCCGTTTGCTTGTTAATGACACATGATGTGAGACTGGAATCCTAGTAATAATAAAGTCAACCCCAGGGTGGCCTCCCAAATTCAAGAAAGAGAGAGCTAAAGAGGGAGGGAGAAGGTGAGGGAGAGAGAGAGATGTAGGATGCCAGTTTAATCCATTTGCTTGTTTTTTAACTCAGGTATTAGAATTTGTATTTTTTTCAAAATCTGTGGCATTTAGTTAGAACATAGAGTAATCAATGTTAATGAATGGATTAATCCTTTCCTTGAAAAATGCAAACTAGTGAGTACTCAGGGATTAAAAAAAAAAAAGATTTGCCAGAGAAAATGAAAGGAACAAAAAATTACTCTGTGAATGCTGCATGTCTTACATAAAAATAATTTAAAAACTTAACAGTAGTCATGTTAAAGTGATAGACTATAGGTTTTTTCCTACTTTCTAAATTTTCTATGGTGACAATTATTACTTTTATAGTAACAAACTTTTTAAGAAAAAGGGATAGCATTGCCTTTCTGACACCAATTAGTTCTACTGATTGAAAGGAATATATCTTTTCTGCTATCCAGAAGACAATTTTATAATTGCTTAAGGAATTGGTTTTAATTTAATAACAATCTACCTTTCCAAAAGAGAAAAGAATCACATTCTATATTCTACCCCTGGGCAAATTTAAACTCTTTGAAACTACTAATGTGGTGTTTAAATAGGTCCTTTATCAGTATTAATAGTTGCAATTGGTAAGAACATATTAATTAATAATTTTGTGAAGTACAAGTTTAGAAAGCCCTGTCTGTCATTTGTGGGTTTTGTGAACAGACTTGCGTGCATTGGAACTCCTATATAAGCCTCCGAGACGGTCACTTGGCCCGGCAGCTACTAGCATGAAAACCAACAGTTCACATCCTTCAGCTCGGCGGGGCCACACACAGGGAAAACTGTAACAGGAAGAAATTGCCACCCCTCAGTTTAAGGTGTAAGGAGAAGCTGAAACCAGCCATTCTCAAACTATAACCTTATACTTATAGCCAACAAAAAAGCCCCGTCATTGAAATTCAACTTTGTAATTCCCATTCAGAATGACATTGTAGGAAAAACATCATGTTTAACTCTGTCATTTGACAATTTTCATACGAAGTGGGTGTGTTTCATATTTGAATTTCAGCCACACAGCCTTATTACTGAGCTACTCGCATCTACCATGGTGATCTGAAAATTAAACTGGCTATTTGCCCAGATACCTCCGTGTACAAAACACAGCAAGTTAGAAGTAGAATGGGGATTTAGAACTTAAGAATTGTAAATCTGAAAGGGAATTTAAGTAGTTAATCCCTCCCACCAGGCTTTTTCCTAAATTGAAAATACCAAGGCTCAGAGAACTCCTGCCTCAATCAGGTTGTCGAGGTTTCCCATTGACATTGACCACGGGACAGGGGGCACTGAAGTGCACTGGGGGAGCTCCTGAATTCCCAATAAATCCTTCTTACCCCCAGTGTGTCATACAACCCAATTTCTCCTTGACAATCAGGTCCAATCAGCTCAGTCAAGATAGTAAGCCCCTTCTTTCCCTTTCGATTCAGAGGCATGAGTCTTGCCGAAGATTAGGAGACTATTCAGTGGGAAAGAGAGGACTAGAATTCAGGGCTCTTGCCTCTCAACAGTTGATAATAAACAATATTTCCTAATGCTCTACATTTTCTAGGCAAGCTCCATGGAGTATCTCATATAATCCTTATAATAATACTTCTAGGGAAGATGTTATTAGTATCCCCATTTTACAAAAGGAAGATATCAAACTGAGATGTGACGAGTTCAGGTTACAAGATCACAACAGCTGGTCAGTGACAGAGCTGGGATTTGAATGGAGGTAGTTGGAGCCACATCTCTGCTCTCATCCACTAGGTCGTATACTCTCTTTTGGTCCACGTCCCCCAGTCTAATGACATTTCCACCACACAGGCTAGAAGCAACCGAATATGAGAAGCCTGAGTACAGTCCCCTTCATCTCCCGCCCCAGCACCCAGCTGACACAAATCAGTGCTTGCTAAGAGTTTGGTAAATGGGATTGAACTCTAGGTGACAAAATGGGGCAACTCCAGGCGCCTGTTCTTAAAATCAATATGGAATGACATAACTCAGAGAGTCATAAATGAAGGCTGAGTGCAAACTTCCTGACCTGAAACCATGAGATTTTAAATAGTAAGAAGGTTGGTTTGTGGGTTTACTTGGCCTTGTTTCTTTAGCACTTCCAATGCTCTGGGACTGTACTAAGCACTTCAGGTAACTTATCCCATATTAATTTCTCACAACTACCCTGCAAGACGGGTGCTAGTATCCTCTCAATTTACACACCAGAAAACTCAATCTTGGGGGGCTGGAGTAACTTGCCCAAGACCACACAGCTAGTAAATGGCAAAGACAGACTTTTAACACCGGAATATCTTATTCCAATGCGTGCACTTGACTACTATAAATATAAGATCTGTGTAAACATAGCCATTTTGACTTTTTTCCCAAAACTCTCTTTATCAGTCTGTGAATATAAAGATTCATGTTGGGCACTCCCATCCCCAATCCAGCTGTTCAGAGGGGTCTTTGGGGCCCAGTGGCTAGAAAGAGGAAGCCACAAGGACAGTGACAAGCTCCCTCTCCAGAGCATGGTTGGGCTCTTTCCTCTGAGGTACAAACAGGAAGGATGTAGGCAATGCCCAGGCAGCAAGCACTGACGTTACTTCTGACTCGGCCCTAGACCTCCTTAGCCACACTTTCCTCCTTTACTGGGCCCAGCTCAACCAGTCTGCCTCTGTTGGTAGGGTGCCTATGTCATCCCACCCTGTTCCCTGTGGACTTGGGCTTAGCTGGGCAATAGAACAGCCTGCCATTGCGTGGCTTCTGGGAAAGTGGGCTCCATGTTCCAGAGGATAAGCTTACCAGTGAACCCACATCACACATCACATTAGAAAGTTTAGTGTGGCCTACACTCAGGAAGGAGAAAAACCAACTCACCCCTGAAAAAGCAGGGAGTTAGCACAGAAATGCGCTTAACAGAATTGTGCTTCAAATCTACCCAGAAGCCACTGGAAAGAACAGGCAGTGAGAGCTCACAGGAAGCCTGACCCGTCTCTTCAACTGAGTAGGATGGAGAGGCAGGTGAACAGACAGGATTCCTTGAGGGACCAGAAAGGTCTCATGAACACTGTGTTTTTAAATGAGACTCCCACTTTTTCATGTATTCCTCTGGGCTCTTATAGGAACTTCCTCTTGTTTTTCTCCCCAGTGCCTCAGTGGTTTTCATTTTACTTTTGTTACAAAGGTTGTGATGGGAGTGGGGGAGAGCCGGCGGGCTATATTTCAGCAAGAATCATGTAGTTCTTTAAATTATTTACCTGAAATACCAATGAACTGGTTTCCTTTGGTGTGTCTGTGTCTGTCTGTGGTGGGGCAAAATCAAAACCTGGTTCCTCCGCATTTTCTGGGGAGTGCCCAAATAGCCTCGTGTCCGGATTCTGCTATTAAAAATACACATGCAGGAAACAGGCTTAGAGGGTGATTCACCATTTAGTGTGCTATTATTGAAAAAGAGGATTAATGCCTTCTTTGAAGAATAACCCTGGTATATCAAACTTTAGTGTCATCATCCAGAGCACATGATGCCTACATGATTTATTAAAATGTGTGTTACAATAATAGCTATGACAATTAAAACCCTCTATTACAAGGAGCCCTACGTACAGTATCCCATTTGGTTTTTCCGTCAACCTGCAAAGTAGGCATGATTAATAGCGTTTACAGAAGAAGACCTGAAATCCAGAGAGGCTAAGGTACTTTGCCCAAGGTCATATAAAGGAGAAATTGAGGCGAGGGCTAATGGAATGCAAACCCCGTGGATTTCCCAACTTGTCATATTGCCTCTCAACGGCTAGGCCCCGTCTTCATACAGGCTGCAAGCCTTCCTGAGTCCCATGGGAAATTAGCTAGCCATACCAAAAAAAAAAAAAGAGAGAGAGAAAGAGAGAGAGAGAGATCTGTGATCACAGCTATTTGTGTATATAGTATCTTAGATAAGTGTTATTAGCTCAAGTCCGAAGGTACAAAAACCATAGCATGTCATTGTTAAGAGGTAACATAGTTCAGTGCTTCATTTCACAAGCAAAGGAAACTACTGAGGAAAACTGAGACCCAGGAGGTGAACTGCCTTTTACTTCAGCCAACATTTGTGGTGCAGCAGCTCCAGACAGACCTTTGTGCCACTTTACACAGGCTGGGCACACATTTAGTAGGAGAGATAAAGCAAATATGCCAATTATTAAAATAATAGGTAAAAGAAATGTAAGGTGTCATCTTTTTGGAATCTCTTCTAAACAAACATCAAAAATGTATACTCATCAAAGAATTTGTATGCAAGCAAATTCATTGTACCATTATTTATAATAATGATGATAAAAATTGATAGAAACATAAACGTCTAACAACACCCAACAACAGATGGATGATTAAATAAATTATGGCACAACTATATAATGGAACACTGAACAATGATTCAAATCACATTTTATAAGAATGTTTGAATAATCTGAGCAAATGTCCAGGACATAATAGTAAGTAAAAACACAAGACTATGATATTGTATATACAGTTTGAACGTAATTTTGGACGATTTTGCACCAAAATGTTAACAGTGGCTAATTCTAGGCAGTGGGATATGGGTGATTATTTGCTTCTTTATACTCCCTGCATTTTCCAGGTTGTCTACAATGAACATTATGAAAGCGTAACTTTCATAATGAGCTAACTAAGCAATATATTTTTCAAAGCGCTTGGCAGCCTCTTCAGACATTACTCTCCAACTGGAGACATCTGAGAGTAATAGAATATAAGACTGGAAAGGCACCGGGGCAAATAACCTGCTAAGGGCATGAAGTTCATTCTTTTTGCATCAAAGGAACTGTTGAAGGTTTCTGAGCAAAGAAGAGCTAACCAGGGCTGGGCTGTGGGAGCAGTGTCTGTGCTGGGGCCGAGGGTGGGGAGGGGAGAACTGAAAGCAAAAACTGATCTAACTTCCTGTTAGAAGTGGTTGGGGGGCGCCTGGGTGGCACAGCGGTTTAGCGTCTGCCTTCGGCTCAGGGCGTGATCTTGGCATTGTGGTATCGAGCCCCACATCAGCTCCTCTGCTATGAGCCTGCCTCTTCCTCTCCCACTCCCCCTGCTTGTGTTCCCTCTCTCGCGGGCTGTCTCTATCTCTGTCGAATGAATAAATAAAAAATCTTTAAAAAAAAAAAAAAGAAGAAGTGTGGAGTAGCCGTGGCTCATGAAAGCTGTCATGATGAGGGCTGTGGCAAGAGAGGAGAGGGCCCTGCCAGGGACACTGCACAGGCCTAGTGCAGCTAAAGGAAAAGCGCCCGCAGCGAGGAGAAGGAAAGGATGACTATGAGTTAAGGTACGTTTTCAACATGGCACCTTGGATTTCGTACTGAACAAAGGAAAAACATAGACACAGAGGAGAATACGTTGAATTAATAACCTTTACAAAAATCATTTCTCCTCAGTTTAAGAAGCCAGAAGCTGCCATCTGACTCGGTTAATTTTGTTCTGGTCATTCTGAATTGCATTACTGACGTCAAGCCTGGGCAATGCCAGATGTAATAGAATCAGGACTGTAATCGCTCCTAGCCACGCCCAGCACAGTCCCAGAAGGAGAAGAGCTGACAAACTCTGCAACATGTTTTGTTTATACTTTTCGTGATCTTGCTTTTTTTTTCTTTTTCAGCTTTGAAATTCACAGTTTTCCCCAATGATTGACTATCAGAGTCACACCAAGGAGGGGTTAAAAAAAACTAGAGAGAAAACAAAAGTTGCTGAAAGCATGTACACCAGAATATTCACAGTGCCATCTGCAGGCAATAGAATTCATGATGATGGTGTTGCTTCGTTTTATTTAGCCATATTTTTAAAGACTTTTTCAATTAATGTGTATTAATTTTGGAAAGAAAAAAATAAAGTGTCGATTCATGCAAAAAAAAAAAAAAGTTGAACAGTGGCTTAGGTATCAGAGCTGGTGCAGGGGGATTTGTGTCCAAGGTTGACTCCAGGGCCAATGTTTGCAAACAAGTCACTTAAACACAGCAGCTGCCACTTCAGACAAACTTAGTCTTCCAACTGTTTCTTCGTGGGGACCTCTGCACTATGGCTCCTTTTGGATCCCCAGGGCCTCCTTATCTCTCCATGGCCCCTGCTCATCTTCCATCAGACATTTCCACTGTCCTTGAATATCTTACATGAGGCGTTTGGGTTTTAAACTGCCTCTTTCCTTTGTAAAACAAAAAGGATTTGCCCTGTCAGAGAATTTCTAGTATTTAAAAGACTTTCTGTTGTTCATGATGATAATGATAAAATGGGGGGTGGGGAATGTTGATGTTTTGAACCAGGAGCTTCCTTCCCTACCGCATGAAATTACACATAAAGACCCCCGTCTATCTTCTCAAATAAAGGCAGGGACATGATATAAATAAATGGCCATAAGTCGTCATGAGCTGCAGAGCTAACCAATATCTCAGGAGACCTGGGGCCATAAGAACTTATGGAACTACGGCAGATTCATTCTTTCAGTCAAAGTTCACTGCCCCCAACAATATGCCAGGCAGTGCGCTTGGCATTGAGGTGGAGCCAGGGTTGCCAAGACGAACAAGGCAGGGCACTGACAGCCAGCAGCAGGAAGAGAATCCAGCTCTTGCATTTCAGAATGATAAACGCCGGAATGCAAGACTCCCAAAGGGATTTTTGGAGCTCAAGGCAGGGAAGCACCAGCCAGGTGAAGACCCACAAGTCTTCCAGGGGAGCTGATGAAGCTGGTCCCAAAGAATGAATGTGATTTCCAAAGAGCTGCCGGTGTGCCCAATAGAGGGGCAGTGTCTAGTGGCAAAGCCAGTTCCAGAGGCCAGGGGCATGCGGGATGAGCATTTGAAGGGTGATGGAGCCGATGGGCCAGGTTGAACAGCTTGAACTTCACCTCACGGGGCATAAGGAGTCACTGAAACTTTCAAGGAAGGAATAACCTGGAAAGACTCATATTTTAGGCGTGTAGGAGATGGGCTGAAGAGGCAGAGAAAGAAAGATCCTGAGGAGTGCAGAAGGTGACTTTAAAGACGTGGCTCTCAAAAGTGGCATTACCTTTTGAGGGTTGTTCTAGATATTTACTAGACCTTTTAACTGTCAGAATGGTTGGGGGCACGCTGACATTTTGTTAGATTCTAGATGTATTGCAATGGGCAGCACAGCCCCACACAAGGAAGAATTGCCTTGCCTCCCACATGACTTTCAAATGTTCCACAAAACCATCATACAGGTGAAAACCTGTTAATAATTGTCTGAATCCAGAACATAATTCCATTATATATGTGAATGTTGTGTACAAATTTTATATATGCTATAGATGTATAGATCAATAAAAAAGAATTGTGAGTTCAGAAATAAACCCTCACACTTACGGACAATTGATTTTGTCAAGGGCACCAAGGCAATTCAAAGCGGTAAAAATAGTCTTTTCAACAAACGGTACTGGGGCAACTGGATATCCACGTGCAAAAAAATGAAGTTGGACTCCTCTCAGATCATATGCAATAATTAATGCAGAATGTATCAAAGAGCTTTAGTTTTAAACTATAAAACTCTTAGAAGAAAACATAAGCAAAAATCTTTGTGACCTTGAATTAGGCAGTAGTTCCTTAGATATGACACCAAAAGTATAAGCATTAAAAGGAAAAAAGAGGTGATTAGACTACATTAAAATCAAAAACTTTTGCAGTGCAAATGACATTATCAACAGCGTGAAAAGACAGCCCGTGGAATGGAAGAAAATATTTGCAAATCATATATCTGATAAGGGTCTAGTATCCAGAATATATAAAGAACTCTTATGATTCAGCAATAAAAAGACAAATGACCCAATTTTAAAAATGAGCAAAGGATTTGAATAGACATTTCTTTAAAGGAGATACACAAATGGCCAACAAGCATGTGAAAAGATGCTCACTATTTACTAGGGAAATGAAAATCTAAACCACAATGAGATATCACTTCACACTCACTAAGACGATTATAGTAAAAAAGATAGACAATAACAAGTGTTGATGAAGATGGAGAGAAATTGAAATCTTCAAGTATTGCTGATGGGACCATAAAATACTGTTGCTGCCTTGGAACACAGTCTGGCAGCTCCTCAAAATGTTAAGCATAGAGTTGCCATATGACCCAGAAATCCCACTCCTACCATATAGCCAACAGACTTGAAACCATACATTCATACAAAAATCTGTGCACAAATTCTCATTGCAACATTATTCATAATGGCCAAAAAATGCAGATGACCCAAATACCATCAAGTAATGAATGGATAAACAGAATGTGGTATAGCGATGCCATGGGATTTAATACAGCCATAAAAAGAAATGAATTTCTGATACACGATTCAATATGGATGAACTTTGAAAACATTATAAGTGAAAGAAGCCAGACACAAAAGGCCACATATTATAATATTGTATTTATATGAAATGTTCAAAATAAGCAACTCCATTGAGACAGAAAGTAGATTAGTGTTGGGGTGCCTGGGTGGCACAGCGGTTAAGCGTCTGCCTTCGGCTCAGGGCGTGATCCCGGCGTTATGGGATCGAGCCCCACATCAGGCTCTTCCTCTATGAGCCTGCTTCTTCCTCTCCCACTCCCCCTGCTTGTGTTCCCTCTCTCGCTGGCTGTCTCCATCGCTGTCGAATAAATAAATAAAATCTTTAAAAAAAACAAAGTAGATTAGTGTTTTCCAGGAGTTGGGGGAAGGAGCAATAGGGAGTAACTGCTAATGGATATGGATTTCCTTTGGAGGAGGGGTGATAAAAACGCTCTGAAATTGGGTCATTGTGATGGTCATACCACTCTGTGAATATGCTAACAATTGCTGAATTATACCCTTTAAGAGGATGAATTTTGTGGCGTGTGCATTTTACCTCAATTTTCGAAATTTATATGTGCTGAATTTTTCAGAAAAGCGACTAACGTACAAATCAAGGAAAGATGGCGTTAAGTTTAATCTGGAATTTTACATGAGTTGTTCTCCATTTCACAAAATCACTTCACGCCTAAGCACTCATCAGTAACATCTGAATCACCAACACTCCCTCCCCTTGATCATGTGTGGCTGCTGAGATCACAGGGACTCTAACGCACGGTTGCAAGTGTGAGTACTTCATTATGGAGTACTTGACCGTTTATGGTTGGGAGAGCATTTTTCTTATAAATTAATTGCCCTCCAGGTCTTCTTCATATTACAAGTGCACTGTACTGATTTTTCTTACATAATACCTGTGCATTGATTATATATTATTATATTATATTATTATATTATCTATGAATTTCATGTCAGGATAGGCATCACATTCCTGTGGGGACACTTCAACAAATGTCCTTCATGTGGGCTGAGAATAAAAGCTGTAGAGAAGGAGCCTGGATAGGTAGGGGGGCTGGCCTGCTGTCCTAAAGGCCAGCGGCCAGGTCTACCTCAAGCTGTGTCAACACTGAATGAGTCACTTTCTCTCTCCAAACTTTCGTCTTTTCATTTGTGAGATGGGGAGGTGCCTGCACTCCCTGCCTTACAGCCTTAGGACAACTGGATGTGAAAATATTAACAAAGTGTCTTAGAAGGCATGTCTACTCATTCATTCTTACCTGCGATCTGAGTGCCACCTACTTGCCAGCAGCCCCTGAGCACCCAAGACAGACACAGCTCTGCCTTCCTGGAACTCAGAGACTAAAAGGGACACAGACTCTAATGAAGAAGGACACGATTCATGTATTACAAGGAGTGCTTGCTGCAAAGGAGAAGTGCAGAGTGCTACAGAGCTTTATAGTGGGGGGAGAGAGGCCGAACTCACTCCTAGACCTGAAGTGACATGCAGGGTGAGGCCTGGGCATCAGCAGGAACAACCTAACCAGCAGTTCCAATAGACTGGTCCATGATGTTGTTTAAAATAGTGATCCTTGGAGCCCACTCCCGGAGATATGGATTCAGTAACTCCATAGATACGGCTGAGGAGCCGCGTTCGTGCTTTTGCTTTTTGAAGTTTCCTACGTGATTCTCATGTGCAGCCAGGTATAGGAACAACTGAGCTAGGCAAAGAAGGGGAAGAGCAAAACAGGCAAAGGGAACAGCTATTGCAAAGGCCCAGAGGTAGGATGGAGCCTTGCTGCTAGATGCAGACCAACTGTACAGGCACAAGCATCTTCTGGAAGCTTCTTAGAAATGCAGAATTGCAAGGCATCTGGGTGGCTTAGTGGGTTAAGCGTCCAACTCCTGGTTTCAGCTCAGGTCTTGATCTCATGGGTCATGAGATGGAGCTTTCTGTCAGGCTCCCTGCTCAGTGGGGAGGCTGCTTGGGGATTCTATCCCTCTGCCCCTCCCCCTCCCCCACTATCGCTCTCAAATAAATAAATAAATCCTTAAAAAAAAAAAAGAAGAAATGCAGAATTGCAGGCCCCATTTCAGACTTACAGAAGCAGAAACTGCATTTTAACAAGATTTCAGGTGATATTTGCATACATTAAAGTACCCAGAAGCACTAGCTAGAAGAAGGCAAGAACTCTGGCTTATATGTCTTGGTATTCTTAGCGCCCAGCACATATTAGGCACTCTGTAAATGCAGCTTGAATCAAGTTTTACAGGTGCAAATTTCTATTTTATGGGATCTACCCTTTCAGAGGCTGTTAAGACTGATGGGAAATGGGCACAGGTGTGTTACCCTGGAAGCATGTAAACTGGGGCAATCTTTTGAGAGGACAGTTTGGCAAAGGCACCAGAACACCAGAGATGCACACCTATTAACTTGATAACCCCACTCTTAGGAACTTAGAGTGAGGGTCATACAAAAATGTCTGCAAAATATATGTCCACTGAGGCATTGTTTATAAGAGCAGCATAATGAGAAGATCTTCAATTTCCAGTTAAAAAAGATTAAACTAATTATTGAATATACCTAAAATGAGCAACTCTCACAGCTCTATAAAGTGGCATTTATCTGCATTTACTGTCATAGAATGATACCTCTGATACACTAATGAAAAAAGAAAGATCATAAAATAGTGTCTCAATTTTGTAAAACTGTGTGTGTGTGTATTAAAAAGAAAAATACTGGGGCGCCTGGGTGGCACAGCAGTTGAGCGTCTGCCTTCGGCTCAGGGCGTGATCCCGGTGTTGTGGGATTGAGCCCCACATCAGGCTCTTCCGCTATGAGCCTGCTTCTTCCTCTCCCACTCCCCCTGCTTGTGTTCCCTCTCTCGCTGGCTGTCTCTGTCGAATGAATGAATGAATAGAATCTTAAAAAAAAGAAAAAGAAAAGAAAAGAAAAATACTTACGTCTAGAAAACATTCTAGGAAGTCATATACCAAAATAGAGCTCATATCTCTAGTGGAAGGTAATGAGTGGTTTTAACTTCTTTTTTAGACCTCTCCAAATAGTCTGAAATTATTTACAATAGGTATAGATTGTTTTGTTTAGGAACATTTTCATGTTCATAAAAGAAAACAAACACCCCCCCAACACACACACACACACACACACACACACACACTTCAAAAAGCAGAAGCTACTCTTTTGGGCTCATTGAGTCACTGCGGAAGACAGCGAGGAGGAGCGGGAGGGGGAGGGGAAGGGACTCCTGACAACCTGAGGCTGCTGCTTGCTCTGTATGGGACTCCTGACAACCTGAGGCTGCTGCTTGCTCTGTATGGTGGCATCAGCCCTGGCTGCGCACTGGGATCGTCTGGGAACTCTCCAACATCACCAATGCCAGGTCCCCAGACCAATTGGTCCTCAGACCAATTAAATGTAAATCTCTTGGAAGTGAGACTGGACATGTTCTTTTTAGAAGCTGCCCAGGTGACTCAAATGCTTCTAAATGATTCTTTTTTTTTTTTTAAAGATTTTTTTATTTTTATTCGACAGAGATAGAGACAGCCAGGGAGAGAGGGAACACAAGCAGGGGGAGTGGGAGAGGAAGAAGCAGGCCTCATAGCGGAAGAGCCTAATGTGGGGCGATCCCATAACGCCGGGATCACGCCCTGAGCCGAAGGCAGACGCTTAACCGCTGTGCCACCCAGGCGCCCCTGCTTCTAAATGATTCTAAAGAGTGGCGAACCCTTGGGCGTCCGGCTTGCACGACCAAGGCGATGTGTGCATCACCCACCCGCACGCGGTAGTGCTCATAGAGCTATGGCTCTCGCCGGCAAGATTAGTTCAAGTCCAGCCTTTACGGTGAAAAAGAGAAATGATTGGACTCGTGAGAAACTGATCCAAATCACCTCTAGAGTCGACTGTCCATCTGCGTGGGGGTTCCCCTCTGATTGCTTTCTAGGTGGAGGCATAAGGAATAGCCCAGCGTGACAGTGGGATTGCTCCAAGAAGTGGCGTGCAGGTCTGAGGGGAGTACAAAAAGCCTCTGTTTAAATAAACTACAGTGCTGGATGTCATATCTTGAGAAATTATAAAATGCCTTCTTATTTTTCTCTTCTGTTGTATTACCATATGAACTCGTTCCCTCTAAATGAGTTAGTGGAAATGAGAACACTAATTTACATTAATGTTCTGGATTTCTAAGTGCCATCAGGTTGGCTGTACTGGCATAGCTCAATCATCATTTGAGATTCCCCCTAATGTCACAGGGGAATTAGAAGCATCAGGGAGACCCAAATACAGATGCCCTTTCTCCCCATTTTTATAATGTCCTGAAAGAGTCCTGCCTCTGTCTCTTCTCAAGCTGCTTTCCAACGGGCTCCGAATTTCCGGGTCATTGGAAGTACGGGTGTGCTCCCCAGCGGTGTGCTCCTCGCCACCAGGAGACATTAGATTCTGCCTCCTTCTGCTGGGACCTGGGTGAGTCTTTGTTTCCAGATAAGGCAGTGATCACATCTTGTGATCAGATGGGCAGGCTGCTATCTGACAAGTGACAACATTTCTTCTCTTTTGAAGCCAAAAAGGATTGTCTGGGTGCACCAGTATTTGAATTTGGTTTTTCTTTGTTAAACAGAGTTCTGTTTAATCTGTCCATGCCCAATGGTTAAAGTGAGGTTTCCTATTCAGATAATTCCTAAGTCACTAATGGAAGGTAGAAAAAGGCAAATCAATTAAATGTTAATCTTTGTTGAGAGACTATTGGGTACAAGACACTATGCTTGGCTCACCACAAGATAACATAAGGTTGGTTTATTCAAAACCATGCTTTAAAGAAAGTGACAATGTTCTAAATTGTATTATTTTTCTTTAATGATTGTATTTTTTTTCTTTAATGATAATATTAGCCAACATGAACCTAATTGGAAGAAGTTTGGGGAGTAGGAGAGTAAATAGCAAAGCTTTAAGTAGATAAAACTTTAGTATTTTTAACCAAAGGCTGTTTGATTCTGCAACGTATATTTTGTTACCAGTGATGGGAGAATTGGGGTGGGTTGGAGAGAAGAATATGAGAGAAGAAAAAGACAACAAAGAATAGCTTGGGATAAGCCTTCAAGAATGTTAAGAATGAATACACCGCTTACTACCAAGTTAAGCTATTCCACTTCGGCCAATTAGACTGAATGGGGCCACGCCAGCCCCACCCCACGCATGTGGCGCGATGTGCTGCCGCCACGTGCTACTCTTCTACTGTTACTGCGTTCATAATAGAGGAAGGGAAAAAGACTTTGATAAGGGTGAAGGAAGGAAGATAGGCTTTCGGATCCTATTTGGAAAGAGATGCAGAGCCAGAGGGTGGGGTGTGCGTCTCTGGTGACCAGACCATGTGCATTAGAGGCTGGCATCCTGGCTTTTCCACATTCTAGCTTCAAAGCCTTGGGTAAATCCCCTAATTTCTGACACTCAGTGTCCTCTTCTGCAAAGGATACCACTACCTTTCTGATGTTATTTTGGAAGTTACCAAGTGCACACTCTATAGCCTCTAGCCACATGTGGCCATTTAAAGTCAAATTAATTAAAAGTAAATACAACTTAAAATTCATTCCGTCGGTTGCATTAGGCACATGTCAAGTGCCCGATAGACACTTGTGGTTGGTGGCTAGCAGAGAGCACACGGAGCAGACAGCACAAAGAACATTCCATCATCACAGAGCTCTGCTGAACAGGGCTGCTGTAGGTCCACGGCTCCGGAGCTACACTGCCTGCACTCAGAGCTCAGCTCTGCCATTTAGTAGCTGCATTCACTGCTCTGCGCCTCAGTTTCCCCATCTTTAATGTGGAGGTGGTTAAAAATATTAGTGAGAGTAGTGTTGTTGTAAAAGTAATATAAGGGAGACTAGGTGACTCAGTCAGTTAAGCGTCTGACTCTTGATTTTGTCTCAGGTCATGATCTCAGGGTCTGTGGGATCGAGGCTCACATTGAGCTCTGTGCTGGGCATGGAGCCTGCTTGAGATTCTCTCCCTCCCTCTGACCCTACCCCATCACTTATATCGTTTATATGTATATATAAACGATATAAGTGATGCTATTATTTAGGTGAGGGTTACCCAAGATAAGGCATGGGCGGTATCTGGCTCACAGGAGGGAATGGACAAATATTTCTACCTCGGGTGTGCGAACATAGAAGGCAGAGAAGGAAGACACCCGTATTGAAGTACCATGATCTGTATTTTAGGTATATGACCACTAAACCTCTCCGCTTTTAGCATCACAATAAGAAACTTTTTTTGTCTATTTAACCCTTTATCTACTGGAAACAGAATGAGACTCAGAATCCAAAATAATAATGGAAGCTGTTTCAAACCTTTGACGTGTTTGAGGGTAGTTCACCCCTTTCTACTTGGAGATTCCTCACTAACTGAATGGAACGGGGGTTCCAGTCAGACCCAAACCACAGGCAGGAAGGACTTACATGCTCAGTTAAGCATTCTCGATACCAGGCTCTGAATGCAGAGGCTCACTTGTTGGCATACTCCTCAGTTGTCAAAATATAAAATGCAATTTGGTATCTCTCTTTTCCCACCCCCTTGGTTCTGGAGAGACGGTGCTTCTTACAGATAGAGAACCACAGGCTCATGGACCTCACTGGTGCAGAGCACAGTGCAGCGGCCTCTTCTCGGGCTGACTCTAACAGCAGGCATCGTGGCCTTCTCTAGGGGTGAAAGAATACATCAGATTGGGCGGGTCTCTTCTCGGGGAAGGAAAGAGTTCAAAGACACCAGGGCGGCAGGTGCACCAGCCTAGCTTGGCAAGGGGACTGTACGCTTTCAACCTGAGCTGCAATCTCAGGGAGGGTAACGGCCTCAGACAGATCAGCTCCAAGCACGGGTCAGGTGCAGAGATGGCCCAACAGTCCAGGAGGACCTGAAAGTCTGTAAACCATTGGATGCTCTACCTCAAGGAACATTTGTATTCTTGTTCATATTTGTCAAGCAAATCCTCACATTGCTTTTTCAAGTCTCTTTACCCTTTGGGACCACTCTTTCAGCAAAGACAGTCCAGGCAACAAGGCACAATGGTTTCTTGATATTGACTCACACTGACCAATAACATAGTCACAGCGGAATCTCATTCTGTGATCCCATGTTCCAGTAGACACCGTATTGAGAACTAAAAACGTACCAGTTTAAGGGTATTCTAGGGGATGTGTTCTTCCTTTTAAAATCCCGTTACATTGAAGAAGAAAAAAATCACAAGAGCTTATTCCTAGAAGAATGATAGGAAGTCACCGTCCAGCTTGCATGTGACACACGCATACACACACACACACACACACACACGACACATAGCTCTCAATGCTATAAGATGAAATCCAAATGTCTTAGTGATGAAATGAGAGTGCTTTGAGAAGGGGGACTTAAACAACTGTGTTGAATGCCTCTGACAGCTCAGGTGAGAGTGACGAGGGCTAAAATATGTTCGTTGAATTTAGCACCATGGAAGCCATTGATGACCTCAGCAAAAGCAGTTTTGGTGGCAAGACAAATGGGGAAGGCAGAATGGAGGGGCTTAATGGCTGACAGATATAAAGAAGTGGAGATAGCCCAGGGGACAGGAGCTTAGGTGTGGCCATAGCTAGAGAAACGCATGGTGTTTGGATAAAGAAGACTGTTTTTACTTGTTTGTTTTATAAGATGAACGTAGTAGAAATAATTAAAATTTTAACAATAGCCCATGAAATTATCAGAATTAGTTGCCTTTGGGGAATGATGAACCTGGAAAGAAAGAAAACCAAGCTATGAGAGGGGCGCCTGGGTGGCGCAGTCGTTAAGCGTCTGCCTTCGCGGCTCAGGGCGTGATCCTGGCGTTATGGGATCCAGCGCCACATCAGGCTCCTCTGCTATGAGCCTGCTTCTTCCTATCCCACTCCCCCTGCTTGTGTTCCCTCTCTCGCTGCTGTCTCTCTCTGTCAAATAAATAAATAAATAAAATCATTAGAAAGAAAGAAAAGAAAGGAAAGAAAGAAAGAAAGAAGAAAGAAAGAAGAAAGAAAGANAAAGAAAGGAAAGAAAGAAAGAAAGAAAGAAGAAAGAAAGAAAGAGAAAGAAAGAAAGAAAGAAAGAAAGAAAGAAAGAAAGAAAGAAAGAAAACCAAGCTAAGAGAAAGCAAAGTCTTAGGACTGAGGTATTTGCCTTAGGGGCAGATTCTATCTTCCGAGCAGGGAGGCTGGCCTGAGCTTTGTGTAGCAACTGGGAGAATCCCCCCTCCAGGTTTCTGGTGATCCAAACCTGCTGTGTGAAGCTGATTCTGTAACCAAGTCCCAGCTTTCCCTGGGCCTGAAAATTCTATCTCCGAAGGGAAAAGAATGGTAATGATAATGGCTAATCTAATTTTATGAGAGAAACAGACCCTAAAACAGTTTTCCATTATAAAGATGCATAGACACGCATAACTACAGAAATCAAGGGTATCTCTTCACGGCCAGAAATAAGAGCGCACACATCGTTCTGGAATCTTCTGTGTTCTGTTTTGCTTTTTAATTAAATATTTCTTTTCTGATTTTAGAGGAATACATGCTGCCCACGGAAAAAAAATGAAATAGAAATCATTCCTATAGAAATCATTCCTACCACCACATTTAGGTCCATGTTTTTAACATTTTGGCGCACTGCCTTCAGAAGGAGAGAATGAAATTGGATCTCACACAATACTCAGTTCTATATCCTTTATTTATAGCAGCTTTAATTTAATATATCCGGAGTAATTTTTGTGTCATTAAGTACTTAGAATCATATTTTAGAATCATTTTAGAATCATATTTTAATTTTGCTTCATATTTTATTCTTTGAATAGCTCATAATGGAACCCTATCCTTAGTTTTGGGCATTTAGATTGTCTCCAGTTTTTACGACTATACATAATATTGCAATAGATGCCCTTGAAAAAATATTTGCACCTGAATATTTCCACGTGATAAATTTACTTTCTAAAAACATTTATGACAGTTTACACTCCCATCATCAGTGTATGGAAGCATCCCAACATCAGCAATGAGTAGGGATTTTTTTAACCTTTGCCATGTTAATAAATGAAAATGTCTCCCTTTTTTTGGCATTTTTTTGAGTACTTGTAATAATGGACATATTGTCTCCTACTGTTGAACATTCGTATTTGCATGAACAGTTGGTCTTTACTGTGCTCTACGAGGACTACATTCAAACTCAAGAACTTGCGGTCTGGAAAAATTTGAACTCAACAGTTTGGTAGCAAGCACTTTTCAGTTGAATAGCTTGTAGGTTGGAAATTCATTTCAAAGTCCTCAAATGAAAGCTGGCATTTTTCTGTGAATCAGTGCTGTTGGCATTGAAAGATGCGCTCCCTGCATTCAGATTTCCTAAGGAAATGACTGAGAACAGTCAGGAAAAGAATCCCCCCCAA
Organism: Ailuropoda melanoleuca; assembly: GCF_002007445.2. NCBI lineage: Eukaryota > Metazoa > Chordata > Mammalia > Carnivora > Ursidae > Ailuropoda > Ailuropoda melanoleuca. The sequence continues at coordinate 91,688,647 of NC_048218.1, forward strand.
AGAAGAATTTTCTGGGCTGTGGATCCAGAACGTACCCAGAGTGCCGCAGACTAACCAACCCTGTGCAGGCACCATTCTCAAAAGAGGCTCAGAAGTTAGACATGAATAGTACACCCACAGGGCAAAACACATCTCTATTTCTCAAAAACATGTTAAATTCCCAGGCTATCAAAAGTCTCAACTATTTTCCTCCCAGATGGAAGAGGAAAAAAAAAAAAGCAGTGAAGCAAACTAAAAAGTATACTTCTCTTCTATGGTGCATACTGTATAATTTAGAAAGTTTTTGCTGCTCTGGTTGGATAAAAGACGGAGGTCTGCCAGTTGCTGCATGGAACGTCTATATCAAAAAGTACAACTCTAACCCTAAGTGGTTTTTAATATTTTAATATCGTGTGTGTTTCAATTGGTTTTCTCTTGCCTTAATGAATATAAAAGAATCAAAAACATAGAGAGATAATTTATTTATAATTAGACCTACTTACTTATACATAATATAGAGAAGGGATTTGTGAAGGCATTTAATAAAAAGAGAATTTTCTCATTTGTAAAATCTGAGACTTGGACTAATTGATTTCTCAAGTTTTGTGTTCTGTGATTTTATGCACAGAGTAATTAATAAAGAAAATCATTTTACATTGCAATAGATATCTCAAGATCGTGAGGATTATTACAAACTACTATTATAAATTATATCTTTTATAAGGAAATACTTTGTGCCCAACAGTTGTTTAAGCACTGTGGAAGAATCTTTATTCTACAAATATTTATTGATTACCCGCTATGTGCCAGTCCCTGCTGTGGTCACTAGGGATTCAGCAAAGAATAAAATGGACAAAATCCCTACCTTCAAGGAGTTTACAGTCTAGAGGGAGAATACAGACAATGAAAACAGAGCAACATAAATATCAAATAGAGATAAATTACTCAAAAATAAGTAGATAAAAGGACAGATGGTTGTATAGATAAACAGGAAGAAGAACACAAGGGAAAGAGTACAAAAAACAGGGCTACTTTTAGCTCAGCTAGTTTGGGAGGGCCTCTCCCTGCAGGGTGACATCCCAGCTGAGACTGGAATCATGAGAAGGACAGGGCCATGCAAAGACTTGGGGCAAGAAATCGCAGGTAGAGGAAGGAGTCCAACCCTTGAAGTTAAAGGCAGTTTGCTGCGTCTCAAGAACAGAAAGGAGGACAGCATGGCTACCCCGAGGAGAAGGCTGGCAGAGATGAATGCAGGGGTGAAGTAGACACCAGACTGTGTAGGGCCCTGGAGGCCATCGTAAGGAGTTTGGATATCATCTTCTTTCAAAATTGGAGGGTTTTAGGGAGACCCTCGTCCTCAAGTGTGTGACAGTCTGTGCAAAGCAACTGAAAAATACATGCTGACTTGGGGGCTGCGTGGGAAATCAGAGAAGAGGAGGCCCAGGTGGTGAACACACATTTCATGACAGATGGAGTATGAGCTGGGTTCCAAAAGAACATGAAAATGTGGATGGCTGTGGGGGAAAGGTGAAACACAGCAAAAAGAAAGGCTAAGAAGTAAAATCATTGTAATCAGTGGGGAGACTTACTGTATCACACTAGCTGGTCACTTCCTTAGCAGGCCCACCTTCCCGGCCAACTCAGGAGCTCCTGGAGGAATAGGGCCATCTTCTTCCTCCTTCTGTCCCTGCATCTTGCACACATGGTGCCAGACATTGACTACCTGCTCCGAGCCCATCAAAGCAGATGGTGTGTATTGAGAGCAGTAGAAACAAAGAGCTGAGTGGGGCTGAGTGTGCGGAGTCAGGCTTTGTGAAGAGCTGGAAGTCTATGGAGCATGGAAAATGACCTACATCGATTAAAATTAAGATTCTGCCCACTTGTCTGTTTGTGCCTGTATCACATAAAAATGGCCATTATCAAAACTTGAACGGTCCACTTGAAATTATCTGACAAAATGCAGACTCTTTAGAAGAGTAGAAATGTCCTTTGGGGACTGTGAAGGGAATCTTAAAGAGACAGGTGACTGGCCTCCAGAAGAACTGAATCCACAATACAAGAGAGTCCTGGGTATCGGTCAAGACACCGTGAATAGAGAAAACAAAACAGTTTCAAATATGAGCTCCACCCCCAAAGGCACAAAGTCCGTTATCTGGTTATCGATTGGTGTTTAGGGGGGAGCAGCTGCAGGGATGTGCGTACCGAAGGATTTGCCTGAGCGACCCTGGGGAAGCTAGCTGGCTCATCACGTGAACTACAGCATTCGGAAGACTCCTAAGAGAGCCATGCTTCTCCAAACCGGGGTGAGGAAATGCCCACTGCGGCCAAGCCCCCAGGAAGAGTCCGGAGGTACATTAAGCACCCCGGTCCATTCCCTTAGTGCCTAGGAAAGAAAAATATATNGACACCGTGAATAGAGAAAACAAAACAGTTTCAAATATGAGCTCCACCCCCAAAGGCACAAAGTCCGTTATCCGGTTATCGATTGGTGTTTAGGGGGGAGCAGCTGCAGGGATGTGCATACCGAAGGATTTTCCTGAGCGACCCTGGGGAAGCTAGCTGGCTCATCACGTGAACTACAGCATTCGGAAGACTCCTACGAGAGCCATGCTTCTCCAAACTGGGGTGAGGAAATGCCCACTGCGGCCAAGCCCCCAGGAAGAGTCCGGAGGTACATTAAGCACCCCTNCATAACGCCAGGATCACGCCCTGAGCCGAAGGCAGACGCTCAACCGCTGTGCCACCCAGGCGCCCCAGAAAAATATATTTTAAAGGAACATTACCACATAAAAAATTGGACAGATGCCTGATTTTCCTTTGGTAATCATCCCAAGCCTAGCATGGAAGTGATATCAGACAAAGAAAATGTAGGTAGCTCCATTCACTTTTTTTTTTAATTTAACTTAATTTTATTTAAATTCAATTAATTAACATATAGTGTATTATTAGTTTCTTAAATACAGAGCAGCAGGGAGGGCCTGGGGCGGAGGAAGGGAGACCCACATTACCACATTACCTGGTGTGTGGCCTTGGGATAAGTCCCTTCAGTGCTCGGGCCGGAGCTCCTCATCGGAGAGTAGCTGGGTGAATTACTCTACTAAGGGTATATTCTTGAGGAACAGTGGGCGAATGTAGTTTTGGTTAAGTTTTTGTTGGTAAGAAGGAGAGAAAATGCTATGCTGCTGCCTTTGAAGATGGAGGCTGGGCGCCCAATTCCTGATAGTCTGTGCCTTGTAGTAATTTCTTTTATGGCCACAACAGCTACCATTGACTTAAGCACATAGTAGAAACCCATTAAATACTTTTGGCAATGATTAATTTAATGCAATTTCTTAAATCTTTTCTAATAGCATGGAAAAATTAACTGATTTTCTTGTGTGCTTTGTCCCTTCAGAAAGAAGTGTTCCCCCAATAAAATCTGATTAGTGCAGAGTTTTGCATTTCCCTGCATTCTGGTTTTGTTCAAACCGCCATATGTACAATGAGTAACACAGGACCCCGCACAGAGACTGGAGCCTCTGGACCTGGGATCAGTGGGAGGAAAGAGTGGAAGGTGACATCAGGCTGTGATATCCTCTCTGACTGGGGTGTTGGAGGAGAGATGTGGTATCGCAGTGCTGAGTAATCAGATCTCCAAACAAGCTTCTCCTCAATTCTCCCACTAAGTAGATGCCAGGCATTTCCCTGAGAGTGTTTTCACAGCGGTTTCTGCCAAATATGTACACAGATAATATTCTCAACCCCTGAAGTGTTAACAAACAAAGAAGCAGAATGGGAAATTTTTAAGCAGAAATGTTGTCCCAGACCAGGTAAAAATCAATTATCTTCATAAGGTTAAACACATATATATGTTTATTTCTAGCAAATAAGGTTAGAATGACTTCCTATTGTTTTGTTGTGCTTGGTGTCAAAAGCAGATGAATTTTGTATTTATCCTGGTCATTAAAGGAAATCAATATTTATAGCTTTACAGAATTGATTGTGGAAGTACAGGAATGAGCACATCAAGTCTCTAAGTTTACCTATGAGATGCACAGACTTCTGCCCATTCTAGAAAAACCAGCCTCAAAAAAAATTATAATGCAATTGCTTTGCCTAGTACATAGCAGTACATAGTGAGAGAAGTTAGACTGTTGTCACAGGTTTTCGTATCCTCCTTTATAGGAAAAGTATGCGGGGCGCCTGGGTGGCACAGCGGTTAAGCGTCTGCCTTTGGCTCAGGGCGTGATCCCGGCATTATGGGATCGAGCCCCACATCAGGCTCCTCTGCTATGAGCCTGCTTCTTCCTCTCCCACTCCCCCTGCTTGTGTTCCCTCTCTCGCTGGCTGTCTCTATCTCTGTCGAATAAATAAATAAAATCTTTAAAAAAAAAAAAGAAGAAAAGTATGCAACCTCACCCTTTGCCACGTGACTTACGTGTCCTCAATGAACGACTATACATCCCACGCCATTAACGGAGCTTGCTCATGTGCCTCACCTTAACCAAGAGAAAATCTGTGGAATTCCAGTTCCAACCAGAAGCAGAAGCGGCATCATACATTCCCACCAGTCCCCTGTCCTTGGCCTGGGCCACAAAAGAACAGCCTGTGTCAGGTGGGGATTGCTCCTTTAGCCTGAATCTCATGTCTGAGAAGACATGTGGAGACTCACCATCCACAGTGAAGAAAAACCTTGAAGCCAATCCACAGACTGGAGCAGAATCATAGTGAGAGATAAATGTCATTGTTGTAACATATTGAAATTTGATGTCATTTGTTACTGCAGCAAAAGCTGATTAATGCACTCAATGACATTATAGAAACAGAGAAAGAAACAACAAGATTTGAAAAGGATGCTGAATTAGAACAACCTTTTTGCTTAGCTACTCATTTATCAAAGATCCAGACTCCCCTTTAGAAACGTTCCAAGCGAAACAAAGCGAAACAATATGAATGGGGTCACGCGTTGTGAAGTAATATGGTAGGTGACCGCAAAATACTGGAAGTGGGTTCAATCAATCCAACATTTCACAAAGACTAACTGGGAAGATTAGCGATCTAAAAGTCAGGAACCCTACTTTTGAAGTCAACAGTACCTCTGAGTCAATTTGTCAGGAACCCCGTTATATAACTTAGGACACACACACACACACACACACACACACAGAGAGAGAGAGAGAGAGAAAGAGAGAGAGAGAGAGAGCTAGACTGGTCAAAAACATCTTCTTTACTGCTTTGTCATGGTCCCAAAATGTCAACAACGATAAACTGCAGCCTGCCCAAGAAGGATAAATCAAAACGTGCTTGATCTGGAAGCTGTACCATGTGAGACACGGCTGATCACTGAAGAAATTGAAGATGCTTAGTCTGGGGCTTCTAAAACTCCCCAGTTATGTTAGTTGTCTTCGAAAGCATGAAGACTTCCTGTTAGCAGATTCACCCTAATCTGTATACATACAGAGAGCAAGCTGGGGAAGACAGGAGAAAGATCTCAATTCCATTTACTAGGATGTTCTGTTAGGGTGGGGCAGACCCTGGGACTCAGACACCCAGCATAAAGTTTTAGTGGCTGACAGGCAAGCGAATCCACAGTCAGGGCGCAAACATAGAGCCGTTATCTGGCAAGCTGGGAAGGAATAGAAAAGCAACAGAAGCAAGGACCTCAGCAGAATTTCCACCGTCCAAGACTCTGGCTGTGTGAGCCGCGTAAGTGATGGGAGTAAGGTCAGAAGTGGAACATGTTTTCAGGGATAGGGTGGTGACTGCAGGTGAACCCGCCACGTCCTAGCCGCCTCACGGTGTGTGTGCATCCTGCGGAGAAAAGTCAAGGGCATAAAAGAATGAGAAGAGGTGTAACACCCAAAGGCCCAAGCAAATCTGTTAAGAAGCCCATTTAAATAATGAAACACAGGAAAGGAGAAGGCCATTCTCTACAAGCATGAGAAAGACAAGCACACATCCTTGGAAGGAAAGTACAGGGCATACGGTCGGCAGCCAGAAGAAACCCAAGGGAGTTTCAGCAGAGAAAAGCTCTGGGTGAGGACTGGGCAGCAGGCCAAGAGTCCTCTGAAAACTGCCTAGGGAGGTGGAAGCGGCGGAGGGGGTGTCAGCAGTAGGGGACAAAAAGTCCTGGTCAGGGAGCAAGGTGATGCCAGCTAGCGCCCCCATGGCCCGCACGCTGTGCCAGGCTGTGCTAAAGGCTTCCCACTTGTTAACGCCTATGCTCCTCGCCGCAACCCGATGAGCTAGTAGCATTATTATCCCATTTTACAGGTGGCAAAACTGAAGCACAGAAAGGCTCCACCCAAGGTCACTTAGCTAGTAAGGGCAGAGCCAGAATTTGAACCCAAATGACTTGACTCCTGAATTATGCTCTTAACCAGGAACCAGAAGCTCAGCCCAGAGGAGAAGTAGGTGGCTACTGGGGAGGAGGGTTAGCGCTGGACCCCACAATACGGGGGGGCCTCAGAAGCCTCCTCCAGATCCTGCAGTCACCAGGTGGGGCTCATCAAACCAGGCACCTTTTAGTCTAACTGTAAGCTCGTTTTGCCAGGGGACATTGATTAGAAGAATCTTGCAGCAATCCTGACTGTCCACCTCTGTGAAGCGGCTGCTTCTATCAGCCCATGTTCCCTGCTGTTCCAGATGTTCCAGCAAAGGCTGGACAGCTATTCTCAGGGGGTGCCATGGAGGGATTTTTGCAATCCCTTGGTGTATTTGCAAAATCAAGCCGGAATGATTTTTGGCTGTTTACTGTTTCGTTAGCCTTCATTTCCTTCCTCTCCTCACCTCCAAAGGCAGGCTCCAACCTAATTCTATAATCCTACCTATTCAGTGACTTCTAAACCATGATTATTTTCAGGTGAACCCGCCACGTCCTAGCCGCCTCACGGTGTGTGTGCATCCTGCGGAGAAAAGTCAAGGGCATAAAAGAATGAGAAGAGGTGTAACACCCAAAGGCCCAAGCAAATCTGTTAAGAAGCCCATTTAAATAATGAAACACAGGAAAGGAGAAGGCCATTCTCTACAAGCATGAGAAAGACAAGCACACATCCTTGGAAGGAAAGTACAGGGCATACGGTCGGCAGCCAGAAGAAACCCAAGGGAGTTTCAGCAGAGAAAAGCTCTGGGTGAGCTCTGGGCAGCAGGCCAAGAGTCCTCTGAAAACTGCCTAGGGAGGTGGAAGCGGCGGAGGGGGTGTCAGCAGTAGGGGACAAAAAGTCCTGGTCAGGGAGCAAGGTGATGCCGGCTAGCGCCCCCATGGCCCGCACGCTGTGCCAGGCTGTGCTAAAGGCTTCCCACTTGTTAACGCCTATGCTCCTCGCCGCAACCCGATGAGCTAGTAGCATTATTATCCCATTTTACAGGTGGCAAAACTGAAGCACAGAAAGGCTCCACCCAAGGTCACTTAGCTAGTAAGGGCAGAGCCAGAATTTGAACCCAAATGACTTGACTCCTGAATTATGCTCTTAACCAGGAACCAGAAGCTCAGCCCAGAGGAGAAGTAGGTGGCTACTGGGGAGGAGGGTTAGCGCTGGACCCCACAATACGGGGGGGCCTCAGAAGCCTCCTCCAGATCCTGCAGTCACCAGGTGGGGCTCATCAAACCAGGCACCTTTTAGTCTAACTGTAAGCTCGTTTTGCCAGGGGACATTGATTAGAAGAATCTTGCAGCAATCCTGACTGTCCACCTCTGTGAAGCGGCTGCTTCTATCAGCCCATGTTCCCTGCTGTTCCAGATGTTCCAGCAAAGGCTGGACAGCTATTCTCAGGGGGTGTCATGGAGGGATTTTTGCAATCCCTTGGTGTATTTGCGAAATCAAGCCGGAATGATTTTTTGCTGTTTACTGTTTCGATAGCCTTCATTTCCTTCCTCTCCTCACCTCCAAAGGCAGGCTCCAACCTAATTCTATAATCCTACCTATTCAGTGACTTCTAAACCATGATTATTTTCACCCTGACACAAACCTGCTTTTACCATCATGACACTTGGAGTCCGCTGAACCCTCAAGCACACTGGCAAACACCACAATGATGACTCGCCCCTCCCAGAGGCCCTGGAAGCCTTTCTTAGTTATAGCTGTGAAGTATTTTGAGAAACTTGAATTAAAGTGCTAGAGAAAGCACAACACACATTTACTGCTCATCTTGGAAAGACAAGAGCAAAGAGCTTCCAAAACTATCTTTGATTAACATAATCCGAGGGTAATGAATATGGATATTGTCAATAGTCACTTAGAAGCATGTTTTCTCGTACATTTTGTTCTCTCCAGTAAATTTCCAACCAAGAAAGAAAATGCCCCAAGTCCCTGTTTGCTTCAATAAAGCAAACACTCAGAGGAACTACCCAGAGGGAATAGAGCCAGGAA